>NC_045699.1:50080195-50392827 GCF_009834535.1 Camelus ferus | reverse complement strand
TGAATGGGTGCTTTCTATTGTCCTGTCTTCTAGATCACTAATTCGTTCCTCTGCATTATCTAGTCGGCTTTGCACAGCTATTAGATCATTCCTCATCTCTGTCAATGAGTTTACCCATTCTACTTGGCTCTTCTTTATAGCTTCAACTTCATTTTTGACATATTTTATATCTCTAAACACTAGCTCTTTTAATTCCTTCAGCAATTTGATCACTACTTGTTTGAAATCTTGATCTAGTAGGCTATCGATATCTATTTCATTGATCTTTCTTTCAGGGGATTTCTCTTGTTCTTTTAATTGGGAAATGTTTCTCTGCTTCTTCATCTTGCTCATACCTCTCTGGCACTGTGGTTTATGGAGTATCAGTTGTCTATTTTGGTTCTTAAGGAGTTTATCTATCTAATGCCTATTTAGGAATAGAACTTAGGAAAAAAAATAAGAGAGAGAAAGAATTTTAAAAGAAGGGAGAAAGAAGGTTTGAAAACAGTGTATAATGAATAATAGAAGAGCGAGTTGAAGCAGAGTATTAATCGGGTTGAGACGTCCTTTTAAAACCTTTTAAAAAAGGGGGGGAGATGAATAGATGTATTTGAAACCTGTGTCTAATCAATAACAGGACATCAAAACCCAAGAGAAATAGAAATGAATTAAGAAGTAAAAATTAAGAGGGTAATAGAAAATAGAACAGGTAAAAACAGATTTAAAAAAAAGGGGGGGGGGTTGTCGATGTTCTCCTGGAGTCTGTGTGCTTTTAATGTGAAGTCTTTCTGTTTTCGTCCTGTTTTGGAAGCTCAGCTTGCTGTTTTCAGAGGCCCTCCATTGGCGCCCTCTTCTGTGCTGCTCCCAGTACCTGTCGGCAAGCAGATCGCCTCCGCCTAACACTGGGTCAGGTGCAGCTCTCCTCTGCTGTGGTCGGGCGGGTCACTGCCCCTCCCGATGCCGCAGTCAGATATTGCAGACTGGCCAGGTAGGAGGGCGGGTCGTGCCCCCTCCCAGCACTGCGGTCAGGGGCTGTGTTCCTGCCCAAAAGGCGAGGGGCCGCTCTCCCTCTCCCCGCGCCGGTAGCTCCGCTGCTCTGTGCGGCTGCCCGCTCCGCCCTGGTCGGTGCTCCGCAGGTGGGCTCCGGGAAGACCGAGGGATAGCCTTGTCCCTGCTCCGGGCCAAAGCTCAGCTCCTTGTTTGTCTTTGTGGAGCAAGTTCTCTGAGGGACCAGGATGGAAGGATCCTATCTGCCTCGGGCTGTAGGCAAGTCTCAGTCTGCCCTTTGAGGCTGCTAAGCCCTTCGGTGTGCAGGTTTCGCCCCCGCCCCCGCCTGGATGCTAAGCGCCAGAGGATATGGCGGCTGTGCCTGAGCCCCGCCTCTCTTCCCCCGAAAACTTTCTGCGGGTTTTCAGAGATGGGGATATGCACCCTTCCCCCCAAAGCACATCAACCTTGCTGTTTTATGGAGGGCCCAGGTTGTTCTGCCCTGTACACCTACAGCCACGGCGCGCAGCCCCTTGTAGTCCCCCAGGGCTGCCTCAGTGCAGCCGCCCCCATCCTCCGCCCAGCTTGTGCAACCTGGCCCTGCCTGCCACTGCCGGCATGCGTCTCAGGCTGGGTGTCGGGGGGGACCCTCTGTGCCCGTTTAACTTAGTTCTGTCAGTCAAGGGCTGCTCCATATAGATCCGAGCCTCGGAGGCTCCCCCTCCGTCCCGCTGGCCTCTCAGTTGGAGAGGGGAGACCCATCGAACAAGCGCCAGTCCTCCTTTGCCGCTCCCTCCCCGCGGGACCCGTCCTGCTCTGCTTTGCCTTTTGTTCTTTCTTTTTTCCTATTCTCCTACCAGATTTTTGGCGTTTCCTACGAGATTTTTTATCTTTTGAAGAGGGCGATGTTCTGTCGGAGTTCCAGCAGGTGTTCTGGTTGGCTGAGTGGGTCTGTGGATGTGGGTCTTGGTGCATTTGTGGGAGAGGGTGAGCTGCGAGCGTCCTTCTACTCCGCCATCTCCTCCGAGTCTCTAGTTCTTTTTTAAATGTTTGGTAGAATTCACCATTGAAGCCATCAGTCTAGAGTCTTCTTTGTTGGGAGGTTTTTGATTATTGCTATACTGTCCTTACTTGTTATTTGTCTGTTCAGATTAACTTAACACAAATACAGAAATTTTACACTTCACCCCCTCTCCTCCACTTTTTGTAATTTATGTCATGTTTTACTTCTTTCTGTATTATGTTTTTATTAACAGATTTCTGTGGTATTAATTATTCTTACCTGTGCTATTAATTATTCTTACTAGTTTTATCTTTTAATTTATATACTAGTATTAAAAGTGATTTACATGCCACCATTAAAGTATACAATAGTCTGTGTTTATCTTTAGCAGTGAGATTTATATTTCATATACTTTCATATCTCTGGGTGGTTGGGACTTCCTCCAGGACCTTGGTCAATATTTCTGGTGCTTGAACAAGGATCTGCTTCATGGTTTGAAGACAGTTGGCCTATTATTAGGTGCCTGGATGCATGCAGCTTTCTCTAGAAGGGAGGGTGGTGGGGAGTGGTTCTGAACAGATCATTGTTCTGGTCCCTGCGTGGGGAGACTGCTCCCAGACCACAGCTATGAGAAGCTGAAGCCAGTTTATGGTGCCCTTTCAACATTTGCAGTTGGATCTACATCAGGTGGCTTCTACCTCCAGAGATAGACACATGTGTCTTTTGTCAGGTCCCTAGGTTAGCAGGACTACTCTCTGATTGTGGCTGTGAAGAGTTAGAGCTGGGTTATAGGGCTGCATCAAGACCTGTAGTCAGACCGAGGTTGGCAGTTACGCCCAGAAGCTCAGGTGAGTGTGTCTTCTAGGAGGGTCCTTGGCTAGGCTGGGTGTTCCTAGTCAGAAGCTGCAAGGGACTGGAATAGAATCACAGGGCTAGTTCAGGATCTGCAGTCAAATGGAAGTTGGAAGGCTTGCTGTGGGGTACAAATAGGCATGTCTCTTGCCTGGGCCCTGGAAAGGTAGTACTGTTGGCTAGGAGAGGCTGGAAGTTAAGTCATTGGCCACTTCAGAGTGCACAGCCAGGACTGGGATTGGCAAGCCCCTGTTAGCTGGGCTTGCAGTGGTGGGACTCCTGCTGGGTCCCTTGGCAGATGGTGCTGATGTCAAAATCAAGACTAAACAGGGCTATAGCCTAGTCCATAGGGAGACAGAGTGATTTCTGGGTCAGTAGCTGGGACCACAGTCTACCAGCTGCCAGTCTTCTACTTGGTCATGGGCCTGCCTTCTAAAAACATCCTTCTAGAATCCAAATATTTTACAGTGAAGTGTAACATCTTTTGGAAAATTACAGTCAATCTAAGTGTTAATATCTATAATACAGCTTAATAGACTTTCTGAAACACTTTAATTCAATAATATGCTATCTTCCTATCTGAATTCATGTCCCAAACTATCCAGTCTGTACTTTTAAAACATTTTTTGCCTTGAACATATGAATTCACTTTTATCCTGTAAATTTATTTATTTCTTATCTGTATTTCTTTTCATTCCAAAAAGGGCTGATACTTGTTGATATCCTGCATGAAACTAGCTTATCTAAAAGAATAAAGAGAAGGTAAAAAATTTAAATGAGAATGAATTTAATTCACAGCAGATATCTATTTTATTTCATTCAAAATATCCAGATCATTTTCAATTCTAGCATTTAATTTTGGTAATTGTTATTTCAATTAAGATCCTACTTTGAATTAATTTTGCTTTGATAAATATATTTTAAACAAAAAGCTCTCATATTTCATAAAGCTAGTATAGTGAACATTTGCCCCTGTTTCCAAAACTTACGTGGGTAGGAGAATGTCATTTCATTTTGGAGCTTTAGTTCAGCTGCAGTTTGTTCCCATCACCATTCTTAATTGTGTCTATGAGACACTGTCCCTAACACACCAGAAGTTTCTCCATTCCACAGATCTCTCATTCCAACTTTAAATTGCTTTGGGACCTGGGGAACAATTATAACCATTGCGTAACAAATATTTACTCTTTCACATCTGTAGAATCTGACATCGTTGAACCTGACCTTAGTTCAAAATGCTTGTATAAATACTAATAAGAAAGTAACAGGTTCTCCTAGGAGGTGGAAATAATTTATCAGTATAATGGTAAGTTTTTAATACCATGAAACCACACCTTTTCATTCCATAATTAAAGCTATTCTTAAGTATGGATTTAAAATGTGAACAGCATGAGGCAATACAGTTACTCATTTATTATTATTATCAAATACAGCTATGATTTATTATTTTTATTATTTGTATATTGCCCATTAATCCATAAAGTAGATTCCATATGCTATCTGAATTTTTTTTTCAAATCTGTATGAAAAGTGAGGCAGGTATTTTTATCACTATTTCACAAATGAGAAAACTGAGACTATAGGTTAGAAGGAAAGAACCTCAAACCTAGAAATTTTCCTTCTTAGTCCCAAGCACTTTTTCACTTGGCTAACCCCATCCCATATCCATTCAAGTCAATATTAGCTGATCCTGCTGTACTTGCATTGAATAAATTGGTGACTTTCTCTGTAAGATGATATCTTGTTAGTACCGACTAACAGATACCTTTTTTTTAAAACTCAGAGCCTGCTGCAAATGAACAATTTGGGCATACTAAAATTGTTTTGGTATCCAAAAGAAAAAAATTAAATTTCTAGGAGAAGAACAACAAAGGCAGCAAGACAGGCCTGGCTTGAGGTGGGTTTGAATTGCTGAGGGAATTTCTGCCTAGGTGGAGAAGGCTTGGAGCAGGGGGCAGAAGAAGGGGTTTAAGTGGCCTGAGACACCTTGTTATTACATTTGCCTAGAACAGGAAACCAGGATCTCCAGGCCTGGACCCCAAATGGACGGATCTGGCACATCACCTGGTGTCCTGCTGAGTCAGTCTTTTACTGTCTTCTTCCTTTGGCATTCAATGTCTGCTCTGATCAGAGTGCTCCTGTCCCTTACCTAAGGCATCTCTTGATCAATTGCTCTGTATTCCACTGGAGAACCTTAATTAGCCTAAGAAGTAGTGGAGAGTTAGTATAGAATCATTTTAGAGAAAATGGAGTTTTCTGTGGCATATGATTCAATCCCACAACCCTGAACCTTCCTTCATGATAAGAAGTGCTAAGTCCTCAAGACTTAACAGTTCTCCTTGTACATTTTTAAGTGAGTACAGTCAAGTTTTGCCTTATGATCTCAGTATATCCTTGGTACTCACTGACCATTTTCTGTTGTTGACACAAATGTTTTCTGTACAGATTTTAATGCTACCTGCTGGGCATGGAAATAGTGGAAAGAGAATGGGCTTTGGATATTGTCTCTGCTCGTTAAGACCCATGTAACCTCAATCAAGTCAACTAATTTCAAGCACAGTATCTAGTATATAAGATTCAACAATAGAAATTATTTAAATAGATGACAGGGTTTTTAATTTAAATAAATGAAAACATAGTTTTAGGTACTCTGATCTTTAGCAGAATTAATATATATTAAAATTTGCTTTAAGGCTCAATTTTCTCATCTCTACTTCAGAGATTCAATAGTCTCTCATTCATGCCTCTCACCCAAATTGAAATTTCCTACTTGGTATTCGTTAGCATACACTGTAGGGAAATCTTCCCACCTTGTTTTTATCATTACACAACAAACTGAGTGTTAGAGAGGGGTGGTGAGCTTATGCTGACGTTCTCAAAACTATTAACATATATGAGCCCTAAACTTGCAATTTTTGTTAACCCCAGAACTGGCGGCAATTAAGAAGAGATGATTTTTGCATGCATCAGTCAGTAATTAATAACTTAACCTAAACATTTTCATCCCTTATGTCACATATCTGCTCAAAAATTTTGTAAAATCAAGCTGTATGATATCAAGTTTGGAGGGTAGCTGAGATCAGAACATCTGAACCCTCATCTTGTACGTGATGCTTCCAATAATGAGCCCCTTCCCTGCTTCTTTTACCTTTTCAAGTGTGCTTGCCCCGACTCCTCCACAGAAACTCTCTGGTCTGAAAAGGAGGTACTGCCAATATGCTTACTCCTAACCTCCACTCGAAGTGTTCTTCCTACTGGGACACTGTCTTCCCCTCTTCTCTTCCAAACCTGCCTCATCTTATCCATGCTTGCAGATCCAGCCTAAGTCTGAGACTCTTCCAGAACTCTCTTGCCTTGTTTATTTCTCAACCTCCTCCTTCTGAGAACATGTATAATATATAATATTCACTGTCATAATGGTCACACAACGTAATTATATTTTATATCAAGTTGTTTCATATATAATTGTACTGTTTCCTTCACTGAATTGTGATCTTTTTTATGACAGACATGTTATGTTGTATCTTTGGAACAGGATTGGGCTCAAGTTAGGCTATCAGTAATATCCTACATATATTACGGTGTTCCAGCAAAACTTTTTCCTTCTTTTTTATAACTTGTCTTTCAATAGTATTATTTTCTGAATTGTACTGAACAGTGAGGTGTGGCCCTAGAGTTTGCTGGAAAACACAAAAAGATGTATGCTCTTGGTCATTTTGTAAATTGTTAAGCTAGTCCATACAGTGAAACAAAAGAAACATCTGGGTATTTTGCTAACTTACTACAGGTAAACTAAAGCCTTACTACTCAAAATGTGGCCCCATCCCAGCTGCTCTGGCATACCTGGGAGTTTATTAGAAATGCAGAATCGCAGGCCCTGTCTCAGACTTAATGAAAGAGAATCAGCATTTTAACAAGATCCCTAGGAATTTATATACATATGAAAAATTTGAAAGACTGAAATAGCTGATTCTTCATTATTCTGCCAAGGCCAAAAATTCTGGATAATACTTGGTGGGAAAACATGGTTTAATAACTTTCGATGTTGTAGCCCAAAGTGCTCTAGACTTCATTGGCAAAGATCTGAGCTTCAGGGTCCACTTTTTATTTACAGGTTAGATTACTTTGGCTACATTCTGTCTCTCTCATTTGAAAAAACAAATGAGAATGAGAAGATTACTTTTTCTGATAAAGTATAAAGTGCTACATACAGATACACAGATATGTATTTAAACAGTATCAATCTTTTCTTAGGTTCACTGAAATAAATAAATTACGAAGAATAACTCTGAAGCCACAGAATAAAGCAAACGAAGAGAGACTATTTTTCATTAAAGATCTCCACTGTATACCTGCAGAGCTAGTTTACATATTGGTGTTTAATGGGAAATAACAAAATAGTAAGAGTAGGCAGTGACTGTGAGACTGATAACTAACTTGACCTTTAAACAGATGTTAAATTGCAGTATATGTGGTTCAGTTTACTGTGATTAAATGTCTGCCCTATAAAAATATACAATCTAACAGACTGAAAAGAGATCCAAGGTGTCAGGCAGACAAACAAGTATCCATAAAATCAAACTGGCTTAAATTTCTCAACATTTTTCTTAAACCCTGCATCAAATTCCAGTCCTGTTGAGTTGTCTTTTGCCTTCTCCACCACCCTCTCAATGAGCTTGACTAAATGAAGAAGTCAGGTTTGTCGTCTGAAATATTCTAGGGCCTTTGTGTCTTTAACAGTTGGGAAGGTTGCTTCTAATCCTAGTTAGATCATCAAACATTAGACACAGGGCATTGAAACTCTCAACTTCCCAGTATCATTATACTCTAGGCACTGGCGTTGTTTAAGAAAACTGGATGACAGAGCTTCAAGGAAAACTTCTTTCTGTTTCACCCTAGAATAATGCCTAGCCAAGAAATTTGTTATATCTGTTGTTACTTGGAAGTGAAAATATTTTATGTTAGGTATTCCTTTGACATCCTAAAAGCTGGAACATGGATAGAATAAATGAGACATTTGTGAAAGAATTCATTCTTCTGGGACTCTCTGGTTACCCAAAACTTGAGATTGTCTTCTTTGCTCTAATTCTAGTTATGTACCTATTGATTCTAATTGGCAATGGTGTTCTGATCATAGCGAGCGTCTTTGATTCCCGTCTTCACACCCCCATGTACTTCTTCCTGGGCAACCTCTCTTTCCTGGATATTTGCTATACATCTTCCTCTGTTCCCTCAACTTTGGTGAGCTTAATCTCAAAGAAGAGGAACATTTCCTTCTCTGGATGTGCAGTGCAGATGTTCTTTGGATTTGCAATGGGGTCGACAGAGTGTTTCCTCCTTGGCATGATGGCTTTTGACCGATACGTGGCTATCTGTAACCCTCTGAGATATCCCATCATCATGAGCAAAGTGGTATATGTACTGATGGCTTCTGTGTCATGGCTTTCTGGCGGAATCAACTCAGTTGTGCAGACATCTCTGGCCATGCAGTTGCCCTTCTGTGGAAATAATATCATCAATCATTTCTTGTGTGAGATATTGGCTGTCCTCAAGCTAGCTTGTGCTGATATATCCCTCAATATTGTTACCCTAGCAGTGTCAAATATGGCTTTCCTGGTTTTTCCACTGTTGGTCATTTTTTTCTCCTACATGTTCATCCTCTACACCATCTTAAGAATGAACTCAGCCACAGGGAGACGCAAGGCCTTTTCCACCTGCTCAGCGCATCTGACTGTGGTGATCATATTTTATGGTACCATCTTCTTTATGTATGCCAAACCCAAGTCTCAAGACCTCCTTGGACAAGACAATTCACAAGCTAGGGAGGGGCTTGTTTCCCTGTTTTATGGGGTGGTGACCCCAATGCTAAATCCTATAATCTATAGCTTGAGAAATAAGGATGTAAAGGCTGCTGTAAAATATTTGCTGAGTCGGAAAGCTGGTAACCAATAAGACCCAAGGGAAATATATTTAGTGTTTAAAGACTAGACATGGCATCATTGGGCAATCACTGAGGACTTCTTTGGGGAAAGCAAGATTATAGAGAGGTATTTTTATTCTTTGTCTTCACTAGCTCAGCTTAGCTAGAATCACTGAGAACAGTAGTTGGCTATAAACTCAGATTCTAATAGGTTCTGATCCATATTTCACAAAGACAATTAATTCCTTTAGAATCTTCTCCCCAGTGATATCTGAAATGAGTGTTTTTGGTGTACTGTGTGGCAATACAGTGGAAAATATCACACATACTCTTTTGGAAACAGTAAGGCAAGAGTATAAATTCTGCTCCCACAAATTGCTTAATATCAGGAAAGTTATTCATTCTTTCTGAAATGTAATTTCCTTATTTGAAAAAAGGGAGTAATTGAACAGAGCTCTGAGTGTTATTATAAAGATTCAGTAAGTTGTACAAAGTGCCTGGCATAGTGCCAAATTCATAGTAATTCCCTTTGTAGAGGATGTTGAGCTTGACTTTTCCTCTTGACTCAGAATTTCAGAATTGAAGTGGTGACTCCAATTGAAGGTAAATGGCATTAGCTAGCACTTTTTATTTTTTTAAGCTACCATTTGTTAGAGACAAGCATCTCTCCTTTGTCTTCCTGTTAGAATCAACTGCCACTCCTTTTCCCTTCTCCCCACATATCTATATAAAGTAAACATCAAGAAATGAAAGTATTTGCTTAAAAATATGGAGAATGGGAATGAGTGGATATTGATATTGATGAACCAGTGAGCTGGCAATTGTTAAAACTGTGTGACTCGTACATGAGGTTTCATTAAATATCTTTCTTTTTATGATTATTTGAACATTTCCAAAATGAAAAGTCTATATATGTATTTACATACGTCTAGATACAAACAAGAGCTGCAAAGTTTTCGGGAAACGTTTATAGTGACATTGACATCAAGTAATATGATATTTTTGCAGGCGGGTAATAATTTAATAAGAGAAATTTAAAAATCATATCACCTGCCTAGCAAATACTAGACATATGTGTGTGTGTAAGTAATTTTTATTTTGAAATAATTTCAGACTCATAGAAAAGTTACAAGAATCACAGAAAGAAGTCTCTTTAAGCCTTCACCCAAGATCTTCAGATATTGACATCTTGCCACATTTATTTATATATATGTGTGAATGTATAAATATGTATATAGAGAAATGTTTGAGAGAAAGGTACATAGGTTATGTCTCTTTACCCTTAAATATTCCACTCTGTCTTTCCTAAAATCATTCAAAGACTTTCTTTTTCAGCCATAACCAGAATATAATTATTGACATGGAGAAATACTATTTAATTTAGCAGTCAGCAAAAAAAAATGACCCTGGGCCAGATCTGGCCCCTATATTTGTGTGGTTCATGAACTAGGAATGATGTTTACATTTTTAAACTGTTGAAATAATTAAAAGAATAATAAAACTTGAGTGTCCATAAAGTTTTTTAAAAAAAACCTTTTAATTTGGTGATGATTACAGACTCATAGAAAATTGCAAAAATAGTATATAGAGTATCATGCACCCTTCACTCCATTTCCCCCAGTTGTGATACCTTATGTTAGAATGGTACAATATCAAAACCACAAAATTTACATTGATTCAGTACTATTAACTATGCTCTAGAATATATTGAGTTTCACCATTTTTGCTTGTACTCGTGTGTGTGTGTAGTTCTATGCAGTTTTTCCCTATATATAGATTCTTGTAACCACTACCATAATCAAAATATTTACCTGTTCCATCACTACCAGGAAATTCCCCTTTTACTACTGATGGTTAAATTTATGTGTCAGTTTTGCTGGGCTATGGTACACCATTGTTTGGCCAAGCAGTCTGGATGTTGCTGTGAAAGTTGTTTTAGATGTGATTGGCATTTAAACCAGTAGACTTTGAGTAAAACAGATTACCTCCATACTGTGGGTGGACCTCGTACAGTCAGTTGACAACCTTAAGAGAAAAGACTGAGGTAGTCAGAAATGGAAGGAATTCTGCCTCCAGACTGCCTTCACACTCAAGACTGCAACATCGACTCTTCCTGGAATTTCCAGCCTGCCAGCCTTCCCTGCAGATTTTAGACTTACCAGCTCCGACAATCACATGAGCCAGTTCCTTAAAATCTCTGTCTCTCTTCACTAACCCCTCTCTGTCTCTCACTTTCACTCTCTCTCTCTTTATATATATATATATATATATATATATATATATATATATATATATATATATATATATATATATATATATATATATACACACATACACACACAGAGAGACAAACACATCTTGTTAGTTTTGTTTCTGTGCAGAACCCTGATGAATATATACCCATTTATATTTGCACCCTTCCTTGATCCTGTCTGCTGGTAAATGATAATCTTCTCTTCTCCATCTCTATAATCATAAATAAAGTATGAATTGAACATAGCATGCTCATTTATTTACATAGTGTCTGTGACTTCTTTCATGCTATAATGCCAGAGTTGAGTAGTTGTGACAGAAACCATGTGGCTTCCACATGCATGAAGGGGCTAGTGTCATTTTAATGTCCCTGCAGGCCTCTTGGCCAAACTGCTTGATATTTCCCATAAGTCATTGAAGCTATATTAATTATTTTTTCAGTCTTTTTCTTTTTATGCTTCATTTTGAATCATTTTATTGCTATGTCTTCAAGTTCACTTGTATTTCCATCTGCATTCTATAATATATTATTCATCCCACATAGTAACATTTTTATTTTAAAAAATTGTATATTCAATTTCCAGAAGTTATTTTTTAGAAATAACTTTTATCTTCATTGTGTTCTTCCTTTTCTCTAAATTCTGAGTAATTATAATAGCTTATCTGTTAATTTTGTCTCTATCATTTCCCAAACTGTGTCTATTGAATGAATGGCTTTTGTATTTTTCCTGGTTATGGGAAAGATTATCCTGCCTTTTTCCTTTTTTTTTTTTTTTTTTTTTTTTTTTTTTTTGTTATTTTGGGCTGTATGCTGGTCATTTAGAACTTTATGCCATTGAGTACTGGATTTGGGGGTCTCCTATTAAATTGTGTTGGATATATTCTAGCAGGCAGATACTTGCAGATTACCCTGACCCCTCTGAAGCAAGTTTTTAAGCTTCATGAGTGTACCACTAGAGTTGCATTTACCCTATATCAGTGGATGTGATTTATTTTAAAACTGTTAATAATTTTGCTCCTGAGGGACAGATGTCATTAGGCAATGTCTGGATAAAGATTGGGTGGTCAAAACTTGCAGTGAGGGGAGCGCTGCTACTGAATTAATTGGGTAGAAACCACAGAAGTTTCTAAACATTCTACAGTGCACAGGACATACCCCTACAGCAAAGAATTATTCCGCCCAATGTGTCAATAGTTCTGCACTTGAGAATCCCTGTCCTAGGACTGGCCCTACTGCTAGCTAGCAATTCACAGATCTCTAAATGCTCTGTATGTTCAGTGAAGATCTTTCACTCTAGTTGCTTTGGACTCAAATGTCCCTCAAACTTTTGTGAGCTTTGGATTTGGTATGGCTTATACCTCCCCATTAGTTCTTCTTTTCCTGAGCTCATGTTATTTCACTGTTCTGTATGTATGCTTTAGCATTCAGCAACCAATTTAATGGAATCTGTGATGGTATTTGGAGCTATTTATTTGCTTATAATTTTCGTCTCCAGAGCTCTTCCCTGTAAACCAGGCGCTTCAGCCCACTGAACTCTTTTCTGACTTTGCACAATTTAGTGACACCACTGTGATCTGTTTGGGATCCTCCTCCACGAGCCAGAGTCTAAAGAGTAATCATAAATTTTCTTTAATTCTAGTCTCTTCTTCCAGAGATTACAGTCATGCCTTCCTTGTTCAATATTTAAAAACTGTTGTGTCGTCTGTTTTGTTCAGTCTTCTAAAAGTTCATGGTGGGATTGCAAGCATGGCAGTAGTTAACTTATTAGAAACAGATGTTCCCTTTTACCTTTCTGGTTGTATTATCATTTTTCGCTTTTTCAGAACATACAATATTCATATATTATTCTGGCACCCATATTCTCACTAATATTTTGTTCTTAGATCTGTAATTAAATACATTAAATGCTCACTGCTTATCCTTTATCCAATTTTCCCATTTATCTTTTGTTTGAGTGAAGATTATCCTCTTATCAACTCTAAAAGGGGATTGTGAGTACAACAGTCCTTGGATCTCACATGTTTAAAACTATTTTTCAATAGCATTGATATTTGAAGGATAGCTTAACTAGATATAAGTTTCTTGGTATGCATTTTCTTTCTTGAGTGTTTTGAAAATGCAACTGCACTGTCTGATCTTTTCAGCTAATGTTGGACTAATTCTTTTGCCCTTATAATATGTTAACCATTTTGCTTTAAAGATCTGAAGATTTTGTATTTGTCTTTAAACTCCAGTGGTTTTACTGAGATACCTGTTAGAACTGATTATCCTGAGCTTATTTTTCCAGGCACCTGATAGATACTTTCAGTTCTTTATTTACAAAAGTTTTTCTGGACTTAAGCTTTAAATATTAATTCTATGTTACTGTTTTATTTTTTATTTTAGGGAATCAAATTTAATATATTTGTAAAGGAAATGACATTTCGTTTTGCCTGTTTCACTGGATACATTTTCTTTATCTTATTTTCATTTTGTTGATTTCTTCCCTTTGTTCAATGCCCTCATTAAATTTCATTTAATTTATTTTACCTTGGCTACCTTTATTTTAGTCTTCATTTCTAAGATGGTTTTGTCTTTACTTATTGTTTCCTGAGTTCAATCAATTTTCTTTTTATTCATTCCTGATCCATTATTTGATCAATTTCCTTTTAATTTTTGAATTTCTGTTTCAAGTGTTTTTAATGCCTTCAAATGCTTGTTGGAGAATATTGTCATTGATTTGTAATGTTGTTTTACAATTTTAATTTGCTCCTTTTTAATTGAAGGTGAGGGACAGGAGTTTCCATCATCTGAGGGATTTTGTTTCTTATTTTTTATTTCATTTTATAATAGCCTTGAGTATAGTCTACTTTCATTGTTTATTTTATAATTTGGGCTGGTTTATAATATTTGTTGGTCTGGAGTGCCCTCATCTGTCTATGTTGTGAAGTAGAATTTCCTTAAATGATTGCTTTAGCTTCCTTCTCCCCTTCTGCAGAAATGGAGAAAAACTTGTAACAGCATTAGCTTACTAAAGCCACTTTTACTCTTTCCCTGAGGGATCTCTGACTCTCCTTCCGTTTTTTTTCTCCTTTATCTTGTTTAGTTAAGTAAGGAGTTGTAGACCCTCTGACATTTTAGAATGTTTTTATTTGGCATGACCCCAGTTTTTCTTTTTGCCTCTTTTTTTTTTTTTTTTTTTTTGGAGAGGGGAGAGGGAGGTAATTAGGTTTGTTTGTTTATTTGTTTGTTTGTTTATTAATAAAGGTACTGGGAATTGAACCCAGGACCTTGTGCATGCCAGGCAGGCACTCTACCACTGAGCTTTGTGTGAGGAAATAGAAAAAGCTATTCCATGCAAATGAAAACAAAAAGAAAGCTAGGGTAGCAACACTTAGGTAAGACAAAATAGACTTTAAAACAAAGACTGTAACAAGAGACAAAAAAAGATATTACATAATAATCATGGAATCAATCCAACAGAAAGATACAACAGTTGTAAATATATGTGTACCCAACATAGGAACGCCTAAACGCTTTATAGCAAATATTAACAAACATAAAGGGAGAAATTGACAGTACCGTAATAATAGTAGGGGATTTCAATGCCCCATTTACATCAATGGAAATACCATCCAGAGAGAAAATCATTAAGGAAGCACTGGCTTAAATGACACATTAGACCAGATGAACTTAAGAGATATATAGAGAGCATTTCATACAAAAAGAGCAGAATACCCATTATTTTCAAATGCATATAAAACATTCTCCAAATAGATCACATAGTAGGCCACAAAACAAATTTCAATAAGTTTAAGAAGACTGAAATCATACCAAGCATCTTTTTCAACCACAACAATGAATCTAGAAACTATCTAGAAACTAACTACAAGGAAAAAAACTGCAAAAAACACAAGCAGGTAGAATCTAAACAATATTCTTCTAAATAACCAATGAATCACTGAAGAAATCAAGGAGAAATTTTGAACAATACCTGGGAACAAGTGAAAATGGAAACACAGTGATCCAAAATATATGGGACATGACAAAATTAGTTTTAAGCAGGAAGTTTATAAAGATATAAGTCTGCCTCAAGAAATAAGAAACATCTCAAATAAATAATGTATTCTAAGGAAATAGAGAAAGAAGAACAAACAAAACCAAAGTTAGTAGAAGAAATAATAAAGATCACAGCAGAAATAAATGAAATAGAGACTAAAAAACAATAGAAAAGATCAATGAAACTAAAAGCTGGTTCTTTGAAAAGATAAACAAAATTGATAAACGTTTTGTCAGATGCATCAAGAAAAAAAAGGGAGAAGGCCCAAGTTAATAAAATCAAAAATAAAAGAGAAGTTACAGTTGATACCACAGAAATACAGAGGATCATAAGACATTCCTATGAACAATTATACATTAATAAAATGGGCAACCTAGAAGAAATGGATAAATTTCTAGAAATGTACAATCTCCATGACTGAATCAGGAAGAAACAGAAAATACGAACAGACCAGTTACCAGTGATACAATTGAATTAGTAATTAAAAAAAACTTCCAAGAAAGAAAAGTCCAGGCCTAGACAGCTTCACAGGAAAATCCTACCAAACATTTAAAGAAGAATTAACACCTATCCTTCTCAAACTATTCAAAACAATTGAAAAGGAAGGAACACTTCCTCACTCATTCTATGAGGCCCAAATCATTCAATATCAAAGACATCACAAAAAAGAAAATTATAGGCCAATATAACTGTTCAATATAGATAAAAAATTTTCAACAAAATATTACTACATATTACTAAATATTTGAACAAAACTAAATTCTACAATATATGAAAATGATCATACACCATTATCAAGTGGGATTTATCCCAAGAATGTAAGAATGGTTCAGTATCCACAGATCAGTCAATGTGGCACACCACATTAACAAATTAAAGAAAAAAATCATATGATCATCTCAATAAGATGCAGAAAAAGCTTATGACAAAATCCAACATTCATTTATGATAAAAACTCTCAACAAACTGGGTATACAGGGAACATACGTCAACATAATAAAAGCCATGTATGACAAACCTACATCAACATCATACTCAACAGAGAAAAGCAGAAAGCATTTCTTCTAAGATTAGGAACAAGACAAGGGTGCACACTTTCACAACTTTTATTCAACATTTGATAATAATAACTCTAGTCATTATTCTATAGTCTATTATATACATATTTTCAACTCCCAGAGATGGGCCCGATTCTCAAATTCCCCACTGCATGTGAACTCCCACTAATGCCATACTGAAGATATAGCATAAAACTTTTCTGTCAAGAGCCATAAAATTGTTCATTGCCTTTGATGAAGTAAACCCACTTGTGGGAATTTATTTTAAGATATAATAAAAGCTAAGTGAATATACTTCAATAAAAAAAAGAGAGGTGGAAAATCAAACATAAGAAGGTGTTCATTTAAGCATTAGTGATAATAAGCACTGATTAGAAGTTATCTTGAATAGAGGAATGATTATAGAGACACTGATTAGAAATAATCTTGAATAGGGGGATGGTATATATTTTAAATCCATATGAATAAATATATAGCTACTGTAATAATAATTTTATACAGAATGGCAAATGTGTGGACAGGGTGGACAGTAGTATGCCCAGATCTATAATCATACATAGAGGATGGAGAGGCCACACTATCATCTGTCACCCCTGCAAGGTGTCAAAGATCTGCAATACTGAGTATTGCTGATATGATGCCCCACGGATCAACCCCTTCTCTTCTACTATCTATACTCACTACTTTGGTGATCTTAATTGATTTTAAATATCATTCATATGCTGATGGCTCCCAAATTTTATCCAGAGCCCAGACTTCTTCTCTAAACACAAGACTTGTATATTTTCCCCTGTAGTTGTCATGTTTAATTGACAGTTTGAACCTAACATGTCTGTAGTGAATGCCTGATGTTCTCCCATAGATTCACTTCAATTACAGACTTTCCTAAATCAGTGAATCACAGCTGTGTCCTTCCCACTTTTCAATCTGAAATCTTTGAAGTCATTGTTGATGCCTCTCTTCCTCTATCACTGATACCCAATCCTTCCAGAAATCCTGTTGGCTCTACCTTCTTAATATATCCAGAATTTGACTGTTTCTCACAATCTCCACAACTATCACTCTGGCCTGGAAGAACATCTTCTTGGAATTACTACAATAGGTTTCTGAAGTCTTCCTGACTCTAAAACTGTCCTCTACAAACTGATCTTAACACAACATGTGATGATTTGTTTTAAGAACTTGTAGTAATCCTATGATATATGAGCATGATTCATATCTTAAGAAGAGAGCTATTGATGCCAAACCAAGGTCTCAAACTCTACTCTTCTCACTCTAGCTTCTAGGATCATTCTATTGTGATTGTCTTTTATTGATAGGAGGCTCCACTAGTGATTTATTAAAAAATAAACTAAGCAGATTTCAAAAGCCTCTAAAATATTTTTCCTTCTAGTATATTTAGAGTGCGTTTTTCAAATTAAATTCATGAACTTGGTTTTTACTTTTTTTCTCTACAAAAATGAGAGCTGCAGCAAACAAGGCAGAATGAAACCTTTCATTTAAACAGCTCTCCTTTGAACACAGTTCCAAGTGCTGTGTACTTAAACTTTTCACATTTTTAAATGGATTCTCCCTTTCCCTAGCATTTTATAACAAAGCACTGCACATATTTTCCCTAAATTCTGATCAGTTCTGGTATGGGATATTTTCATTTCCTTGACAATGTATCTTTTTTTCTCTCTACATTCTAAAGGCATTAGGTAATAGGATTCAGCCTTTTCCATTTAATGCTCTGAGTCAGAGTTCCCATAATTCTTACATGATAAGAATTATAAGATCTTATAAAACATACAGATTAGCTGATCTCTCCCCTAGAAATTCTGACTTGGATTTAAGTTGAGCGTGAGCTCAACATACACAGATATTTACTCCTCCCTCACATACACATCCTAAATAAACACAATCATTTATGTGATGGTTTATCAAATCTAAAACCATATTTTTTACATTGGAACATTTAAACTAGGTAGAGCTCTGAAATTTATGTCTTAGATTTATGAACTATGATATATTTATACCTTGAAGTATACCCACACTTTTATAAAAACACGATTTCTTATAATTTCAGACATAATTGCAAATTATATGAGGATACATTATATCACAATATACTAGGCTTAAAATCTTAACACCCAGTGTATTGGTTATTGTCATGGTGATGGTAGAGTTGGACACTTGGATGATATAGCAAGTCAAATATAAAAAAATAAACAATTGTATAATTTTAATATTATCTTAATATTCAATGAATGCTAAATACTTCACTGGAAACTTAATTCATTCTGCCTAAATGATTTATTAATATCAAAATTTTATTTACAAGGTAAATCAAGATATTGGACTTAATATTGAACTTCTTTTGAAAATGAGTATTTTCCAGGGTGTGGATTATATCAACAATTTTGCAGCTTTCTGGATAATGTTGTGGATGATCCAGATGAGTGTGCTTGTTCCCATATTATTTGAGGACAGAAATTAAGACAATACCAAAGACTTTCTAATCAGCAATTTTTTCACAGCTGCTTTCACCTCTTTGTTTCGTAGACTGTAGATGATAGGATTCAGCATGGGGGTTAATCCACCGTATACCAAAGCCATAAACTTATCTATTTCCTGTGAATCTACAGCTGAGGGCTTCAGGTACATGGAAAGAGCTGTCCCATAAAACAAAACCACCACAGTCAGGTGGGCTGCACATGTTGAAAAGGCTTTGCTTCGACCATCCGCTGAGCTGATTCTCAGGATGTTAGAGAGGATGAATGCATAAGAGATACAAATTAGAAGCATTGGCATGGGAACAAGAAGTATGGTGATCACCAACATGATTAGCTGCACCATGAAGTTGTCCACACAAACTAGTTTCAACACAGCCAGAATTTCACAAGCAAAATGATTTATGACACTGTTACCACATAGAGACAGCTGTAACACAGACACTGTTTCCACCAAGGCGGTTAAGCAACCTGTTGCCCAGGAGCTGGCTGCAATTTGCACACAAACCTTCCTGTTCATGATGATGGGGTATCTCAGGGGGTTGCAGATGGCCACATATCGGTCATATGCCATCATGGACAGGAGCACACACTCAGTGGAGCCCATGGCAAGAGAGAAGTACATCTGAGCAGCACACCCAAAGAATGAGGTAGTGTTTTTCCCTGAAACAAAGTTTGTCAACATTGGAGGGAAAGCAGAAGAGGTATAACAGATGTCTAAACAGGAGAGATTACTGAGGAAGAAATACATGGGTGTGTGTAGGTGGGAATCCAGGATGGTGATGGAGATCAGAATTATATTACCCAGCAAGGTGCTCAGGTACATCAGCAAACACAGCACAAATATAATGACCTCAACTTTGGGGTAGTGGGAAAATCCCAGGAAGAAAAAAATTGTTACAGATGTCATATTTGCCTGGAACATTTTATTATATTACAGTCATCTATATATATGCATAGAAGTATTAATATCACATACTATATATAAAACATAAGATTCTCTCCCTTCATATTTTCTGGTATTTTTTCTTCTCATCAACTTGTGGTCTGTGCTTAAATGCTTCTCTAGCTTGTTGATAATAATATATGTTTAAAGGAATTTGTTATTTATGAGGAAAATTTCAAGGTGCTATTTTTGCTGCAAGATTTCTTTAAGCAATGTTAGGGAAGAGGCAAGTTTTATTTCATAAATATCATGAGACTGAAGAAAGAAATAGTCTTATGTGTTCTTTCTTTTTCCAAAACCACATTTGTAACTGATCTATGGTGAAGACATCCATTTACCTCTGAACCATTTGGAATGATTTTCTTACCTTAGTTTGGTAACAGTCTTCTTACTTAGGAACCGTCCTGCTTTCCAAGTTCAGTTTCTTCTGCCACTGGTACGGTCCTGTCCAAAACAATTTGGGAGATTTAGTGAGTAAAAAATAAAAAAAGATAGATTTCTGTAACCACAGATTAATTAACTTAAAATGTTGAAAATTTAGGCAGAAGCCTGTAGTTTCCATCTCAAACCCAGGAAGATGTTGACAGATATATTCTCATGGTGGGACATATAGCCAAGATTTCCTTCATGTAGCCAAAGTTGCCCTGACATCTGTGCTCCAGAAACATCTTCCAAAGGGCCAATCACTGGCACTGTAAGGCAATTTAAGTTATTTGTTGCTTGTGAAAAGTTTCTAATTCATGTAGCAAATTAAAGTTAGAAAACTATTTGTGCAGAATTACAAATTCTGAAACACCAGGGACAATGTCCCATAGATCCAATTATAGTCAGTAGCTGATTTGTTCTAATTGTCATGTTGTTCAAACAAGAAATTAACACATTCCTGTCTATGTTGACTTCAGGAAGGGGAACTTTACTCTTCTCCTGATTGTGTTATGAAATCAATCAATCTGGTTAATTTAAGTGAAGTTAAGGGAATGAATAAGGTTGGCAGTTTTACCTTTAGACTGAAGGAAGGTTTTGTAATATGTATGATATGAAGTTATACTTGATATGAAGCCCACCAAAGATGGATGAAGGGACGTAAGTAACTCATCTGTTGCTCATCATGGCTTAAAGACAAGACTCATGAGAATAAATGTTCTTCACAGAACATGAAGGGCCATTCGTTTTAAGGAACACTTCCTTCAATGTAGAACTCTTTGAGACATTAGCTTCACCATATATAGGCATCTTGATCCTTCAGGAATCCACTAAATGTCCTTTTACTTGAGTGATCCTTTATAATCTCTGTTCACCGTTTTCTCATTTCTCAAGTGAAGGTGAATGGTGTGTGGTGGTGTGGAGAAGACATGCTCTCAGTTTCATTATTGTACAGTTGTGATTGGATGCCTTATTTTTAAGTAACAGATTGTAATCATGGCTATTACTGAATTATTTATGTCACATGAAATATGTCCTCATTTTCAGAGAAGGTTATAAATTTAAATTATTGCCAAGATTTTCAAAAACACAACCAGAAATTCCCTCCTAACTGTCTTCTTTACTGTAGTCAGAATGCAGCCTTGGCGTCTTTCATTTACTTTGCTCGTCTCGGGCAAGTTGATGGTCCTTATTGAATTGAGCTTATTTGTAAAAGGGTATGATAGTACTTCTTTATCAGAGTTGTTGTGAGGACTAATAGAGATATTTTATGTAAATCAACTAGCAGAATACCTGTTACATAGTAGGTACTTATAGATAATTAAATTTTTCTCCCTTTTGTGGTTTTCTGCTTGCTTCTTGAGTCCTCTTCCTTTTTTGTCTTTATTTTCTCTTCTCACTTTCCCCTCTTGTTTGACTTTGACAGTGTATTTGCTTCTCTTTCCTCTTTTAGACAAGATTCACTGCAACCATAATACAAGTGGTTGACCCAAAAAAGAGAGAAAAGAGGTTTACTGACATCTGGCCCAGGGTCCCACTTCCCTCTGAATTTCTTTCTTTAATACCATTTCCAACTCACCTGTTGAGTTCCTGTAGAGTGAGGCTTTATGGCTGGAAGTTAGGCTGACCTGATTGTGCCCAGGGGGAAAGATCAGAAGAGAGCTGTGCTTTAGGGATACCCTCACGAAGATTCAGACGGAGGCAGTAACTAAGACTGAGGAAGGTTGCTGACCTGACTACCCACTATGTATAAAGCACCAAACCACAATTCTGCTTTGGAGATACTTTAATGCACACTGCAAAGAAAAGAAATTTAGAAACTCCATGAAATTTTCTGTCTGAAAAAGAAATAGCCAAAATTTGACACATTTCTGGATGCTTATGTGTCTCTAGTCTTCCCTACTTACTTTAATAGCACTAGCATTTACTCACATACTTAGGCCAAAAATCTAGAAGTAATTTTTGATTCCGTTTTTTTCTCTCTCTTATCCCATATCAGGTTCAGGAGGAAGTCTGTCAGATCTTGGTGAAAAGTATATGTTAGATTTCCAATTTCTAGTATGATGGAGTATCTTTTTTTTTAATTTTATTTTTTCCCCAGATTTATTGCGATATAACTGACACATAACATTGTGAAAGTTTAAGGTGTACAATTGATATGTTCATATATTGCAAAATGATTACTACAGTAGGGTTAATCAACACATCTATCACCTTACCTAATTAGCATTTCTTTTTGTGGTGAGAATATTTAAGATCTATGCTCCTAGCAACTTTGAAATCAGTATTTACAGTATTGTTGGCTATAATCACTATGCTGTACATTAGAGTCCCAAAATTATTCATCTTATAACTGGAAGTTTGCACCTTTGGCCAATATCTCTTCATTTCACCCACTCACTAGCCACTAGCAAACAGCAACCACCATTCTACTCTCTGAGTTTGGCTTTTTTTTTTTTTTTTTTTTAGATTCCACATATAAGTGAGATAGTATTTGTATTTGTATTTGTATAGTATTTGTCATTCTCTGTCTGTTTTATTTCACTTAGCATAGTGCCCTAAAGGTCCATCCATGCCATTGCAAATGGCTGAATAATATTCCATTGTATATAAACACAACATCTTCTTTATCCATTTAGCCCTTATCTCGGCTATCGTGAATAATGCTGCAATGAACATGGGAGTGCAGATATCTCTTTGAGATACTGATTTTATTTCCTTTGGATGCATATCCAGAAGTAGGATTGCTGAATCATATGGTAGCTATAGTTTTAATCTTTGAGGAATCTCAATACTATTTTCCATAGTGGCTGTATAGTTTTACATTTCCACCAACAGTGCACAAATGTTCCCTTTCTCCACATCCTCTATGATACCTGTTGTTTCTTTTCTTTTTGGTAATACACATTCTAATAGGTGTGAGGTGATGTCTTACCATGATTTTGATTTTTTTTTTATTGAAGTTACAATGTATCAGTTTCTGGTGTATAGCATAATGTCCCAGTCTCACACACACACACACACACACACCCATATATGTACACATATATTCATTTTCATATGCTTTTTCACTGAAGGTTATTACAATATATTGAATAGAGTTCCCTGTGATACACAGAAGAAATTTTTAAATCTGTTTTTATATATAGTAGTTAATATCTGCAAATCTTGAACTCCTGAATCTGTTACTTCCCACCCCCTTTCACCTGGTAACCATAAGTTTGTTTACTATGCCCGTGAATCTCTTTCTGTTTTGTAGATGAGTCTTCATTAGTGTTTTGTAGATGAGTCTTCATTAGTGTCTTTTTCTTCTTTTTCTATATTCCACGTATAAGTGATATAATATGGTATTTTTCTTTCTCTTTCTGGCTTACTTTACTTAGAATGATGATCTCCAGGGCTATCCATGTTCAGATGGCATTATTTTATTCTTTTTCATGGCTGAGTAGTATTCCATTGTATAAATATACCACAGCTTCTTTATCCAATCATCTATTGATGGACATTTAGGTTGCTTCCATGTCTTGGCTATTATATATACTGCTGCTATGAACATTGGGGTGCATGTATCTTTTCAAATTAGAGTTCCCTCCAGATATATGCCCAGGAGTGGGATTGCTGGATCATATGGTAAATCTATTTTTAGTTTTTTGAGGAATCTCTATACTGTTTTCCATAATGACTGTACCAAACTACATTCCCACCAACAGTGTGTAGGAGGGTTCCCTTTTCTCCACAGCCTCTCCAGCATTTATCATTTGTGGACTTTTTAATGATAGCCATTTTGACTGGTGTGAGGTGATATCTCATTGGAGTTTTGATTTGCATTTCTCTGATAATTAGTGATACTGAGTTTGGAGTACTCCCTCCTTTTCAGTCTTTTATTTTTATACTGGCCCAAATGTGAGTATGTAAAGGAAAAGCCTTCCAAGCCAAGTAGAATAACATGTATTTAAACTTGGAGTTGTAAAATGTCATTTTGCATTCAGGAAAAGATAAATAGATTGATGTGACCTGATCATTAAATGTGGAACTGGGAGTAGCAGGAGATAACACTGGGATTGTCCCATGAGTAGCCGATGCCAATTTAGGAGCTTTATAGCTCATATTTTAGGTACTAAAGGATTTTTTTAACCAAGTGTGAAGCAATACGAATATGACTTGAATTTTTTAAAATATCACTTTGGTGAGAGTGAGGAGAAGGGATTAGAAATAAAGACTGAAATTAAAGCTCTGACAATGAAAATGGGTGGAAGAGTTAGAGTGCTGAGACACCAGGATAGACTGAGATGTGTGTAACTTGGGTTATAACGTCCTCTGGTGTTCGCCATACAGTATAACTTGATTCAAGGGATTAGATAGAATATTATAGTTGAACATGATTTGAGAAAATTGGGAAAAGAGGGAACTGAGGTCTCAGCAGAGATCAGAATGTGGCTTTGGAGGTACTTAATTAATGTCTTATTTTGACACATTCTACAAGTTCCTGGAAGCAACATGAAAGATGTTATCACTAAGGGGCTGGATGTCCCTCTTCAGTCATCTCAGGAGGATCTAGATCCAGAGATAAATTATGAGGGAAGTGACCTGATGAATATATGGGGCTGAGAGAATTTCTTTGATACTTTACTGATCTCCCCTAAGAAAGACAATCATTCATCCCTGATCAAACGTAAGTCTGGCTGAAAAAAATCATTAACTTCCCCAAAGAAGAGTCCAGTTTAAGGGAAAGACTACTTCATCTTCTAAGAAGTAAGGTTGTTACTCAAGTTGAAGACTCTATAGAGTCAAATTTTCTGGAAGGAAAAGAACATTGAACCAAGATTTGGAGTGATTGCATAGAAAGATGTATTAGTTTGGTAGGCTGCCTTAACAAAATACTGTAGACTGGGAGGTTTAAACAACAGAAATTAATTTTCTTCCAGTGCTGGAGACTGGAAATCTATGATCAAGGTAGGGTTGGCAGGGTTGGTTTCTCCTCTGAGGAGGCCTCTCTCCTCGGCTTGCAGATGGCTGCCTTCTTTACGTGTGTTTGCATGATTGTCTCTGTGAGTGCACCTGTCTGGTGTCTCTCTGTATGTCCAAATTTCCTTTTATTATAAGGACATCAGTCATATTAGATTAGGGCCCACCTAATGAACTCATTTTAATTTGATTATCTCTTTAAAAACCCTGTTTCTGAATATGGTTACATTCTGAGGTACTGGAGTTTAGATCTTCATCTTACAAATTGTGAGGAATGCAATTCAGCCCTTAACAGAGGGTACAGTCACAAGGCTGGCTAGTTCACATTTCTTCAGGAACATACTCAGGGCCTATTATTACAATAAGCATCTGGCTCAGGGAAAAACTGGGGGGGTCCTGTGAAGTAATCTGCCCACTGAAATCCATACTAATTGGCACTCCAAGTAGTAGAGAGTTTTCTTTCTTGGTGGCAAGGAGCACACCCACCTGATAAGCTTTCTGGCACCTTTCTTGAACTGGGACACCATCAAAGCAGATGCTTTAGGCAAGTATAATGGTAATTGCTGACAGCTGGGTACACAGAACTGTGTACTACATTTCCTAAACAGAATGAAGAAGACATTGGTCTCATCCGCTGTGGACGGGGACCTCAAGGCCTGAGGATTTAATGTAGTGCTGACTTTGCTTCCCAGTATAATTCTTGGTTTGTAAGGGCTCCCTAAGGCTGGTATAGAAGTTAGAGTTTCAAAAAAAATCTTATTTAAGAAAAATTTCTGAGGAGCAAAGTCAAAGAAGTGTTGTCCAGAAAATCATCAAAACGAAAGGTGGTTTCATCCTGAACCAGGAAGCTGGGGACGAAGCCAAGGGGTTGGAAAGTCCAGGGAGATGAAAGCAAGCAAGAATGGATCCAAATGGATCGATCCATCTAGGGGGGATCCAGAGGTAGGACTATAGTGGACAGAGTAACTGCAAATGGGTGAGCTTTTGAATATTTCTGGTAGTGTAGCAAGCGTAAAATACCTTTATTTAAACAAACATTTATGTCTGACTTCCTTATATCACACGATTGCCTGTTTTGTAGATCAAGTATCTTACACCATTTTTGATTACCATTACAGTGCCTGGAATATAGTAGGCTGGATGGAGATTTGATAATTGAATAAATAGTTTAATAGATAGAGGTCGTGCTCCTGTAAACTGGCACAATGTAACAAGCAAAGAAAGGCCCCACTGGCCTACCTTGAGTAGAAATAGGAAGCATCACTACACATGAACTCTACACTCTTGCATTTTTCTAAGTATAGTCTTGACTTCTTCGGAATGATCGAGTTTAAATTTAAGCTCTATGCAGTTATAACCCTCTCTTTGCACTAGATGGCGACAGAGACTAGCTTGTCTTTCTTTGAGGCCATCTTAACTGAAAAGCTTTCTCAGAAAGAAAACAAATTCACTGATTTGTTTCCTACCTATTGTTATCGATACTTATAAATCATAAAAAAAAGTTTACTTATATTTTATTCAGAAGATTTGAAAACAAAATGGACTCAAAGAAACATGTAGTGTCTTATATCAAAGATTAAATACTAAGTAATGGTTATGTGCTCAGCATTGAGCTGGAATCTATGGGAGATAGCAATAAGGAAAGGGCTTCATTCCTGCCCTTGAACTCATTAATATCTCTTACATTAGCGTAATGTAATGTATCCATCAGTGGCTCCCTGGCCTTGCCATTGCTCAAGGTCTAAGAGGAACACCTCTGGCCCTAGTGCTTCTGCTTTGTGTTATCACCAGATAAGATACAGCATTTGTTTCAATGCTAAGTGATTTTTAAAGCCGCAGCCAAGGAAGAACTCGAGATTGTTCCAATGTGTGGTTTCAGTGGGGAGTGTGGTAGTGGCCTGTCATGACAAGACAGATGCTGTTGTTTCCAGCCAATGACTTCCTGGAAGGCGTATTCATTTGCTAGGGCTGCCATAAGACGGCATCACAAACTGGGTCACTTAAACAACAGAAGTATATTATCTTGCAGTTCCAGAGGCTATAAGACCAAGATCAAGGTGTTGACAGGGTTGGTTCCTTCTGAGGGCTATGAGAGTCTGTTCTGTGTCTCTTGCCAAGTTTCTAATAGTCCTCTGGAAACCTTTGGCATTCTTGGCTTATAAGCATAACCCCAATCTTTGTCTTCATCTTTGCATGACATTCTTCTTGTGACCATTTTGTATCTAAATGTCCCCTCCTTTTTTTCTCTAAGAGAAATTACATAAGATGTAGAAGACAAGGTGCTTTTAAGGATGTTATAGTTATTGAGGGGTTATGAATTCATTTATAAATATAACTATAAAAATAAATGCACACATAGGATATAATGAGACACATAAATGCTGACTGAAAGGGACAAAGTAGGGGCTGATTGGAAGACATGTTTAGTCACTTAATTCACGAACCCTTGCCTAAAAAAAGACTCAGAAAAATCAAAATGATCTGTGAATTGTAATTAATGTAATGTTTTTCAAAGTACACATGGAAGTGATCTTTGATAAGAGGCATGTGGCAGATTAAGGAAGGCTGCACATTCCCAGACACTCCTCCCATCAAGGCACGGATCTGTGTCACCTCCCCTGAAGTGGGAGCAAGCTCTGTGCTTGCTCTGACTAATAAAATACTGCAGACATGATGTTGTGCGTTAAGAAAGTGGCAGCTTTCAGTTCTTAGCTCTCGCAACACTTGGTTTTGGAGCCCTGAGCCACCATGAAAAAGTCTGGCTGCTCTGCTGGAGCCACCATGGAAAAGACCAGGCATTTGAGTGAAGCCATTCTGGATACTCCAATCTAGTTCTGCTGCAGCTGAATCCTACCAAATTTTCCCTTTTTATAAGAACACCAGTCATATTGGATTAGGGGCTTACCCTACCGCAGTATGACATCATCTTAACTAATTACATCTGCAGTGACCCTATTTCCAAATAAGGTCACATTCTGAGTTGAGGGGTTAGAATTGCAACATATGAATATTTGGGGGACACAATTCAACTCATAACAGAAGGCTTTAAAATTACTTCCCCGGAAGGTATTATAAGTATCCTCTGGTTGAAATCCTTTTTGGGGGAGGGGGCTGTTAAAAATCATGAAATGACTCCTGTATAGAAATGTATAAGATGTATCACAGAATCTTATGCTAAAAAGCAGTAAGCTATCTCTCTTTCCTTCCTTCCTTCCATCCCTCCCTCCTTCTCTCTCTTCGTTCTTTGTTATTACTCTTTTTACCCAATGATGTTGAGCTTACATCTGGTACATGACTAGCAAACACTGAATTAGTAGAAAAATAGGAGGGGCCCAAAAGTAGGAAAGGGATAGAAAAGTTTCTAATTTATTAAAATATTAGCACTCATACTTCATGTTTTAAACAAAAAAATGACAACATAGAGCCTCACTAAGTTATGAATAACCCCAGTTTCCTAAAACAGATATTCTAAGGCCACTTGGCCAAATAAATCTAATTAAAAAAAAATCTTCAAGGACACTGGCTGCTTACCTCATAGGCAAGGCAAGCTCCTTGAAACATCATTCTGTATTCCGTTTACTCTCTGAGATGAAGTGCATTAGGGAATGATGTGGCTTATAGCAGCCAAAGTAGCCCTGAGGAAGAATGCTCAAAAACAGGATGTTAGTGACTTTAGCAAGTGCATGAGTCAACCTTGGTTGTATTGTAACTGGACTTTCGGTGTTGAGTTAAATTTGTCTTTACAGGATGCATGGTTTACATTACATATGATTAGAAAAATGTTGTTTTGTTCATTCATACATACAACAAACTTTTGAAGAACACTTTCCATGTGAAGTCTCAATTTTCAGCCCAGAGAACTCGAATCTGGATAAGACATGATCTTTGTTTTCAGGAGAATCACTCCATGCAGCTGAGCTCAGTCAACAACCTGGATACACACATGTGCATTACAGCAGCATGAAGAACACCTGAACATCCACTGAACCCAATGCCAAAATCCCAGACAAGTGTCAGAAACTCTGCATGTGTATATGGTTGACGGGGATCCCATGCCAGCTTATGGGAAATTCTTGTACTTTTGCCATTCCTCTTTTTCTCAAACCTCTTTGACCATTCTGCTGGCCACGTTTATGGGTCAGGCAAGTCACGGTGGCCAGAACATCTGGAGGACACCTCCTGGATATACTTTGAGCATATTCACTGAGTCTGCTTATCATCATGATTGGTGTCCTCTTTCCCAATGAAGGACAACTCTTGAATATCCTCTATTAACCTTAATGTGCTTGTTAATTCTTCAATTCATCAGCATCCTCAAATAATGTTATTTAAATACTTAACTCTTCTTTCACTGGCTTAAATTTATTTTCAGAACTCTCAATTTTGCTTTATTCAATAGCTTTTTAATATATGAAACAATGTATTCCTGATTATAATTGTATAATTTATTCATGCAATAGCATCATAGTTCTGTAGAAAAATTCTTCCTCATTGGTATGTCAGATCAGCTCTACTTCTTCAGAGAGCACTGTCTTTCAGGCATTCTGCCAATGGAGTAAGTGTGAGTCCCACTGCCCCACAAGAACACATCCAAGAGCTGGGTGGAAAACTGCAGGCAGTATGTATATTCCTAAAAATAGCAAAAGGAGCACTTGTGCTAGGACCTAGCCAAAAATGGAAGTCTACATGCTAATCTAATATAAGGTATAATCCAAGCCTTCAAAGAGTCACACAGATTGAAGATGGTCCATCATTTGTTTTCACTCACATTGTGTTCCCAGCATTGAGCAAAACATACATACGTGTTCATTGACTGTATAACAGATTGAAAACAATTAAGTCAGTAGTTTGGGAATTGGAAGCCCTCCTAAAAACTGTTTAAAGGACTAACAATTTATTTGACAGATTATTTTCAGGCAAGTCAGAGACTACCAGCCCAGGTGTTTTTATAATTGATTTTATTATTTTTAAGAATAAGTCATTTAGAAATTGACAAATGTAATTGAAGCATGGCCTATAAAATCAAGTCAAAGCAAAGCAAATTTATAAATTTGTAGATTTATAAACCAGAAAAATTATGTATTGTCAAATAGGTTTAAATTCTCTGAAACCCTGATTTCTTACTAACCATGATGCCTACAGTAGTGCATCTGACTAGTGCATGGTGTTAGCCAGTGCTCAGTAACCATTTATTAATTTGAAGTTAAAAAAGAAATGCCCCCAAAATAATCTCAAGTCAAAAGCAGTGTAAATTCTTTTGTAATCAAAACTTTACACCATAATGACAAGTTTAAAGCTCTCATTTGGCATTACTTGAGTCCCTGCTTTGTACCAAATATCCAGACTTATGATGCAACTTCCTTTTCTGAACTTTATTCATTATTTCACAATACTAATTCTTCTTACCATGTGGATTCAAATTAAATTGTATATCAGGCTCTATTAACAGAGATAAAGAGTTTCTTTTATTAAGCTCTTTTTGGAGACAAAAGTCTTCCCACTCTGAGCAAGATCAAATAATTTCCAGCCTTTAAAATTCTTTAATTCCATAAAAATTAATGCTAGGAATATTTCAGTTAGGAAATATGTGCAGTAGTTAACTTGTTTAAGAGCTTGGTAGAAAGTCATTTCAAAGAGACTCAGTTCATGGAGGACATTAATTATAGTAAGAGGTCTTTTGATATTGACATGTTTGTGCTAAGGTCATAGACTTTCATTATAATTTGTGTTTTGACATGTGCTGACATGTTTAACACTCTGAAACACATTTAAATATTTCTGTAAATCATCTACCAAAGGTGAAGAGAAGACTACTCACAACGTCAAGTATCCTTGAGAAATGACCGCAGCACTTACTCTGAAGTCACATTACAGAGTCAAAGTTACCAGTCCTTCTGTAGTGTGAAATGAAAATGTTTTATGTGTCTAAGCGGGACCAGTGACTATTGGTGCTGCCATTTCTGTAGGAGCCATGTCACAGTGACTTCAATGTTTGTCAGTACATAAACTCATCCTCTGTGAGGGTATTTCATAGGACTTAGCACACAATATCCAAATGTTTAATCATCTGCAGACATAACCATACAGTTCACAAACAAGTACAAAGATAATTTATACACAATGTCCAAGTTATATGCAATGTCCAAGCCTTACTAAAGTGATGAGGCTAAAACAAGAAAAAGTGTCACTGAATCATCCACAGTATGAATGTTCCTGTGAACAAAAGAGGAGTTTTATCTACTTAAATCTAGAAAAGGAGGAATTTTGCCCAAGATAGAAAAACTTCATCCAAAAGATACAATCTGACCACTAGAAAAGTGAACAGGATTGGGGGACAAGGAGAGATCACTGGCTTTTCTACATCTTTGTTAAACTATTCTTCAAGAACATTGATTCCTTTGCTGTTTTTTTGTTACTGAGCAACCTTCTGATGACACATTCATTTCCAAACTACTGAAATATTGTGCACCATATACTAGGGAAAGAATGCCCTGAGTTGTTGGATTTATTCTTCCCTGGTAATTTAACAGATCTGCTAGTGTCTGCTTTATCATCTATCCCTTGAGATTTTGGTTGTTATGAACCAGCTCCCAAGAGATCAGTTAACTCTTAGCACACTGACAACTTCAAATTTCTGGAACTGAAAAGGAAGAAACTTTCAGAGGTGATAGAGTTATTATCTGAATCGGGATGATGGTTTTGTGGGTGTATACATATGTCAAAACTCATCAAGTTGTATACTTTAAATATGTTCAGCTTCTTATATATCAGTTATACCTCAATAAAGCAGTTTGAAAACGAAAAAGAAAAAAAATCAAGGACCAGACTCTGGGCCCTGTAAGCTCAACAGGCTCTGCGGGAGGGTTATTCTCCTCTCTGATATCTGTGCTTTTTCAAAGTCAGCAGGTTCTAATCATGACTTGTCTGTGGTGCAACTGTTGTTACAACAGCAACAGCAGTAACAAATTTGTGAGTGACTACCATGAGTTAGCCAGTATGCTGGGTACTTTCTCATGTATTTAATTATCTAATTAGCTCTTTGCCCTGTGAAACAATTTCCATTTTACAGATGAAGTAATAGAGGCTGAGGGTAATAAAGTAACTTAGTCACACAGTGGTATATTTGTGGTTTGAACCTAGGTTTATCTGACTCCAGCATCCATACTGTTTATGGTATTGCCTGCTGTTGCAGTCTGATTATGAAATGTGTTTTAATAGAGTTCCTGGCCTTTATTAGTACAGTAACTTTCTGGTAAAGAAAGCTCCTACGTTGCAAACAACCTAGATGTTAACAGTGGAATAGATCTCACAGAGTAAGACAGGGGAATACAAAATGTAATATCTAGTAATTGAACTGATTTAGAATTTCTTAATAGAACTCGATTTAACTAAAAGATTTTAGACTATTAATTAACTCAGCCATGGTTGGGCTGGGTTGATTGTCTGAGGCTTAATTGCTCCAGTGCCCTCCACATTGGCAGTCTTTTCACAAATACATTTAAAGTTGAGTCCATTACTTGGTGTGGTGAAGGACTACTAAATTTACTAGTTAGGCTGAATTTTCTCAATAGCTCAAGGCCTAATAAAGAGATGATAAAATAAATATATTCGTAATGATATGTGTTGTTACAAACATCTGAACTAATTGCTGTGGGAACCAGAGATAAGAGGAGTAAATCACCTGGATAGACGAGGGTTTGCTAGGTGAAGAATAGGAGAAAGGGTTTTGCAGGCGGTGGACCTGGGTTCTACAAGACCATAAAATACTAAGAAATGCAGTATGGTAGGTTTTTGTTTGATTGTTTTTGTAATTATGAGCACATTGCCTAGAGGTAAAGATAGATGGCTTGAAAGCCAGAGCCAGATCATGCAGAAGCGCCTGACTCTCTGTTGCTTGCAGGTTTTCTCTCGGTGAGTGACTTCAAGTCTAAAGGAGGAGACTCAACGAGAAAGACTTAGGTCCTTCATCATCAGGTAGGTTCTGATTTTAAAGTCTGATTATCTCAGCTTTCTGGACTTTGATTACCCTCTGCTTCAGGTCATGTTCAGTGTGTGCACTGGATCTTTTCATGCACACTGAATATTCTTCAGATAAGAGATTGTCAATGTGTGGTTATGAGACCACTGTATCAGAAAAATCTGGAGAGCTTGCTGAAAAGGCTGATTGCTGGGTCCTGGGATTTTGATATTATTGGGTGAGTTAATGCCAGGAATCTAAAATTTTAACAAGCATTCTGCAAGATTCTGTCACATATATAAGTGTGGGTACCCTTGTCCTATAGGATAAAATTCAAAAAGATATAATTACATTGATTAACTGGACCTCTTATATAACTCAAATGTTTTCTTCACTTTATGAGAAAAGAAACTATAAAACAATATATTGATAACATTAATATAGAATTACAAGTCCAGCTTCTAGATCTAGAAGACTGTATATAGCATGGGTTAGGATTAATTCAATTTGTGTATTATTCTTATAACATCACAGCAGAGGCTACAAAGTGGAAGCCTGTTTGACCTGAATTTGCCCACAAAGGTGTTTATTTTGGCCTATAGTCTAATTTCTTAAAGCCCAAATTAACTTTTTCATTTAAACAAGGCAATATTTTATACAAAATATAAGTCACACAATGCAATCAGTATACAACTGGAACTGGTTAGGGGATGCCTCTTTTGGAAAAAAATCAGAATATCTAGTTCATGATAGAGCCCACCCAGCCTGTTCCACCCTGGGCTCTTGCCTGGTCCGTAGAAGTTGTCCTATCTCCCTGAAGCAAGACCACTCCACATCTGGCCACTCTGTGCTCTTTCCTCAGTTCTCCTGATGCTCAGGCATTACCAAATATTGGGAGGTGGTTGGACAGAGACCTTCACACCTCTGTGTCTTTGCACATGTTCCCCCTTAGGTCTAAAATGTCCTTGTCAACTTTATATTCTTGGTCATCTATTAAGAGCCATTGCAAGTATCAGTATCAGTTGTACAGTCTTCCCTGACTCCTCCCAGACTAGGTTAGGAATTCTGTCTGTTTAACAACTTTGCAAAACTCTCTTATACGTCTTATAGCACATTCCACTGTAATAAACCATTTTCTTGAACATCTCTGCCACTGGACCATGAATTTATTCAGTATTTGACATTTAGAAGAAATTTTTACTAATGTTTGATGTAAAAAAGATCATCTCAAACCCAGAGGTAACCAGAAGATCTAATAATTTCAGTGACCCAATTATTTACTTATCTTAGTAGTATAAATTATGACATTATTTTAGAAGAATGCTTAACCATTTTGACCTTACCCAGAAATATTTAGGCAGAATTCTTCAAGTGGGTTCAGTGTATTCTTTCTTATTTCATTACTGTGATTACACTTTTGAAATGAAGTTGAATATATCACAGGAGACCTAAAAGCCTACTTTATTAAAATTCTTTGTTATCAGATATAATATAGCTACATCTTAGTTGAATGCAATTTGTGGTAATTTCTTAGGAGAAAATCCTGTTCTATATTTAACTATAAACTTATCTAACATTGAAGTCACATTTAACTCTAAATCCTGTTTATTCCCTTTTTGGTAAAAATCATCTATTGCCCCCTTCATAATAATGCAAGTTTCAGCTATTCTCTATCACTGTCACCATTCTATTTCCTCCAAATATCATCTAAGTTATTTTTCCTGTTCTTGTACACATTTATTAGTTTCTCATTCTCTTTTTCTGGCCAAATGCCATCGGGTTTTAATTAATTCCTTCTGTAATATTTGCATGCTATGATTTTCTTTAATTTATTCTGTCTACACTCTTGACTTATTTAATTCAAGGAAACATTTGGGGAATGGATATAGTTTGCATAAAGGATGCTTTACAAATAAATTATTCTGCTTCTAACTACCAGAATGGGTGAGCAAAAGCTTGCAAAGCCATTTCTATAAAGTCCATCTGCAAACAATGAGAACACTTCTGATTAATGTAGGTTAAAGCTACACTGAAAGTCATTAGTACACTTCAATTGCACTTGCCCACTTCAAGTTTTAAAAAGTAATGCTGAATTTAAATGTTTGAAATTACTTTTTCAGCACTAGTTTTAAAAAGAATGCGTAAATCTGGCCTTGTTTGGCTGATAGTTCTCTATCCAGATGGAATTGTGCCTGTGAATTTTTAGAGCATCACAAGCTTGGAGGTCCAGCGATTGTACCATGATGTTTCACAAATCAAATTTCTGTCCTTTGTGAATTGTTGCCAAGATGATAGTATTTAATTTCTTGAAAATAACTTCAATTCCATTAAAATTAACCAGGTCAGTTTATATAGATCCTATTTTTGGAAGCTGTAAGAAGACAGAGACAAGCCTAAGGAGAAGGAGAGGCAGGGTTGGAGATAGAGGTACTGGTACAAAGTGACACAGAGAGGGGAACGCATCTGATTAGAGTCTGTAAGAGAGAGAGAGAGAGAGAGAGAGAGGATTCAGAGGGGCTCCCAGGCTGTAGTCTTTTTTTTTTTTTTTTAACTTTTCTTACTCTCTATTACCTCTATTTTTTCATAAAAATTTTACAATTCAATATTTTATAAACACGTATTTAATTGCTTATTACATCTCTCCTGCAGTAGAATGTAAGTCCTTGGCATGCAGAGGCTATGGTAGTTTTATTTTCAAATATATACCAAGCACCTGTCACAGTGCTGCTGTATCATCGATTCTCAATAAACATTTTCTCAATAAAATAAGAAAGGCTGAGAAGTTAATACATTGCCAAGTTCTGAAAGTTCATGAGCTGTAAAGCCCTAAGCCACCCAGGCAGGAAAGGAATGCTGAAGGCAACTTAAAGTTAAGTACAAGGGAAAATGAAACAGCTGCAAGATTAGAAATGGAGCAGGAGAAAATTCTGGTGTCTTCCTACAGAATTAATTTGATAACCTTTAAAATTTCTTTAAAGATAAAATAATTTTTTTGCAGTAGATCAAGTAGACAAAGACGTAATTAATATTAGTATGTGTGTTTATGAGTTTTATGGTGAAAGAGTAAAGAAATAGAGGTGGTAGGAGAAATAGAGGTGGTCTAACAATGGTGTTAGACCAGGTGTAGTTATTGTGGTCATGTTTCTGAACAAATGGAGGGTTCTTCTTTTGCTCATAATTAATTTAGGAATTCTCCCTTCTGCCAAAAGAAGTTTGAAATGACTTCATCCAAGGTAGAAGGGCAGTATGGTGCTGAGTGCACTCCTTGAAGGCTCCTCCGTGTCAGGCAAAGGAATGGGATGAATTCCACATCAGTTTATGTAAGGGACAAGAATTAGGCTTTACTGGAGAAAAAGAAATAGCACAAAGCAAGATCAGCAACACAGAGATATACATGGTCGGGCAGTCTCTCACCAGTGCACAGAATCTTACACCAGAACCAAGGCTTCCACTGATGGAAGTTATGGGTCTTCCTTTTAATGGGCAAACATAAGAAAGTAACTTTATCAAGGCAGGAATAAACTGACCATTTGAATTTTGGATACCAGCTATTAATAGGAGTCATCTGGGATACTTATGCCCCAGTATCTGAAGACCTTGGAACCTGTATAATAGTGCAGTTCTCTAGTGCAGAAAGCCCTGCACAGGGATGCTGAGCCTAAATGAGCCCCTTTTATTGGGAGCCCATAGCAATTTCTCAACCTGCTGTTGTCTGGGAAACCCAGGCCAAGAAGCACAAGTCATCAGGAGTACTTGCTTTGTGCCCCTTGACAGATTAACTTCCCAAGGTATCAGCTTTCTTACCTTAAAATAGGAATTACGTGTTTCTCATGGAAGTCCTTGGAAATTTGGATTTTATCCTAAATGAACTAGTTGTATTTGTTTCTCAGAATCATCTGTTAGTGACCACTAAAAACCACAAAATTACATTTTCATGACCTTCATAACTTTTTGAAATTTACACACAAATGATAACTCCATTCAGGTGTCAGTTAATACTGGGATTTAAGTGCAGAGTGCTAGAAAACTAGAATCTTGTCTGAACTTAAACATTATTTAGCATTTGTTTTAACATTATTACAGTGACTTCAGTATTAAATAACAAAATGCCCAATGATCAAGATTGTGAGACTGTTTTATTTACATTTTTATTGCAAAGTAACTCTGGCAGGAAAACGAAAAGAGTAGTAATTGTGTAGGTGTTGTTGAAAGGACAATTCCCGAGTTTTCTGGCACATTCTAAGAGAATATGTCTCTGCTTCTCAATAAAACTGGCATTGAGAATCTCAGTGTCTGTGTTCTAATTGCTCAGAAATAAGCAAGACAATCCATATAGTTGGAGATGCTAAGGGCGTTTTAGACCAGTCTATGAGGAAGGAGGTTCTAGTGTGGTGTGCGGTGGAGCTTAAAGAACGCTTTTTGTGTACTATGCACAATGATTTCCTTTTTACGCATCTCATTGCATTGTATTTTCATGACAGTTCCTATTGCTCTCCTCTAGTGGTTCATCTAAGAACAAATTGATTACTGAAGAATACTGGGTAGCAATCTGAGGAGAAAAGATACCCACCTTTCTCTATTGAAGGAATAGATCATTAAAAAAAACTTTCCATGGACTTGAGGTCTTTAAGAAATTTCAGAGCTAGGCAGCAAAAATATATTTTTAAAACATCATAATTAGCTAAAGAACAATAGACTAAACTCTAAATAGAATACTTAAGAAAAATGCCAAGGACAATGGCTACACTCACACTGTAGTAGAAGACAAGGTTACTGTCTGCAAAGAGGGGACTGAGTTGGGCTGTTCCAGAACAATGCCTGGGCTACTTATGGTGCATAAAGTTTAGGTGCTTACACAGATCAAAATTCAATTCAGGTGTCCCTATTTTCCAACTAAGTAACTTAAAGGAAGTCATTCAAGTTTTCTGAGTATTTGTTTCCTGTTTATAAAATGAGAATAATAAAATGCCTTTGTCATACCATACAGATTAATTTAGTTTGTACAAATTACACCTAGCACAGTGCTAGGTACATGAACATTCAGTAAATGAGGTTAGTGTTATTAAAATTTTCATTGCCTGGGCAACTTTTAACAGGTTCTGATACATAGGATTGGAGTGAATCTGAGGTGCCTACAGTTCCTGTATCCTTAGTTGAGAGACCAGTGGCTTGCAATACTGTGCCTGGCATCAAGGGTTCATACCTTAAGGTGACAGAGATCTCCGTATTGTTTTCCATAATGGCTGCATCAAACTACATTCCCACCAACAGTGTAGGAGGGTTCCCTTTTCTCCATCCCTCTGCAGCACTTATTGTTTGTGGACTTTTGAATCATGGCCATTCTGACTGGTGTGAGGTGATACCTCATTGTAGTTTTGATTTGCATTTCTCTGATAATTAGTTATATTGAGCATTTTTTCATATGCCTGTTGGCCATTTGTAAGTATTGGCCATTTGTATGTGGCATTAATGCTTTGGAGTGAAACATGAAAGCTCCTTTTTTGCGTGATAGATTTATAAGTACTCTGAAGCACTATAATAAGAGTGATAGTAAAATTCCAAATTATTCACTGCTACAAAAGTTGAAATAGAAAAAAAACCTATTAGAGTTTCTTTTAATCATCTTTTAAGTCTACAAAGATAGCCAAAGTAGAACACGACTGATTTTTATATTTGAAAGTACTTTCACATAGGGCGTTACCCTGTTGTATCAGACCAATAACTCTTTTATATCACTTTGTGTAAGTTTTATAAACTAATGAAGATCTTGCTTTGGAGGAAAACATGCTATGTAAGATATTGCATGTTAGAACTCAAAAATTCATAAGTTTCCTTTCATTTAGGCACTTGGAACACCCAGTTTATGCTGAAAGCTTCTTTAGGAATGCCATATGCAATTGCCTCTGCAAGTGAACAGCAGAGGGTCACCTGGAAGATGTTTTGATCCATGGCTGATGTCACTAGAGAGATGGCTCGATCTAAGACATGAGAAGTCTTCAAAGACTTAGGATCTGTGGTTTAATTAAAATGGCTGGAGGGAGGTGTTAAGGGGGAAATTTTTTCAAGAGCATCTAGACAAGAAATTATTGACTGCAAAGGCAAAGAAAGTAGACAAGATGATAGTCCCAGAGGATAGAGTAAAATATGCTGGTAAAAATTGGGCACATTTTATTTCTTTTTAAGACCTCTTAAACAATGCAAAACAAATTAAAAATATTCAAAGCACCCTTCACAGCTCTGGATAAATACCCAGGAGTGAAATTGCTGAGTCATATGGTAGTTCTATTTTTTAGTTTTTTGAGAATCCTCCATACTTGTTTCTGCAGTGGCTGCACTAATTTACATTCCCACCAGTAGTGTATGAGGGTTCCCTTTTCTCCACATCTTCTCCAATATTTGTGTTCTTTTTGATGATAGCCATTCTGACAGGTATGAGGTGATATCTCATTGTGGTTCTAATTTGCATTTCTCTGTTGATTAGAGTTGTTGGGCATCTTTTCGTGTGCCTGTTAGTCATCTGCATTCCCTCTTTGTAAAAATGTCTATTCAGGTCTTCTGCCCATTTTTAAATAAGGTTGTTTGCTTTTCTGATGCTGAGATGTATGAGCTGTTTGTATATGTTGAATATTAACCTTTATTGGTCATACCATTTGCAAATGTCTCTCTCATTCAGTAGGTTGTTCCTTTGTTTTGTCAGTAGTTTCCTTTGGTTTTCTCTCTTATCATTTGACATCATGGAAAATGGATATTTTATTAAAACATTTAGCAGTGAGGTTTCTTCAAAGATTTGATGTTGGTTACATGTGCATTCATTCAATAAATGCTTTTTTGAAGACTCCACTAAGTATAATCCAATGTAATTCCTGTTGTCAATAAAAGGGTGAATCAAACAATTGAAATTATCTTTAATTTACTCACATTTTAATTGCAGAGGCACACAAGCAACCAGGAAAATACAATAGAGGGCATGAAGATAGATAATGCACAGATAGAGAATGTCAGTAGGGAGTGGGAGATTTAACGCAAATCGAAGAGGGGTACTTCTCAGAGCAAATTAAGCTAAATCTTGAAAAATGATTATATAGCTAAGTTAACTTGGAGTTGTCTATAAGAGCATGTTTCAGTCAGAATCAATCCGGTAAAAAGGTTAAAGATCATCAAACAGCTGGAGTAACCACAAGTATTTAAATATATCACTTTAAATACTTCTGAATATATCTAATTAGTACCAATTAAATATAGTAAATAAGTATACCCAGAGTAATAGTCGTGAAGGGAGTGCCAGTGATAGGAAGGAGTAGATCGTGACGGTCTTCTTCAGTAAAATTAATAATTTAAATTTTATCCTGTGCACAGAGAACTACTGAAGGATTTTTAAAACCAAAGTGAAAAGACCAGATTTGCATATTTGAAAGCCTCTTCTGTCATTCTGATAAAATTATGAAGGATGATTAAAGGTACATTAATGAAACTGAGATCTGAGAAAATATTATGGTAATCTGGATAAATGACAATGACAGAGATGGGACTTGATATGAAAGATATTAAGAAGACAATAAACAGGGTTTGCAGACTTAATATGAGTTGACTGTGAGTAAATACACGCAGAATCAGCATTTGATCTGCAGAAATACTTCACTGCCAAATATTTTAATAAAATACTCATTCTCCATAAACATGGGATTTAGAAAGCTAAAGTGGACTTGACTCGCTTGGAATCTAGAAACACCTCCCTGTCCTCTGAGGCATGGAGATGGCAAGAACTGTGGAACAGAAGGCCTTAGAATTTGATAGAATTCTGCAGTGAGAAGAGCTTAGTGCCATGATGGATGCTGTGAATGACTGAGCTCCACCTTCAACCAACTAATATCATGAAGACCTCATGATATTATCTCTACCCCTGGAGACTGGAGCTCCCACCTTGGACTGGAGCATAGCCCCTGGGACCTTGAAATTTGTAGAGAAACTAACTTAAGGTTGCCGGTCTACTTGCCCAGATTTTGGAATACTACCCGTCTACTCATCCTCCTTTAGTTCAGGCTACCACTGGTCATACCACAATACATTTCATTCCAAACCATCCCTGAAGAGAGGTGAGGGAGTGAATCCCTAGTTGGGAAGGAGCTGTCTCAGACAATAGTCAAGATTCAGGAAGCAACTGAGATGGTGGTAGGCAAAGAGAAATGCCACATGGGATCATGAGCAAGGAAGGAAAAATATAAAAGGTTATTGTAACCATGCTGCTAATATAGTATTATGTTATGTAGGCAATTCTGAGTGTGTGTATGTGAGCATGTGTGGGTGTACATATGTATTTCAGTTCAATTACCTTTAACTATAATACAAACCAAGCCAACAAATTTCATTTATTTATTATAACTATAGTTTACATATGGCTTAATGGGACAATATTTATAATCCTTTTGTGTCTTTTACATGTCTAAGCTGTCCAGATGCCAGTTAGCCAGCACCCAAAAGTAGAGAGCTCTGGACAGGGCATTGCTGTTTATAAGTCTTCTTCCTTTGCCTCCCTGTGAGAGTACTTATTCTTGCCTGGTTCTTGTGTTCATCAAGCTCTTGAACTCTTGCTTTTCCTACCATTAGGATCCTGAGGCTCACTCTTCAGAAGTAGCTGGTGACAAATACACATTAGCTCATCTCTTGAACCCAGGTGTTCCTTCTTAGACATAGCTTTGCTTTCTGGTCCCTCAGAGTAGCTATCTTTCTTTATCCAGACTCCACTAAAAGGTAATTTGTAATATTTTGTATGAACTGAATTATTCTAAATTGCTAGAAGGTTGGTTCTTAAGTATTTTAACAATTATTCCACCACAGATTCCAAATTTATTAATATTACCTGCTGATTGCATTTGGAAATATTGATTATGAAAAGCAATCAAAAGTGTATTCTGGGGCCGCATAGAATTAATGAGGTTTCATGATGTACATTTTAGTCTCTTAACCTGTTAAGATATGTATACATCACTAACAAAACAGATCCAAATAACCAATGTAGTCCTAGGGAAATCTAGAGTGAAATATTAGTTCTAAAGTACAAATTAGAGGTTAGAAGAGGTAAAGGTCAACATCTAAGAAGTATATGTTATCAAAGAGTCATATTCCAAGTTTCACACTGCAAAAGTGGTAAAAAGTAAAATCAAAAAGAATAGTCCAGCATTTTGGATCACTTGCCTAGAGAATTAATGGTCAGAAAAAGGGGATTAGGACAGTTCAAGGGGTCTGTGAGGGGACAGAGAATGAATAAGAAGTATTTCCATTTCTTTTCAAGGCAAAGGCACCATTAACTTGACAAATGGCTAGTTCATGGTCATGCTGTTGATCACATACATTTAAAGTGTCAGAAAGATGTGTGTGACAATGAGAGATAGGGTAGTTTGAAACTATGGTTAGCAAAACAAAGATGAAAATAAATGAAAAATTGTCTTAAAAGTTTCCAAGATAATGGGGAGTAAAGAACCCATGAACATTTGCCATCTCCTGAAACTCCCTACCCTTTGAATATAAAAATCAAAAGAGTTAAATTTATCTAAAAATCCCATCAGCAGCCAAAGTCATTTATTTATAGGGGAAAGTTCTGGGAACGTATATCCCCTAAAAGACTATTCCAGGTGCTTTTGATAAATAACTTCCCCAGACCTGAAATGTATTTCCTTATGCTAGAGATTGGGAGGAATAATATAAGAGACAAAGATTGGAGGATCTGGCTTTTTCTCTTGCCTTTCTCTCACCTTTTTGAGATGGCCCACACTCTGTCTATGGAGTGTGTGCCTACTTTTACTTTAAACTAAACACCCACCCCCATGCCCCATGGCCTCTTTGGCCTTCTGAGACGGCCTACACTCTGTCTATGGAGTATGCATCCCTCTCAATAAATCAACGTTCAGTTAAAAAAAAAAAAAAAAGATTGGAGGATCCTAGAAAGAGGGAAACTGAAAGAGTGTTAGGAATGTGGCAAGATCTGAGACAGAAATGAATGTACCTACATAAGCAAATGGACCATGCATAATGTTGTAGTAAGTTTCCATGTCATTAGCATGAAACTAAAGTAGCAATAAAAGAGCAAAAGGCTCCTTTGTGAGGCATTGTTTGAGTACTCAACAGCTGCATGGGAACTGAGTCATCCACAGCTGACCACTCAGTCTTTGCTAAATAGACCTAGGGTCTATGATGTTGGCTGTGTCAATTTTTGATGTGGACTTGTCTTCACCAGCAACTAGAATCTAGCTTAGAGACCTCCTCACAATGACTTAATGTTTGATTATGCCCTGAGACTTTGTCTAATCCCCATCTGACTTAAGCTATGTGGATACTCAGCAGCCATACATGCAATGACCAGTGATACCCACAAGCTCGGGAAGTGGTGTAGGCCTTCACTCCTGGATAAAGGTGAGGGGAATATTTGCTTTGGGGGAGAGACTGAAAAAACATCCTAGTTACATTTTTTATTGAGTTGAACCCATGGTAGGTGCTCTGTAAATGGTTCTGATCATCGTCATTGTTACTATTTCATCAAATACATGTTTATCATTTGGGGAAAATAATTAAAAAAATAATTCCTTATGGTATTGTAATAGAGAAATACATGAACAAGTTGAACTCAAAGTCAACACTGATCCTCAAAAACTGGTCTTCCTTAAAATGTCATGCTAGATAAGACTTGTTTCTGGCTGGCTGTTTAGCATATATGGATCTAATGTGTAAAAATTCATTTTCCTGGGCTTAGTTAATATTTGCATTGTAATTTTGGGAAACATTTTGTATATCAGTTGGTCATAACTTTTTTTTTGTATGTACTTTAGTCTCTCTTCATCTTTATGAATATAATAGTGATCTATCTGCCATATCTGTTACCCCATTTTTACTTCAGGATTGAGTCAGATGATCTCTCTGGCTAGCAGGAGCCCACTTTATCCTCTACTAGTCCAAGTGTTTCTTCCTAAAGTGACACTGTTAACTGACAAAACAATCATCTTCATTCATTCCACTATAATATTTATAATATTGTATATATATAATATTATTATATCCCTGGCCTCATAGAATGTAGAGTCTACTGGAGGGGAGAGAGAGATTAATTAATCAATTTATTTTTATGCAATGAAAAACTACATAATCTAATGTAAAAAATTTTAAATGTGATAAACTATATGAAGGAATATTCTCAGGACTTTTAAGAGTACATACTGCAGGAGCTTCCATCTAGTAGTGGTGATCTTCGTTAAAGGCTTTTCTGAGGAAATAATACCTGTGCTGAGATTGAAAGGATGAATAAGAGTTTTATAGACCAGAGGAGGAGAAGGAAAGGATGGGCTACAGAAGACCATTTGAGGACAAATATTTTGGTTTACTGTAGTGTGATTTGCTATCAATAAAAGGGGGAATTTCTGTACTGCTAATTTTCATGATTTCTTTCAGCATAGATTTATTGAGTTTATCATATGCCAGACACTTTACAATATTCTGGGGATACAATGGTGGGTAAATAGTTATTTACTTGGCTGTTTGTTCATGCAATAATTTATTTATGTAGCTTGGAGTCTAGTGGTCTAGTCTACTAGAGAATAATTAACAAAACAATTACAAAATAAGTATAACATTTAAAATGCCACAGTGGTATAACAGATACAAGATGCTTTGTAATATATAATAGGAAGAAATCCCCCTGAAAATATTATTAAGCTGAGAACTGAAAGATCAATAGATATTAAATAGGAAAAGACTAGAGGGGATTAATTTCAAGATGAAACAACAGAAGGCCAGTGTTGTCAGAGAAGGCAGTATCAGAGGGAGTGCCTTACAAGATGAGGATAGAGGAAACAGGTAGAGGCTAAGCCATACAGGGCCTGTTGGAAGACATAGGGAACAAAAAATGCCCACTGAAATGAAAAGACATCTTTTTTTTTTTTTTTTGGTGTCTTACACTTATTTAGTATATCATAGTTTACAATACATTTTCACATTCACCATCTAATGTAAATGAAGAGACACATTCTATAGAAGGACCAATGGCTTATTCCGTCACAGTCATTTCAAGTGGAGAGAAAGTGGTACCTTTTATTTTTACTTTTATTTATTTTTATTTAATTTATTTATTTTTGTTGAGGTATGGCTGATTTACAATATTATATGTCTCAGGTGTACAACATAGTGATTCACAATTTTTAAACGTTATACTACATTTGTACTTATTACAAAGTATTGGCTATATTCCCTGTGCTGTACAATATGTCCTTGTAGCTTATCTATTTTATGCATAATAGTTTGTACCTCTTAATCCCTTTTCCCTATCTTGCCCCTTCCCCCTCACCTCTCCCCACTGGTAACCACTAGTTTGTTCTCTATATCTGTGAGTCTGTTTCTGTTTTGTTGTAGTCACTAGTTTGTTTTATTTTTAGATTCCACATATATGTAGACTCATACAGTATTTGTCATTCTCTGTCTGATTTATTTTGCTAAGCATAATACCCTCCAAGGTATCTTGAGACTGAAAAACGAGGCAGATGGCTCCATATACTCAATGGATCAGTTTGTTACAGGGTAACTTACTCACAGGGTGGGATGGGGACTGTGGACAATGATCTGGACCCAGAAGCATTGGCAGCTGCACTCCACACTGCAGAGGGATCACTGGGACAATTTTATAGTTAACCTAGGGTGTGGGGTTGGGTCCTTGGAAATAGGATATGCATTCCTAAGTTAGGATTTATGGATGGGTAACTAGTCTTGTGGACACTGGGAATACATCAGGATAGGTTTTCATCACTGTTTCGGAACTAACAGAGCATGGAGGCTACTACCTGGTCCTAATGATTATTAAAAAATATCTATTAACTACAAAGCCTTTGACGACTGAGGAGTGATTGCAGGACTGCACAGTACAGTCCTGGGTAGGGTCAGTGGAAGGACAAGAGAAACTGTAAGTGCCAAGATGGCATCGATTATGTTAACAGCCGTACAGTAAGCCTTCTAAGTAGGATGTGTTAGTCTGGGTTCCCCAAGAAGCAGATGCCAAGACAGGAGTGTATTAGAGAGAATAACTGTGTGAAAGGAAGTAGGAAAGGGTCAGGGAAAGCTGGGAGAACTTTCAGATCATGATATAAATTGGGTGCAAGAATTCAGATTAAGGGAGTTTCAGTAAAGCTTTCAGGGATACCTAGCACCAAAGTCTGTAGACAAAAGAACCCCGAGTCTCCTAGGAAGAAGTCTGCCTTAGTAATTGGTAGAGAGCAGCCTGTGGGTATCATGGCCTTGCAGTAAAATCAGAGATGCATTTCAAAACCCTACAGTTTTATATTTTGCTGATTGCATCTCAGAGGTCACTTAACATGTTCTTCTTGAGTTTATAATACCTGTAAACTGGTAGTTATATCTAGCAACTAGATCAGATTCAAGTATAATTTCTTTGTAAGAATAGCTTTTCTTTTAATTTTCTTTGTTACATCTTTTTTTATATATAGCCATTTAATATTTTGCTGTGCTCAAGTCTCTCAGTAATTTCCTTTATATTCCCTTTCTTGTTTACAATGTTTAATCTGTGCCTATGGAGCTGTGTGTAATAGCTAAGAGCATATGGGCTTTAGACTGCCTGGGTTAAAATCCTGTCCCTATCATTACATGACTTTGGACAAGTTTCTTAATAAAACTGTATTTATTGAACTCTTACATAAAACTTATCAGGCACTTGTGTAAGCTTTATTTCTTTGGTTTTTGTTTCATTGCTTTTGTTTTGTCTTGTTTTAATTTGGGTATTTCTTTTCCTTTCTTATAACTCTAATCATTTTTTTTTTCATTTTACAAGTGCCTTTTGTAGGTTTTGAATTTTTATTTGACAATATTTGTTTTTTTTTTTTTTAAGTGGAGCATTTAGTCCATTTTCACCCAATAAAATCATTGATATATTTGGAATAGTGCAGAAAGAAATTATTGAGATTAGAAAGTTTCATGCAGAGGTGAGGGACAAATTAAGGGTATGGTTTTAACAGACACAAACTTCTCTGTATAGAATAGATAAGCAACTATGATACATTGTAGAGCATAGGAAACTATAGTCATTATCTTGTAATAACTTATAATGCAGTATAATCTGCAAAAATACCAAACCACTATGCTGTACCCTGAAACTAATATACTGTTATAAATCAACAATACTTCAGTAAAGGAAAAAGAAAATTCCATGCAAAAAAAGTGGTGGTGGTGGGGTGCAGTGGATACGTCTCTAAATGAAAGGGGTGAGAGGGCAGGTAGAGATTATAGTTACTGCTTATTCTTAAAGAAAGATAACTGTAGTATCAGTATAGAAAAGAGACATTATAAGCAGGGAAATACGTAAGGACACTGTTCCCGTAATTCAGCGACGTCTTTATCCAGGACAATGGTAGTGGGGGTAGAAAGGAGAGGATGGATACTACATTGGAAGAGTTAGACTCAGAAAGTCTTGATAAATAATTAGATGTTTCGAATGAGGAAGAGCAGAACATATCCATAGGCTTTCTCAAAAGTTTTTAAACTTTGAAACTTACAGAAATGTGTAATCATTCATTTATATAAGGCATAAAGATGGATAAAGATCCTTCTGACAGGGGAAATAATAGTTGTGGTTTTAGATAGGTTGAATTTGAAGGGCCTGGTGGTAATCTCGGAAAAGATGTCCCGGGGGAGTTCAACATTTAAATCTGAAGTTCAAGAGTTAAAAGTGTCACTAAAGGAATCATTAACTTCAATTTAGGTGATAGAGGCGAAAATTGAGTTTATAGGTGATAATTGAGTTTATGTGAGTTGGTGATTTCAAAATAAGAGTGTATACATGGAAAGGAGAAAAAGGCCAATAATAGACCCCTAGGGAACCACAACAGGGTGAAAGATAAAGTAGACTGAAAAGAAACATGAGGAGAGAGGAAAAAACATTATGATGGTGTGGCATGACAGAAATGCACGAAGGAAAGTATTTCTACCAGCAGGAAGTAATGATTATTATAAAATATCCTCAGTATTTTCACAAAGTAAGAAATGAAAAAGAGCACCTATTGGAATTACAAAATTGGACATAATTTGGAAAACTTAGCAAGAATATTCAAGAATTTCACTGATGAATACCAAAGGAAAATTCTTTCAAAGGCTTGCCACGGGTGACAGGGGCTAGGGCTGATTTTTGCAAATGGGCTAAGGTGGTATCTAGCCAGTGTGTTTGTATAGAAATCTGCATGAGGAGCTTGAAAAATTCCCATCCGCTGTGGTAGCCACAGAGCATGCCGCTGTGTTCTGGCAGTGAAATCATCTACTGTCACCCAGGATCCTCTCATTCATCTTGAATCCTACTACCACTGTGTCTGAGATGTAGGAGATACTCATTTGTTTAACAGACATTTACTGAACATCGACTTTAGGCCAAGTATTGGGAACACAAAGATGGATAAGATTTGATTCTTCCATATGAGCTTTTCTTTGACTAGTAGGGGAGACAGATGGTAGCACATTAGGAAACTGATTTTTCTTCCTATAATAACATAGTCTACTAGGTAGAAAGTAAAGCTTTATTATTAAAAAGCCATATATGTATTATTTCAATGAGCTTAAATCTTTTAGAACTAGAGTAATATCTTTTTGTTTTGCTTTTCTGCAGTTGAATTCAAATAGTTGAAAATATGCCCTTCCATGAAACAAAAAAACTATATAATTAAAGTGACCTATTGAAAGACAAGGTCCTTCACTGCAAATTTAATACCCAACTCAGATCTTCTCTGTAAGAATTGACAGATGCTGAGTTATTATTAGTTTATGTATATACGGAGCCAATAGAATGATTTTCATTCTGTGTCTACACAGAACCAATCAAACAATTTGGATATAAATATCTGATTATTTATATTGGACTACAGCAAACCTATCAAATATCTGACCTGCACACTTCCAGTTGTCCTTTCTGCACCTGTGATAGACACTGCTAATCAAGAGGTACCCTTGTTCTCCCTGGTCTTTGTGTTTATGAACACAAAATCCTTTTCAGCATTGTGTTCCAGGCACCTGTTACCAATCAATTCACACTGGTACAGGAAATGAAATGTATGTGCTTTCCATAATCTACACAGTATAAAATATCTGTTTAAAATACATCTGTCATTTTTGAACAAAGCCTCTTAAATATGTACCTGTCTAATAAGTGTTAAACTTTAAAAATATAGCTAGCATTTATTGCTATATATTAAGTACTATATGAATACTTTTTGCATATTAACTCATTTAAATCTTATAACATTATATAATACCATTTTCATATTCATTTTACAGAAAGAAAACTGAAGCACAGAGATTAAGTAACCTGTGTATGGTCACACATCTATTAAATGGGAGACCTGGGGTTCATTCTGGCTTCTGAGCCGGTGCAATTAACCATCATAGATCAAAAGTGAATCTGTGTAGAGATGTGCCTGAAAGTTGCTTTATCCAGAAACTTAAGAGAAGACCAATACTCAAATTCTAATTTGTGCTAAGACATTAGAAAGTATTGGCATTTTTAAGACTGGATATTTATTGCTGAATCAGTTTCCAAATATATTAATGTATATATTTAAGGAAGCATTATTGGAAGTTAGATCACAGGGTAAAATATGCAGGTGTACCTACTGTATTAATATATACTTTTTGCTTGTATGCTAAGCTGTGCTGAAAACATTCCATGACAAAATCAGGAAGCATGGGTGCCAGTGTTTGTGCTGTTGCTTACCGCTCCATGCCTCTGTGAAAGAGAGTACTGGCAGCCCTTCAGGAAAATGGATACATGTCTTCATTGCTGTTAGCACTGTCAATTAAAATAATACATTTGGAAACTGGTTTGACAATAAATACCGAGTCTTGAAAATGTTAATATTTTCTGATCCAGTAATCTCAATCTGGAAAAACTTGCAAAGGAAGACTTTGAAAAATAAAGAATAACAGATATTTACACAGCAAGATTACTTTAGTAACTTACAGTTGTAAACAACTAACATGCCCAAACTAAGGTGATGTGGAATGAATTATTATACATGTATTACCAGTCTCATTATCATAGCTTTAAATATTAGTAGTAGTAAAGAATAATAGGTGTCAGGAATGAAAAAGAATTGCCATAGTAAGTTTAATAGCTTTAAGTTAAAGGATCAATTGTAGTTGAAATGAAAATTATAATAATGAACCCAAATGGCATTTTGTCAATAAATCAGTGAGAGAGTCTGCTATGTATGTGTGAGTGGGTACAGAGGTGGCAAATTTCCAGAGAACAGAGCTGGTTCAAGTAGGATTTCAATAGAATTGCTTAAGTAAAGAAATTCTTCCAGAGAGAATTGAAAATGGTTGTTCTAATGCCAGAAACCCTAATAATGTCAAGATATTGACTTGCAGCCAAAGGATCCACTTAGAATTAAGATGCCAGGACTTCCTGTCACAATCCACTATGCTAGTTGTTTAACACATCAGAATGGACAGTTGACCTTGCAGAGTGACAAAGAGGGAAAATTGAGTCATTTCAAGTAGAAGGGGTAATGTTTGTGTTGCAGTTCCATTATTGTGCGTAAAATATACAGGAAAAAAGGAATTATTTAAGATATTTTATCAAAACTAGTGACTAGAGTCTCAACTCGTGCAAACCAAAAACTAGGGCAATTTGTTACTTTATTATGTCTAATAAATGTTCACTATGTGCTAAACGCTTTATTAGACTCTTTCCAAGTGTTATCTAATTTAATCTTTATAAATGCCTTACTCACTTATTTGTTAAAAATAACCATAAGAAAATTGGTATTATTTTTGCATTATAGATAAGGAAAATAATACTCAGAAACATTAGGCAATATACCTGATGTAACGGAGCAACTCTGTCCTAGAAGTACTTGACCTCAGAACTGTCTAATGCCAGAGCCCTCTCTGCTTATTTTCTTTGTCCCACAGATGAGTAGAGAGCTTCCTTATTTTATGTTTAGTAATTTGGCAGCTATGGAGTACACTGTTCGGATCTTCTTTGAAGAAAGAATTTGTTGTCAGCTATGAGGAGTGTGAACCTCTCTGTGTAGAACTTACAGTCACAGCCACATTCAGCATTCAAGCTAAGGCCATATTCTTCTGGGAAGTACCCAGACAATGACTGAGCACAGTGGGAGGACTAGGGCTTGGAATTTCTGCCCAATATGTGACTCCTCTAATGGGCAATCTTGGTTCCAGAGCTGCCTACTGGGTTGAGCTGCCTGTTGTCTACTGAAAAAAACAAATCATTTTCTTCCCTCCCTTCCAACAGATTACCTCAGGAATTAGAAAAGACACTAACCTGAAGGATTTCTTCTATTCTTACGTTTATTAGACCAATTATATTACATTTCATAGCATTAGGACTCTTTCTTCACCTGCTGTCTTTAATTCAAAGTGTTTGGATAATAAAACCATCACTGAAGAAAAGCAAACAAAGCAGAGAAAGCCCTTCATCTGCAACACAGTCCATTCCTGGTCCTTCTTCCTGGAAGTAACCACTTTAAATACTTAAGAAAAGATCTAGGACTTCCCTGCTGTTTAAAACAATTTAACGCTCTTGTGTAACCTCTTATCTTCCTTCGCAGTTTTCCTCCCATTTAGAAAATAAATTTGTGTGTGTTTGTCCTATCAGCAACCTAACTTGAAATGATATATTTAGCCTTAAATTGAGGGGCTTATAAGATGAAAAGTGCATTTTCATTTTCACTTCTTTTTACCTCTGATGACCCTTTCCTTTATCAGTTTTCTGTCAGATGAACTTATAAATTATCACTATTTATAATATTCTCATTGAGTTCTGAAGTATAAAAACACTCCTTTTAGCCCCTGGCTTTACTCTAAAAAATTTAAGAAAGGATAATACTTATTATGACCATGAAAAATATGAATCGTTGTAGAACCAAATAGTATTACTAACTTATAGAAAAAGAAGTGTAATTGTAAATTAAATGCCTTGCTGCCAAAGAAGAATCAAATATCAAAGTGAATAAATTCTACTTTCATATACTTTATCAATTATTCACAATTATGCCACATTTTAGTTTTCATTCTTATATAGCTTTTTCTCCTCTGTAATTTCTACTTATTTTTCTTTTTGCTATTGTTGCTAGATAAGATATATATTATCTACGTTTTATAGTTAGACTTTCCAAGTTCTTATTTATATATTATTATGAATTTTGTATGCCTACTTTCTTGTTAAATTTTCTGACTTCCTGTTCTAATTTAAGCCATTTGTTTTCTATGCTTGTTGCACATCTGGCTGTTTATTGCATGCTTGGTTTAGTTTCATTGTTAGCAGATTTCCATGTCTTTTTCTTTTTTGGATTCCTTTTTTATTCTGCTGGAATATGTCTTGAATTAATTTTAGGGGCAGAGAAGACAATTTCTAAAACTTTATGTGTCTGAAATAGTATCTTTATCTTCACATTTATTTGCCAATTTGGCCAGGGAGAGAAATAAGAACCAAATTCATTCAGTTTTCAAATTTTGAAGACATTGTCCCCAGCTGCTTCATCTTCTTGTATCCAGTGTTGTTGATGAGAAGTCAGGGACCTTCTATAATGGATGCTCCTTTTCTTTTATCAGTTTTCTTCTAGATGAGCTTTTAGATTGTCATGATGGACTGGCCTAACCACTGCCCCACAGCTAACTGAGCACTTTAAACCCCTCCAGTACTTATTCTGGAGTAGCATGTCTGTCTCCATCACAGCATTTCCCAAGGTGTATTCAGAGCTAGAGTCTTCCCTATGCATTTTAATGTGATGTTGCCCAATCTCCGCATTCTAGAAATCATAAAAAGTTATTTTATTCATGAAAATTCATTTTCTCTTAAGTTACATATGTATTAAAAACCTTTTTTTACATCCCAATGGGATTTTGAGAGGTGGAAAAATAATGTGTGTTCTTGCTGTCACTTGGAACAGGAAACACTTCACTGCTACTTTTCATAGGTTCTCAATAAAGGAGGCAACATATTTTCTTAAACCAAGCGCAAAGAATTAGTAGTTGTGGTTAACAGAATGGGTAGACTAAGTAAGGAAGATAAGATTATCATGAGTGGTCCTTTAGTTTAACAGATAGTAGTATAAAATTAAACCATGTCTAAAATCCAATTCGATGTAAAGTACCAAGGTTTTTATTCAGCTGATAAAAAAAAAAAAACAAACTCTTTCACAATCATCATTTTTTGTCTAATTTTTTATCCTTCTGCCAAAGTATTTTTTGACTATAAAGAACAGAATCTAATCCTAATTTACTTACTCAAAGAAGTGAGATTTTCAAATAAGATTTTGGGATGTTAGTAAATCTAAAGGAAGATTAAATAGTCAACATGGAAATGGCAGAAATCATGGAAGCTCTAGGAGCCCCCAGCAGTCAGTATTCATGAACCCTCTTTACAGGGCACAAAATTGGCAGCTTTATTGACTCCCATTCACTATATCCATCCCAAATTCTTGGTAGAGAGCTACTGATTGACTCAACATTTGTTAAGAATCTGCTCCTCCATCAGTTAGGGGTGAAGTTACAAAATACAAATAGAGCCAGAGACTGGCCCTGAAAGAATGCTACTGATCTAAAGCATTAACAGAATGCCCGTACTTTGTATGGTGCTTATAGTTCTCCCTTCACTCAAACAAACAACATTTCAGGGAACAATGTCACAGTGAAGTTCATTAGCCACTGAACCCAAAGATCAAAATATCCTTGCAATAAACTTCCTGGCTGCTGTTGCTAAATAAGAAATTTAGTAGCTCATGTTGGCAACAAAGTTTTCCCTTTTTTCTGTGTATTGTTTCAGATGCAAAATATAGTAGGTCCTCAAAAAGCAGAAGGTATTTTTACAGTATACTATTTATATGTATTTATATCTTTTCCAAACAAATAAATAAGCAAACAAAACCCAACAAAATTGAGAGTGGAAAATAAACTTCATCAATGAAAGTAAATGGAATAAATTATTATCCCTACGGAGGCATTTCATGAGTAAGTCAGTTGGTTCCAAGAATCACCTTATAGTAGCTTTGCACTTGTAAGTTAATATACAGTTCTACATTAGAGGTTATGACATCCATCCTTAAAACAATAGAAATGTGTAAGTCAAAAAGATGACATAAGTAAATTGCCTCATTTTGTAGATAAGAAAACAGTCTCAGAAAAAAGAACTGGTTTTCTAAGACTAACGAGCTTGATATTGCAAGAGGAAGACTCCAGTCCATACCTCCTGACCCCAAATTCAGGGATCTTTAAACTAATTTCTAAAATGGTATTACAGTATTCCAAGAGGCTTCTAATCTGTAGGTATTGGAATCTTTTGGTAATAATTGGGGTTATTCTCCTGGGGAAACTTCTGGCTGCATTCTATAAAAGAATGATTTTTCACCAAACTGATCCTGTTTTATTTTTAGCATAAGTCTTTGCCTGGAAAGGTTAAAATTGTCAGTGATATCATTTTGGTTATTTTCATACTTGTACCTGAGGACATTTTATAAAGCTAAGCATTATGACTAAGGTTATTGCTCTGAGATTTAATTAATAATTAATTTAAATATTATGTGTTTCTGATGACTTCTGAATATCTACTTGCGTTTGATCAGAGTGCCTTTATTAATTTCTTTATTAAATTTCTAATCCAAATACTTATTTAAGCAGAAAGTAGGAGCTGATTATTTTTTAATATGGAGATATAAAGCTAAATAGTATATGGTTTCTACTTTCAAGGAATTCATAGGATAGATAACACAGGAAGATATATTAAAATAATTATAATGCAATGTAATAAGTGGTATAGTATAGAGAAAAATCAGAGTGTTATGAAAACATATGATACTTGTGATAGGGAGTGTGTCTGTGTGAAAGGTTATAGTTCCTTTCCTCAGGGGTTTCACAATTTGGAAAATTCAGTGTTCTTCTTTATCCAATGGGACAAATGACTTATTGTGACTACAATATGTATAATCATTTTTTGGACTATAGATGTTAAAGGACATGGAACTCTGATAGAATCTTTGAAGTAAAGGGAAAAAAAATACCTTAATACTCCATAGTCTTAAGCTTTTGAGTCTCAATTTTCTCATTTTTAAAATGAGGATAATATTATCTACTGGTTGTTGGTAATTATTAAGTGAGAAAAGGAATGTCTTGGAACATTAGTATTTATTATGCACTAAATAAGTATTGCTTCAATATTATATGGTTGGGAAGTAGAAGATGAAGGATAGTGACATCTAAATGGCAGATAACAAGGAGTTGTGGTGGATGATGTAAATTAAAGTAACTGAGAGGGAAAAAAATTTCTGCCACTGACAGAACACAGCCAGACTCTTGACACATAGGGAAGGATGACTTTTCTAAATGGAATTAAAACTGTTGATTTCATAGCTGACCATACCAGTATTTTTTGGGATACAACTTTTGGAATCTAACTGACTCCAGTTAAATTCAACAGCGGAAATAATAACACCATGAATTTTCAAACTGGCAATTGAATCAATCTGTATTTATATCTATATTAGGAAGCCATAATTCAGTCTCATTTGATGCCCAGTTAATGAGATGTTTTGTCTTAGTGAGTTTCTCCATATAAACCATGTTTTCAAATCTAAATTAAATGAGAAAGCCAATTTCCTATGCCTCCCTGGAATTTTGCCCAGAGGCAAATTCCTCTAAACCACAAGTTCCTTTGCTGCATTGCTTTAATGATGTTCTTTTTATTAAAATGCCCATGAAAATTTAAAAAATGAGACAGTGCGTATTTGTACTTATAAAAACAAGTGAAAAAGATAAACATTTGTAACTCCAATGCACAGAATAGATGTCTGTCTCTCTTCCCTTCCCTGCAATTTGCTGAGCAATTTGAAGAAAATTTGTGATCTGCAGTGCACCCTGCAGAGACTTAGCATCATCCTGCTGTTTCTTCAAGAGTAAACAATAAACTCTGCTTGGGTTTCCCAAACAATTATAAAATAATTAAGCTTGGCTCTTTAAGGATAAGTTCAGGACTAGAATTGACCTCTTCTTGGCTAAATAGTGTTCTGAGAGCAGAATACTTAATTACAGAAGATCACTTTAAACACACACACAAATGCAGAGTAATCTAAGCCCTTTGTAATAGCATGTGTGAAAAATACTACATTGTGCGGGGGGGGGGGGGGGGCGGATTTAAATGTTTTATAGACCAAAAGGTATTCTAATTACAAATAAGCAGAAATAGAAATACACTTCTTGAGCAATGGTGACGCACATGAAACCTCTCACTGGTAAAATCAGAACTTTAGAAGCCAGTAGAAAATTTTCAAAATCTACTCATCCTGAAGAACATACAAGAAGCCAGCAGTTTAAGAAAAGAAAAAGGTCTCTAGAGATCCTCAAATCATTCCATCTCCGTGGTCACTTCTGCTGCTTTGGCTCTGTGTTTTGGTGGTGAACAGAAAGTAGATGGAAGAACTTGCCTTCATATACCTCTTCTAAAAGAAGTAAAATAAGATGCTTCAGATAGATGCACCTACATGACTTCTAAAATGGTGACATTGTGCTGCACACCAGAAATTGATACAACAGTGTAAACTGACTATACTTCAATTAAAAAAAGGTTAAAAACAAACAAACTAACAACGGTGACTGTTCTACTGTTCTTAATCTCTCCTTACTTGCCCACCCCAGGGAGTTAGCTGGGCTTTGTAGAAAAATAAAACCTAATTTTTTATTTCCCAACTTGTTTTTACATCTGTAAAATGAGGCTATGATCCTCCTCATAGGAATTTGTAAGAATTAAACAAGATATGTATACAAAAGTGTTTGTTGACTTTCTGAGGACAAAATACTCTACATATCTTGACTAAATCAGGTCTCTCTATTATTAAATTTTTAAAATATATGTGGAAATTAGGATTAAGACATGGTACACATGGTCCTTGTGTACCCTGGTACCGAATCTAAATTTTGATTCCAAGATGAATTTGAAGCTATTGAAGACTTTTAAGTGGAGAAGAGAGGTAACATGATTTGACTTACATTTTAAAAATATCACCTTGACGGATCTTTGGAAAACTCACTGGAGAACAGAAAGAAAGTAACAGAAAACCAGTAATGAGGCTTTTGCAACTGTCAGATGAGAAATGGTGCTGACTTGGGCCAACTGGTAGTGGAGGGGATAAAGTGATGTGGAAACAAGAGGACTTAGTTATGGATTGGCTGAAGAGTTTTGGAAGGATGCTGGGTAAAAAACAATTTTGAATGAAATTCAGATTTTTCCATTAGCAACTGGAAGACATAGAAATGGCATTTTAAAATACAAAGAATAAACAGATTACATAAGAAATGTGCTGGCACCTTTTATTAAAGTGTTAGATATACAATTTGATCACTTTCTCATATCATGCAGTCAAAAAAGTTCCAAAGAGATTGTAGCACTGAGTAAGGAAAAGCTGAGAATCAAATTTAATAGAATAAAATATGAATATTTACCTCATTTATATTTGAGGAATGTCTTCCTAAGGAAACTCAAAAAAAGTAAAGGCACAAATAAATTGGGAAAATTGAAAGATTTGACTATGAATATTTGAAGATTTAACATCAAACTGAATTGCAAAAATGTATATAAGAACAATTATATAATTAGCTTAAATTACAAATGACAAGAGGGAAAAGTTAGCAATATAATTCTTGAAAAAGGATTGCTATTCTATATTTATTAAGGGTAACTTGGAAGGGCAAATTAGAGAATTTTAATAAAGCTAAAAAGTAAGTGTAAAGGAGGAAGGACCTAACACAAAGCTGTAATAAGCTCCAAATAAATATTTGAAGGCTGAAACTGGAGTGACCAGACCAGAAAGAAACGCACTAAAATGTGTGAATTTTATCTAAAGGTCAGTGCGATAACAATCAAAGATGATCATATGACTCTGAAAGATGATCTCGGCTACACTGACAGGGAGTGGTTCTCTGTGGTCAAGACCAGAAATAAGAATATTGGTTAGAATCATGCAGGAACCAGATTATTTTAAAAGGTTATCAAAATAATGATATATAATCACTTGGTGGAATAAGGGATGCTATTACAAATGACTTCTAGGCAGTTGTGCCATCCCTGAGATTTCATTTATACTTCATTTATGTCTAGAAAGTAATTCTGTTCTCTATATACATAGACATCTACAAAAACCTTCTCTTTTATGATACAGTGTTCAAGTTATCTGTGTCACACGTTCTCCCCCTGCTCCCACCCTCCCTGTTTCTAGTCAAATGTCTTTCTAGCTAAAGTGCTTTAGATTTTATGCTTCATTTTATGCTTGTGAAATTAAAACTGCTGGCTTTTAGAGATATTATGCCTATATTTGATTCCGGTTGTTAAAAACTTGGGGTCAAACCTTTGACCTAGTAAACCTCTTTTATGAGACTTTAGCATTCTTAAATAATCCAAAAACAGATAAAGAAGAATATCTGGAACAAAAGAATTATAAATGGTTAATTAACATAATATGCTCTATATCATAATTACATAATATATAGCCATTCAAAATGACTATTTAAAATTCTATAGAAACAAGTATTCTGATGAGTCATTTTAAGCAGAGTATAAATATCTATATGATGGTTAAAACCTTGCAAAAATGATACATATTTGAGGGCCAAATATGGAAGGAGCAAGTAAAAATGAAAACAGTTTGACTCACAGAGGTGATCAAACAGTGGTTCTCAAACTATTGTGTGCAAATGAATCATCTAAAATCCTACTTAAAACCTCATGTTACCAGGCCCACTCAAAGAGATTTGTATTCAGCTAGTCTGAAGAGAGACTTCAGAAAAAGAATTCCCAAGTGATTCTGGGGCAGGTCACAAGTAGTTTACTGTTGGGGGCAACTGTGACAGGATCAAGGGTGATTTAAAGGATTATAACCACAGTATTAATATCCACTAATGTGGCTATGTTGTTTGTCCCACAAATATGAAATATATTGCACTTCACTGTCTATATCGCCCCTAGCCAAAATGTGATAGACTAAATTTTACAGTTGATTTATAACATTATGATATCTGCATATTTCTGATCCACATTAATCATTTGTTATTGCCTATGTCTGTGGGACTCTATTTTCCCTACCTACTCTCTGGGAAGAGACTGACTCCATTTGCTAGTTTCCTGCTATTCAGTTCTGAATATTGAGCAGGGCAAACAATAAATTTATAGCAGTTCATTGATTGATGAGGGCTTTAAATGACAGTTCTCTAATGGAGGAGGATTAGAGTTAAGCCTGCTGTCATGGATTCAGTATCCACATTTGCTGTATCTCAGCTATTCTCCTGCCTCCTCAAACCTGGTTTCCTTTTTCCTAGTGAAACAGATCCCATCTGTGACCCAACACACATCATGCCCCACTGTATTCTTATTAGCACTTTCTGCAAGGTACTGAATTTCCTCTCTTGGGTCAACTTACTAGTTATCATCCTGTTTTGAAGGAACTTACCAGTAGGAAACATATAGCTGTAGCCTGCTATGATTTAATTCATGATTGCTACCTAAATGGCTTCTATACTTAGAACTGTGACTGGCACATACTTAGAAAGTATACAACAAAGGTTAGGGGCTATCCACTTCATCTGTTGGTCTGCATGCCTTTGGATATCAACATTGACATTAACCCTCACCACCTTTGCATCTATCCTGGGTGCTTGAATTGGAGTTTAAATAAGTTAACCACTATGGCTTCATGAATGTCCCACACCTACAGCTTCTTTCTGGTCCCTGTTTCATCTTCCTCCCCATTTACTTATGGGGATGAAGTTCCAGCAAGCCTTACAGCCAATCTTGTCATATTTACAATGATTAGTTTAGACATTATATGTAATTTTTGATGTAGACAAAGACAATCACCTTCATAGTTATCTTCTTAAAGTCTACTATACAAGCTAACTCTGTATGGAGAAGAAGGAAAAGGAGGCAACATTATGTCAGATATTTGACATACAAAATTAAGTTTAGTCTCACAACAATTCCACATTACATGAGGAAACTGAAGTTTGGAGATGATAGAGGTTTAAATGAAGTGACAGAGGCAACATTTCAACTCATATCTCTCTCTGCATTTTTTTGCGAATATAGTACAATGGTAGTCAATCTGTCTGGGTTGTTGAATTTAATTTACGAGGTGAAAACAAACCACTTAGAAGGAAAAAGTTTATTGCTAGCAGTATGTCAGACATGCCAAGCTGTTGAATTAAGATTTTTTGCTTGTGTGTTTTTTAATTTTCTAGAACTGCTTATCTCAACTATTTGACTATGGTACAAATTTAGATTTTGGTCAAGACCAGGAATAATGAAAGAGTGAAGAAAGATGGGGTTTTAAGTGGGATATTATGGACAAATTCTTGACATAAAATTAATGTGCAGGGCACATGGGGAACTGAGCAACAATGATTAATTGCTCATTAAAATTTACCTTGGTATTAAAGTGTGTCAAGGGCATATGGTTTTGAAGGCTAATGGATGAGACTGAGAGTGTGAGAAAAATAAGAAATGGCCATGAGGTCATTCCTTTGTTGTATTCTGTGAACTTAATAGCATGAGAACCATTGCATAATGACTGACACGATGATACATATCAAAAATGAACAATGCAGCAATGCAAATTAAGAGGGTGGTGTTGGTCTGACTTGGTTTGGAATAATGAACAAGCAAGGTCAGGTCATGTGAGAATTTTTCTTTGATTTAAGAGCTCTAATAAGAGTTTTAAACAAAATAAATTGCAGCTTGTATTTTGAAGACACCTATACCTTTTCATTACAATACTTGTGTAGATAAAGATAACACATACAGATCATTCTGAGAACTAAAGATATGTGTCAACCATTGGAAAGGGACCCAGAAGTGTTTACATGAACCAACAGAAGTAGATCACCAGGACTGAGAAATGTAATTATAACCTATGTATTGAATCCTCGCGAGAGGAAGTGGGGATTGAGGAGAATAGGAAATCAGTATAAAATGTAGTTTTGTTCTTCCCAACTTAAATTGGGGACTTTGGATGAAAACAACCTGAACAACTACAGATCGACCCTGTAGGTATGCTTTCTTTACAGCTAGAACCAGGGCCGCATGCCACCCTCCTCAGTGCCTCATCAATAGAAACAAACTTTCAGGGTGCAATATGACAGGTAGAAGAAGAAGATTAATAGCATATTGTATTTCTTAATGTGCTTTTTCACTTATACGCAGTGATGTATGTGCAGAGAGAAAAAAAGAATGATATTGAGGTAAATAATGCTAAAGATTGTAGGATTTTATGTACTCTATTTAATGGAAAAAGAGCCACAGATACATTTTTATCTCTGATTTATTTGTTGATGTACTGAAATTAAGACATTTGTAACTTACATCAAGATCAGTTCAACTTTTGTCGATTTAATGTACTTTTAACTCTTTTAATTCTTCATGCTAGCTGGTATTTGTAATCTTGATTGTTATTTCCATTATTTTCTTTGTATTATTTTTATTTTAAATTTATTTTATTTATTCTTTTCCAATTTACTTCCCTTCCATATTGCTGACTGTTGTTTTTTGTTTTGGCAGCCCGTTTTTTAGGATTATGTATTTATTATAATGGTTTAAAGTATCTGGTAGTGCAAGTCTCACTTATTAGTCTTTCAGAAATGTTGACTTGCCTATTCAAGTCTGCTTTTCCTCTCAGAATTATTTTAGCTATTCTCAAATATATCTATATGCAATTTTGGATATGGACATTGTGATAAAACAAAAATTACTTATGGAAGAATTATGACCCTGTATGAAATTCATTCTTGATATATAGGGATTCCCTGAAATACTCTATAACTTTAATGAGAATTTTGATATTTTTACATAGTTACTACACATTTCATGCTTATTTATTTTTAATTGTATATACAATTTTTATTTTTTTGTATCATCAAGCTGGTATTGTTACTATGAAGGAAATATATTAGCATTTAAATTAAAAGACCATGATAAGAATTTGGAATAGAATAGAGCATTGATTAATAGACTAGATGATTCAGTCAAACAATGCCTTTACCTGAGTAGGACCTAAATTCTAATGACTTGAAAATTAGGTATTGATATAGCTGAAATCTAGAGACAAAGACTTTGTGACCACTTTCTTCTATAAATTATAAGACTCCTATTACTGATTTTAATTCAAGTATATCCCATTATTGTTACAGACAAAAAACTCTGGTCCTGTCACAGCCAATATTCCTATTATTAGGAAACCTCAGCAAAATCTGAAAAGGCAAACCCAAAATTACTTACAAACTTTATTTCAAAATTTGAATAATACAGGTATTTCCTAAGTGAGTAAACATCTGATCATCTGGAAATCTAGAGTTAAGGATATAATAGTTTGAGGAAATCAAAATTATTCATTTTTTTTAGTTAAGAAATAAGTTGGTCTTCCAGGTAGCTGGAGACAATGAGTCAATGTATTAAGCAACCTCCCAAGATGTTGTCCCTAAAATATTTAAAGTAGCCTCCCATCACACAAAATCATGCCCTGAGCATTACTTAAAGACAGAGGAAGCAGAAATTTCAAAATAACTGTGAGGAAATAAGAAAAATCAACAGATACTACCACCATAGACTCACTGGTGTCTGCCTCACCCCTGCCAATGATAGGGCTTTAAAGGAAGGAAGGGTAGACCAAGAAAAATTTTAGACACTGAGAGTGACTTGGAACTGTCACTAGAGAAATTATATCCACCCTAAATCTAAAATACTAAAAATAGAAACAAGGGAAAAAAGGAGCAATTATGAGCATGTTGAAACAAATAAAATAATATAAAGTACCAGAAAAAAAAAGAAAATCTCTGCAAAGCAATAAAAGATATAAAGAAGACCAAATGGAGATTTTTAAAACTGAAAATTTTAACATGAAATATAAAAACTCAGCAGATGAGTTCAACAGCACTATAGAGGTGAGAGAGGAAAAAAACCCAAAGAACTGGGTGATATAACAACAGAAGTTACCCAATCTGAATAACAGAAAATAGACTGAGGGGAAAAAAAAAAAAAAAAAAAAAAAACAGAGCCTGAGGAAACTGTGGATCTTTAACAAAAACTCTAACAGTTCTAGCATCAGAATCCGAAAAGGAGAGGCAAAAGAGGGCAGGGTAGGAAAAGTACTAAAGGAATAATGACTTTAAACTTCCCAGCTTGGCAAAAGACATAACCTACAGATTCAAGAGCTGAATGAACTTCAAACAGAATAAACTTGGAGAAATTTGCACTAAATGGTTCATAGTCAATCATCTGAAAACTAAAGAAAAATCTTAAAAAGCAGTCAAAAAGGAAACACACTAAATGCTGAGAGAAAAAAATTGTCAACCCATTATATTATATCCAATGAAAACATATTTCATAAATGAAGGGGAAATCAAGACATTCTCGGATGAAGCAAAACTGTTCACCAGCAGACCCATCTTAAAGAATAGCTAAAGAAAGTTCTCTGAACAGAAGGAAATTTTATATATATATATATATATATATAATATATATATATATATATGTATGTATATATATATATATGTATGTATATATATACACACACATATATATGATGGAATATTACTCAGCCATAAAAAGAATGAAATAATGCCATTTGCAACAACATGGATGGACCCAGAGATTATCATGTTAAATGAAGTCAGACAGAGAAAGACAAATATCATATGATACCATTTATATGTGGAGTCTTAAAAAATGACACAAATTCTGTTTACAAACCAAAAACAGATTCACAGACATAGAAAACAGACTATGGTTACTAAACAGGAAAGGGCAGAGAAGGATAAACTAGGGGTTGGAGATTAACAGACACACATTACTATATATAAAATAGAAAAATAACAAAGACCTACTGTATGGTACAGGGAACTATATTCAATTTCTTGTAATAACATATAATGGAAAAGAATCTGAAAAAAAAATATGTATGATATGTATAACTGAATCATACCTGAAACCAACATTGGAAATCAACCACACTTCAATGTAAAATGGTGCACCTGCTGTGGAAAGTGATATGGTTGTTCCTCAAGAAATATACATAGCATTACCATATAATCCAGCAATTTTATTTTTGTTTATATACCCAAAAGAAGTGAAAGCAGAGACTTCAACAGATATTTGTATACTCATACTGCATTATTCATAGCCAAATATTTGAAGCAATATGTGTCCATTGACATGAATGGATAAACAAAATGTGGTATGTACATACTGTAATATTACTTAGCCTTAAAAGGGAAGAAAATTCTGACACTTGCTACAACATGGATGAAGCTTGAAGACATATGCTAAGTGAAATAAGCCAGTCACAAAAGGAAAAATATTGTATGATTCCATTTGTATGTGGTACCTAGAATAGTCAAATTCATAGAGACAGAAAGTAGAACGGTAGTTTTTAGGGGGTGCTGGGAGAGAGGATTGGAGAGTCATTGTTTAATGGGTACAGAGTTTCAGTTTGGGAAAATGAAAAATTCTGGAGATAGATGGTAGTGATGGTTGCAGATCAGTGTGAATAATGCCATGGAACTGGACTCCTAAAAATAGTTAAAAAGGTAAATTTCAAGATATGTCTATTTTATCACAACTGAAAAAATGTGGGACATAGCTACAGTAGTACCGAGAGGAAAATTTATAGCACTAGTGCATAGATTAGAAAAGAAGAAGTGTTTCAAGTCAATAATGTAAGATCCCACCTCAATAATCTAGAAAAAGAACAAAATAAACCCAGAGCAAGCAGAAGCAGGAAAGTGATAAAGAGAAAAGCAGAAATCAGTGAGATTTTAAAAAATAGAGATATTTAACAAAACAAAGAGCTGATTCTTTGAAGAGTTCAGTATTATTGACAAACTTCTACCAAGACTGTCACAAAGGCAAAAAAAAAAGAGTGAAGATTCAAATCACCAATATGAAGAATGAAACATGGTATATCACTACCAACTCTTCAGAATGTATATCAAGTGTTCTGTTTAAGACATATGAAGTTTGGCATATATCATGAAACTTCCAAGCCATAAAGTAGGCACTGGGATTTTGGTGCCTTGGTGCACAGGAACTGTTGTTGAATCTTGCCTCAGCAGGTCAAGAATGGGTTTTGGTCATTTGCCATGTGACAACACATCCTTCATCTGAGAACAGACACATTTGATTAAACTATTTTGTGGAATGCATTACACAGCAAGGTTTAGTTTATTTCATTCCATGGAGATAATTTATTTAAGTCATAATAAGAAGTAAAATGAGGACATGTCAGTTTCCTTACATATTTTTCATTATGTCATGAATATTTTTTCATGATTGCTACTTTATAATAGTTCCATTAGAGAAAGAAACAGCCACCTCTACATCCCAAATGATGTCATTGTTGTTATTGGGTGTAAATGAAGGAAAGTCACCCATGGAAGAAAGGAAGGACAAGGTTGTGCTACATAGCTTAACTGCCAATGAACCTTGTTTACCCACCTCCTCAAAGGTAGCTGGCGCTGCGTGATTGATCAGGAAGCATGTTCTCCAGTGCTGCTCAGACTTTTAAAACTTGAAGCAGAAAATATTCATCATCAGAATGCAAGAAATTAGAGTGGGTGATAGCTTATTGCAACTTAACGTCTAGTGGAAAATGGGGACTTTGAAAATCCACTCAGACTGATGTCTGTCTCTAAGTTCTTAACATTTCATACACTGATTATAAAAAGAACCCACTATATAATTAGGCCTCTGAGAGGAAGAAAGTAGTCTTTACTAATTTTTGACCACAGCTTCCACCAAAACACTGGGGAGACAGTATCATGTATGTCACTTAAAGTCACAGAAATTTCAGTAATTACATACATTCATGTTTCTAAAATTTTGGCAATTTTAGGTCTCCAAATTAAAGTACATTTTTAAAAGATTCATCAAAAATTAAAACAATTATACACACAAAATAGAATATTTAAAATTTGATAATTATGATTATTTCACATCAGTGAGACAGAGGAAATTATTTGAAATATTTCACCAAGCTTTCTATATCTGGTTTAATAATGAATGGCTGTAGTTGACAACTAGGGCCATATTTAGTCAATATATTTTAAAAATCCCTTTTTCTATTAAACAATTCTAACTTAAATTTTAGTCACCAGGAATGGAAAATAGTGTTCAGTGTATATGTTTGATGATTCTGGAGGTTCAAATTCAAAACAGAACTAATATTTATAGACAGATTTTCAGTGACTACATGACACTGTAATATCAGTTCAAAAGCTGAAAAGTCAAATGTCTCAACATGAAAGATTATGGTGAATGGGTCTTTATCCACTTTTTGTTTCATTCATCTCTTTAAAGCATTCCTTCAGGTTTTGATTAAATATGCCCACATTATGAACCTACAATTTCGTTCTCTAGCAGGTGAAAAAAGCCATCAGGTGTTCTGAAAGATTGAAACTCAGCAATCAAGCAATCTGCAACATGGTTTAGTTTTCTTCTGAAACCTTAATATTTTATCCTTAACTTTAAAAAAATTGTGATATTTTCGCATGGTGTCATAGATTCAGACTATTCAAGATTCTGCCCTTTTCAATGAGGAACGCAATTTAAGTAAATACTTAAAATCTTGGAAATCACCTGATATTATCAGAAGTGTTTCATCTAATGTCTCATTTCACTCATTTGCATGCCTTTATAATGATCTGCATTCTTCTGTGCATAAAAGCAATTCTTTGCATAGCATAGTGTAAATATTGCACAACTTGATTTTATTCACAATCATCCTCTTTCTTTTTGGCCCCGAATTGAGATCAGGAGTGGGCTCTGAAGCTTGAATGCCTGGGTTTGAATATCAGCTCCACTGCTTATTAGCTGTGTGACCATGAACAACTTACTTAACCTCTCAGTTTCTTCATTAATAAACTGAGGGTCATGCTAGAAAGTGACAGCTTCATAGGTCATTGTGGTCATTAAATGAGTTAATTCATGTAAAGTTTTGAGAGCAGTAATTGACATACATGTTATTTGTTGTTATATATGAATAGTACAAAACCTAAAAATTTGTGCAAATAGCAGAGACTTTATCTAATTGTAGTATATGCAGTACATGTGGTTTTAATTACTTTTCTAAGTAATTATGCTTTATTTGTCAGAACTCTTTCTAACGTGAATTGGAAGAAGAAAATCCTGACCTAACTTGAATGCAAAAAAGGAATACATTGGCTCACATAAACTGGGAAATCCTAGGAGAGAATTCATATTAAGCCTGGCTGAATTAAGAATTCCGACAATTTTATCAATAATAAATCAATCTCTTTTTCTCTCTCTTCAACTTCTCAGTTCTGCTTTCCACTGTTTGGCTTTATCTTCAGGAAAGAAATGGCTTTCAGCCACCCTGTGCTTATAGTTCTTAACTTTCACAATCTCAGAAAAGAGACTTTTCCTCTCACAACATCCTTATAAATCCCCATGTAAAATAAATATGTAGAAATGGTTTGTGGGAAAATCAGTCTCTGGTTAATTACCTCTTTCAACCTTCTCCCTGGAAATATTTCTCCTTATCCCTGGTTGAAATTTCAGCTATGTTCCATTTCTGAATTTAGTTAATAACAGTTTTCTTTCTCAATTTTTAAAAAAACAGGTTAATATTAAAGCTTCAATGCTTCATTGACCTCAAAACTCCTTTCCTTCTCCAGCTTGGTCCTTCTTCAGATTGGAAACCCTGCAGTGGGAATATACGGTTGGTGTTGGTTCCTCACCTTTTTCTATTCTTGCTCTTCTGCTTCTCTCCCATTCACTGTGCTTCCAGTGAATCCTCTACTGTTGGAATTGGGTAATAAGGAGAAGAAAGGACAGAAGAGGTTTGCTCATATGCTGCAGTCACAATCTGGCACTGGTACCCTCTGAGAGGGGCAGATTTCCAAGTGCTTCATCTTCTTCTAATTGAACCCTTTTGTGGGTTTCTTGGAGACTTGCTGGGAACCTCTTACTGGCAGCTCCCTGATGCTCACAGAGGTCTCTCCTGGCTGACTTATTTCAGTTCTTTGATCCTGACAGGCATCCCAAGAGTCTGGAGAGTCTGCTCACCACTTCAGCTGGTGCTCTTGGCCAGGAATCCTTTAAAACTTGCAAGTTCAACTGTCTTCTGCAGGGTCCACATCTGGTTCTCCTGTGTCTCACATTTTGCCCCCCAAACTCTGAAAGTCCAGGGCACTTCTGGTGCAGCTCTTTTTGCTGGACTTGGGAATGAGCCTGCCTGCAGACAGCATGAGTTATCCTTTTACTTTTATTTGGTTGGGTTACCTAGCAGGGAAGTGCTGCCTTGGGTAGATAATTCTTCTGATTTTTGATTTGTCTTGGTAGGTATGCGTGACTCTTCCATAAAGTACAATTTTCAACTTAGCTTCATCAATAATATAGGTGATATTTTGGCGTCTGATTTTATTGTTTTATTTCTCACATTGTTCAGAATCTAGGCAGGGAAAAGCGTTTTCTTTATTAGATGAACGGCAAATTGCAGTGATCTACCACCATACTGAGAAACACTAACTTATTAGGGAAAATACAGAGTGAAATGAATACGGCCTAGGACCTGGCCTCTGCCTTCCAATTTTCAGTCTAACTGAAGAGCTAGGTAAGTAAAACAAACTGTACTGTTCAAATGACTTGTCCCAAGTTAGGAAGAGTCAGTGCTTGAATCTGAACCCGGGTCTGTCTGGTTCCAGCTGCTTAATCAGCACACTTAGAGGCCATACTCTGACTTTTAGAAGCTTAGGGTCTAACAGAGAGCCAGACATGCAGTCTTCAATTTCAGGATAGCATAATAAGAAAAGCCTTACTTCTATCAAGCATTTTGATGTAATTTATATTATGATAGAAGGCCTTTCTTCATATGCCAGTGTCATTACTTGGCAACGATAGAGTGTCTGACTTAGTCATTTCAGGCTGCTATAACAAAGTAGCGTACACTGGTGGCTCATAAGCAACAGAAATTCATTCCTCACAGTTTTGGAGGCTGGACATCTATGATCAAGATGCCAGCATGGTCAGGTTCTGGTGAATAATTTTGGTCCAGGTTGCAAATGGCTGATTACTTGTTGTATTCTTACATGGAGGAAAGAGAGTGAGCTGGTTCTCTGGCCTCTTCTTATAAGGGTATTAGTCTCACTCATGAGGCTTCTACTCTCATGACCTAATTACCCCCCCCCCAAGGCCCCACCCCTAGATACCATCACATTTAGGATTAGATTTCAACATAAGAATTTTGGGGAACACGAACGTTTTGTCCATAGTAGCTCCTGGGGATAAGTGCACGAATCTGCATGCACCGTAAAGCTCATCTCTAGCACCCAGCCCACTTAGTTCACTCTCCACTTGTGTATGTGGACCATTTGTGTGTGCTCACCAAAACCCAATGCATTTTTATTATAGTCTGAAATATAAGCCAGCTCTATTCAGAATCAGAAAATCCCACAATTTCTGAGATTTCAAAAGGTTTCTTTCACTGTGCCTTGTTACATATTTAAAGAAATATAACATCCAATTTCACAAAAATAATAACAGTATTCTTATTTTATTTTAAAAGTGATTTTTATACATCCACTCATTTGATGCTTATAATAATGCTATGGAATAGATTATCATTATTATCATTATCAAGATTATAATTATTATTACGTTATTAGGAACCTAAGGCTCAGAGTTAAAAAGTGGCTTGCCAGGTTAGCAGCTGGCTGGACTCTTCTCTGGTTGTAAATGTTTCTACCCTACCTCAGTGCCTCAGATACTGCCAGCAGTCACTCTAGCTTTTCCTTGGCTAGTTTCTCCAGAATGATGGATAGCTTCAAAAAGTTGCCAACGTGACTGCAAGAGCTGATTATTGGCTGGCTAGAAATAAAACACATATCAGATACCATGGTAAAGCACAAGCACATTTATAGAGGCATTGTTTTTAATCAAGAAAAGCTGGTATGACAGGTAATTTTTTGAAATATTAAATTGCATTTTACTTTTCTAGCTATAAATTTTTTTTGTAAAGAATGAGCAGTATTTTCCTCCCTTCATTCCAAAAAAGGCAACCAGGACTTTGCATTCCTTTCCTTTGGGTGTAATTTCTAAACAAAAATAAATTACTGATAGAAAAATCACTTTTTAAGGCCTTTTTGGAAGCTTAAATTCCTGGCAGATATCATGAGAAGAAAGAGGAAAAAGAAGTCAGCCTCTTTCAGGATGAGAAGTAGTTAAAAGCAGTGAAAGAACTGGGGTTTACTACAGCATTGAAAAGGGGATGGTGATCTGCTAATTTGTGGTGTGTTTGGAACATGAAGTCTGATCTATTGAAATATCCATGGAAACAGGCTATTTCTAGGGAATGATTGCTTGATAAAGCTCAGAAGCTGGCGAGGCACTAAGGCTGAAACAGAGGCAAACACTCAGGTGCCTGAATCTGATACAAAAGTTCAAGAGCCACAGGACTTTGAAGTTCAGTATAGGATGCATGTTAGGTATAGCAGCTCTTCCCAGAATGTCCCAAAATCAAGAGAGGCCTCTGTGGACATGTGGTTTTACAGAAGCCTCCATCACCATTTTGGTATGAAGGCAGAGAGAGAAGGGATTCACCAAAAGATTGCTTTTCTACATAGCCAGTAGCTGGAAACTCAAAGTCAGATTTAATTTGATTTAAAAACAATAAAGCATATACATGCATATGTGTGAGGTGGAGTTGGATAGTTAAAACAAGCTTGGCAAATGTGGGTAATTTTTAACATTGAGTGATGGGTACTTGGGGGCTCATGACACTATTCTATTTTTGTATATGTTAAAATTTTTTTATAATAAAACATATTTAAGAAGTCAGTAAGGTAACAATTCTTGCATTCCTATTTTGTAGAAACAGATCCATCCTGGCCATGCTGGAAAGAGCCTAAGAAGTGCAACGTATAGGGAGTAGCTCGGTAGCAATGCCTGCCATGGGCTTAGAATGGAGACTCAACAATATACATGACATGCACTTTCCATCCCTGATCAGGAAATCAGATTTGATTTCTGATGATCAAAGTCGTAAGAAATCAAATATTCTATTTTTGTCATCTTCCCGCAGAAACAGAATAGATATGTCATGCTTTTGTGGGGATAGATTAATCATTTAAATCAACAGCCATATCTTTTATTAGAAATAAAGTTATTGTCCCATATATGATTCTATAACTTTTTTTTTAAACCAAAACCTGGATGAAATATTTCTGCCTGCTTTAGTTCCAGCAGAAGTTTAGCTAGGAACAGAGATGGGCTTTAACTAGAATCCCTGATCCACTAAAGCTGCTAGATCCAGATAATCTTGCTTGCCTTTGGTACACCAGACTAGCAGAAAATGAAATAAAACCCAGCCTGGATCTTCATCAGAGTTTGGGGGCTGGATTTCATTTCCAAATTCAGAAAAAAGATCTGGTCTTCAACTCATCCCCCACAACCAGCCATGATGCCTCAAACCGTCTCTCCCAGCCCTATGGACACTCGGGGATGACACAGTCAGCCGTCTAGAAAACCAGGGCTCTCAGATTCTTGCTCCTCTAAGAGTCCTAGTGCTGTCAGGTTCACTGAGGCTCCTGAGTCGCCAGCCTCTTCCAAATTCTGCCACAGGATGTGCAGCTCAGTAGGCCCGTGAGCCTGAGCCTGCAGAGCACCTTCTTCTAGACTGTATTTCTAACACTAACACTGAGAAGAGTCCAGCTGAGGGAAGTCAGAATCCCACAGACAGGGGCCTAAGAGCAGACCTCTGAGAACTGCCAGCTCTGTAAGTGGAGGCTGCTCTGGGGAGGGGCTGTGTTCCTGTGAACCAATCGTGAGCAAAAGCTTCCAATAGCTCAAGAAGATTTGAAATTAGCTCGCAAGGAGCAGGTACACCTAGCTAACTACCCACACACACGTCCAGATCTCTGGGGAATGTCCAACCACACTTGGCACTGGCCTAAGCACAGCTGCTTCCCCAGAGAAGATGGCTGGTTTGGAACTGCTCACCCACATTAAGGCCCCTCCCTGAGAGTTCCTTGTCTCTCAGGGCCAAGGGTGGAGTATCAAAACCTGGAAAGATTTCATCGCCCCCTCCCCTACCCCCAAGGGTCTCCAAAATGATGTGCAGGGAGAAATGTTACAACTTGTATTAATATGCATTTTTATCTAATGGGCTAAAAACAAAGAACACTTTAAAGTATGTAGGATTGATAGTTGCATCCCCAAGTGGTCCATGTGTTGCTTAAGATGTAAACTGTACCCTGAGGGGAGAATATAAATTCCACACCTCAAAGTGGTTTGCAGCTGCACCCTCACACAGTCCATCCAAGCACACTGTCGCAAGCTGTGGTTCACATACACTGGGTTTTGTGTGTTTATGACTTTGTAGAGTTGGTATAATGCTTAAATTTGTAATGACATAAAATGTGACCATATATATCTATTTTATGTATTGTTTTTATTTTTGTTTTGTGCAACTTAGTTCCCTTGTTATCTTTCGACAAAGAACCTGAAAGAGTAACAGTCTTCTCTCACTAAATGACCAGTGTTCCAAATTTGCTGACCTTTTCTGTGATGACATGTAGCTGTCGATAGAATGCCACCTACCAGAGATCCTCAGAAAAGATAAAGACACTTACTGTCTTCTTTCAAGGTGGAGGTGACATTCTAACAATGAGTGAGGAAGTCCTTGTTTTTGCTTTGGTTTTTTTTTTTTTTTTTAATTTTTACTCCAACTGTGGGAAAAGAATGTTGAAAAATGGATGTTTAGAAGTATTTACATTATCGTTGTCAAAAATGATATGTCTCATACATAAACTTCTCATATCTTACACTTTAAAAAAATTGATGCAGAATTCTCTAACCTATTTTAAAATCTTCCAAATAGTTTCAGTAGTTTTTGAAACCACTTGAAAATATTAAAATAAAATCCCTTCTGACTCATTCCAAAAAAAAAAAAATTCTGATTTTGACGTCAGGAAAAGAGATTTATTGCATGTTTACAATATAAGTGAACAAGAAATACTGTGAATGAAACTAAGAAATTGATACCATGATTAGGAAAGTGCAGCCAATGATACATCTCCTCCATTGGATCCACAGGTCTTTTGAGAAATATTTTGTATCTATGATGGTCACTGAAAGCAAATATCAAATAAAATAAACACCACTAGTCCTTTAATTTCTGCAACATAAAGCATTAAATCTTAATTTTATTTAAACAATGAGCCATATTCCCATCGCATCACAATGCTCAAAGTACTGTTAATAAAAATTTAGTGAGCCTGTGAATACAGATTTTTGTTTAATTAATACATGTAATTTAAATATTTAAATATTCCTAATTTACTTGATTGTATTCTTTGTATATCTATTTTGGTAAATGGTTTCTACTGTGCATAATACTTAGTACTATATTACATATGTATATGTATATATAAAGAGAGAGCCAATGAATATTAAGAATGCCCCTGGATCATACACATGAGAGCTAGAATAACTGTCCATAGCTTTTGAACCACAGCTTGAAACAGGGGCTCTGAGGATGGCACTTCTCTATAACCCTAGTATTAAGTCCAAATTTTGGCTTTTTAACAAATAATCAATGCTTGATAAAGAACTGAAAATTTCAGTATGGCTAGAGGTTTAATAAGAATCCATGAGCTCTTTCAAAAAATGTTTTAATCAAATCACGTATACACAGAGAAGTGAACTAAAATTGCAAAATATTTACATTCATAAAAAATTTCCAATTTCTGTTAGACCTGAGGAAAGGCGCCTGATGTTTCTGTTATTAACCACTAGATGGCAATAGCTGTACATTACTCTCCATCTCACTTCCTAGGGATGTTTCCCTACCGGTCTTGGAGTTGGCAGATGGAATGAATGTTATCTCTGCCAAGAAAAGTCATATCTGCTTTAGGAACTCTGAGATTGATATTATTAATGCAATTGCATTTCTGTGCTTGTTTCTTGTTGCATATGTCTATGACTACTGCAACGGTTATCCACCAATTTGATGATCTTGGAGCTGTAAATTATTATAGCAAAATCAATGAAGAATTTATTTTAAGATACAGAAGTCCATATAGGTCTGCACATGGAAAGTTTAAGATAATCGCAGTGCTTTTATGTGGCATTCTGATATTCTCCTCTCCCTGTCTTCCCCCTATCCTCATGGCTTTGGAACTATTGAATGAAGACTCGTGCTCATGCACAGCTACAAATATAGTTAAAGGCAGCAGAAGTGAGAATTCTGCTCTTGCTTCTCTTCCCGGCTTTTGCTATATATTCACAAATAAGCCGCCTAACTGTGTTTGAGAGCTGTCCAGTTTCTCTTCTATGGAACAGACCTACAAAGAGCACCTGCAAAATCCATGAGGTTTTGGACAGAAAATGACAGGACTGGAGACAGTTTAATGACTGGGCAGCATGAAAGCCTCTTTGGCTCAGTACCTTGTGGGAAATGATACTGTGTAATTTTATTTTGAAATAGGAACAAAGTATAAATTAATACTTGCACGGGGCTGTTTTGAGTTTACTCATGTAGCCATAGCAGGGTAGTAGAAAGAAACCATACCCAGAGCCTGAGAGTTGGAGTTATCACTAACTAGTTTGACCTCAAGCCCTCACAGAAGAGATATAGAAGATCTTTTAAGATTTCTTTGTTTTCTATGACTTTATCACTTATGAGCTGGAAATGACTCAAAAATTGGGAAAAGAAAGAAAAAAATTAGGAAAAGAAACAAGTCAAATTAAATTTTTAAAAAACCTCTTGACCTTTGAATTTGTGTCTTTTAATTTCTCAAATACTTCTTAGCTCTGACAGGTTCAGAAATGCAGTTTTATTTTAGCATCTCTCTATTCCCTAAAAACTGCTTCTTGTCTTCCTCCTCCAATTTTTAAAGCTTTCTGAGGGTAACATCTAAAAAGAGAGTGAGAGAATGCTAAAATGCAGACACCTTGAGTTTTTTTTTAAATGAGTTTTGATAATGAAGAAAAAAAGCCACAGATTACTCTGATTTATTTAAAGCCATGTTTGGCTGTTTTATATGGAATATAACACAAGTGACTAATCTCTTCTTGTTTTCTACATTTATTTAACTTAAATTCCATCTCGATCTAGTTCTAATGGGTTTCTTCCAGAGAGAGTACTAAAGGATTGTTTTGGGATTAAATCTTCTCTTGACTACCTACAACCAAGTGATGAATGTGGTGTCCCCCCCCCAAAAAAAAGATTAATTAATTCATTCAAGAAGCTCACACAGAGCTATAGTGTTCTCAGGATACAATAATCTTTCCTGTGTCTCTAGCTCACTTTCTTCACATCTCTTTGGTCAGAACTACACCTCATACCTCCTCTAGGCTCACCCAGGGGAAAAGTGTATGGGATTTACAGGAGAAAAACATTAGAGTGTAGAAAACATAGAAAACAAGAATATCAGGTCTTGAGGAAACACATAATATATGCAGAGAATTTAAAAAATCCGTTTTCTTTCCAGTGAGTAATTTATGATCCTCAAAACACACTGCACAATTGCTTTTCATGCTACTAAGTTCTTCTGATGATTTTAGAACCAGAGAAAGAGAAAACAAGTTATTTCACCTGAGAAATCACCCACTGGGCCAAAGCAAATAAAATAAAGTTTGTGATGTTGTAAAGGAAGATAGGAGTACAAGAAACAGGGAATCAAGTAGAAACTGAAAATTTTGAAAAATCAATTGAAGTTAAAAGAAGATCAGTCAAGAAAGGAAACATAGTAGCGGTAGCTCTCAAGGTTAGCTATTGACAGCTCAATCCATGCTGTTCCTAATGGTCCTTAGGACACACTGGGAGGTGGTAAAGGTTGGTGGTAAAGAATGCTTAAACTTTAATACAGGCCAGTTTCATCTTGTCACTAAGGAATATAATTCCCATTTCAATTAGAACTAGGAAGGGCATTATTCCATAAATAAATGTCTAGGATATTATCTAGTGCTAACTGGGGAAGTAAACCTAAAGAATATGAAGTGAATTTTGGAAAGTTCCTAGCTGTGTGGGTTCCATGGACTTTAACTCAGATAAAGAAGAGTTAAATTCTAAAACCCTGTGACTTAATATCTGGGGCATCATGGTAAGTCACTTATTTTTATAAGCCTTAGTGTCCTTAGTTGTAAAATGATGCCAATAACAGTATTCTGCAACAAGGAATTGCAGTGACGATTGAATGTGATGAGGAAACACCCAGCATGGGGTCCAGTGTAGGGCAGAAGCTCAGTAAGTCCTAGTTCCCTCCTCTCTCTAGAGCAGTGCCTAGCCTACACCAACCTGGCCGCATCAGTCGGGTTCCTATCAAGAGATAGAAACTACACAGAGATTTGTATAAGTTTAATAAAAAGAACATTAACAACAATAGGGGATTTGAGTAACAAGGGAGGAGCTAATAAGAAATAAAGAGAACTGTAAAGAACATAGGAATGGTAGCTATAAGGAGTGGTTACTAATGCTTAGGGGTACGATACAGCATCTGAGAAAGAACCCTCCTTCACCCCTCCTGCCATGGCTGAGATCCAGATCTTGTTGAAAGAGGGTGTGGCCCTGACTTACTGGATGGCAGAGAAATAGCTGTGGTGCTGCACTAGTGGAAGTCGCTAGAAATCCGTACTCTATAGTGCTGGGAAAACTGTCCACAGGGAAGTATCTTGCCAGAGGCATTCCACGGCCAAACCACTGGAGAGGGTGCTGGAGGATACTTTTGGTCACTCATGCTACTTGCCACCATGCACTGCAGGAGCAAGATGTTGAAGAAGACATATGGGCTGCAGAATCCTGTTGCTGGAGAAACCACAGTGCTGCAGGAGCTGGGTGCTGGAGGAACCATGCAGGCTGCAGGAACCAGGCACCGAAGAAGCCACACACACTGCAGGAGCCTGTGAGTGGAGTGCCCTGAAACCAGAAAAAAAGACCCCCTTTCTCCTCCTCCATTGATTGTCTCCCCAGAAGTCTCTATTGACAAAGTTTAACATTGTCCATACGTCAAAGAAGAAGTGAAGAGCCCAGCGGCATTCCATAGATCAGGCAATGAAGAGTCGATTTGTAGTTGAGAGGCAACAAAATGATAAACGGCACATTGGTTAGCCTAGTTTCTTCTCTGAGGTGAGTCAGTGTGCAATCATTCCCTGCATTTATCCAGAGGACTCAGAAGGTGTGCCTGGCCAATCAGACAGGCTGGCTGGCTCCCAGGGAAGGGCCATCCAGGGATGCTGACTGCAGTAGGCAGGGGAGGAGATTTTAGTTTCTTTCACTCCACATGTATCCTAGCTTCTGCATCTTCTCATGAAGAAGAAATTGTTAACCTTATATTCATCAAATTCTGGGCCATAGGTTCATCCATGTTTGCAAATGGGCAGGAACACTTGGCCACGAGTATCAGGAGTCAACATTACACTTTTCCTCTTTCACAGCTTCTCTTCTGTGGTGTTCCTGGGAGGAACTCTGTCACTTCTCTTTTCTTTTATTTTTAATTAAAAAATTTTTTTAAGTAAAGTATAGTCAGTTTACAATGTTGTGTCAGTTTTCTGGCGTACAGCACAATGCTTCGGTCATACATGAACATACATATATTCATTTTCATATTCTTTTTCACCATAAGCTACTACAAGATATTGAACATAGTTCCCTGTGCTATATATCACTTCTCTTTTTTTCCCACAAAACAACCTGAGTCCTGGTCAGTGTGTCAGGTTTCTTGTACCACATGGCTGGTCAGTAGGTGGTAATATTCCAAAATTTGAAATTAGGCTGATGGCAAGCAAAATGCTGCAGACCTCTGACTCAGTTTTGCTAGCCTTTTGCATTAAGAGTAACTAGGTTCTTGCCCAAGTAATAATGAACTGATACTTGTTTCCCTTTGGCTTTGTCCCGTGTCTATGTCCCTTGCAGAATTTTCAAGGGATGCGTTACAATTTGCAGAACAGGATTCAGGCATTCCTACAGTTTTGCAAACACTTTCAAAATTCCATCTTAAATTCTAACAAGTGCCATCTTGTTTTTGCAACCAAATGCCTAAAGTGGCTGGCATTTTTTAAATGCTCCTTATATTTACAATCCTAAATACAGAAATATTTAAGTATTACACTTTTCAACAGAAACATTTGTATAGCAACTTTACGGATGTTACATGTTTCCTTAGGTCATCTTCACGATTTCTTTATGACATTATTCTTACTCTTATACCTAAGAAAACTGAGGTTGAGAGGTTAAATACATTTCTCAGAATCACATAATTTTTAAAAAGGCAGAATTGGTATCTAGGCACAAGTGTTCTGATTCTCAACCGTGTGTTATTTCAAACAAATAAATAAATATATTTAAAGAAATTGCTGGCACTACTATATATGGAATAGTAAGTGTTCCATAAATGTTGACTTTACAAGTCCCTGCCATTTACATGTGTTAGCTGCTTTGTTTGTGCAGGAAGTGGATCTGTTAAGGGAGCTTATTTTTCAGCTCCCATTGCTATGGTAATGCTAATTATTTAACATTTTGTTCTAAAGGCCAAGATCCCAACGGAGATCATACACAGGGCTCCTGCTATAATGAGCACGGCTCCTGGTGGTGGGAAGGAATACATTTGATCCCTTCCTACAGTGTTACAAAGTTGTTTTGCCATTTGTAATTTTTGTTTATTGGGAAACAAAATAAATTCACCCCAGTAGGTCCTCATGCTGTTTAAACCTCCGCATTTGTTTTTAAAACTTCTCAGGAAATGTAACTCTAAAAATGGTGTTTAGAACAGCAGGGTCAATTGTTATAGATAGATTTAGACAGTAAATAAAACAGAGAACATCTGATGCTTGTAAAAGAAGATTTTCCAAAAATACTGTTGGGGGTTAAGAGCTTTTGAACAATCAATGTACACCCACCATTATTGCCAGACCACATTTAAACAGGGCCCAATTCATTCCGGAGACATGGCCCACAGCTATGCACTTCCTGGGCAGTGTAGGAAACTTGCATAGAGAAATAGAAACTGAGGAAGCAAGACATTCTTTTCTTCCTCTCTATTACCTCCGTCAGTGGTTCCAGCCCTCACTGTACAGTATCCCCAGAAGTGAATGTGCTCTTGGATTCTGGTAACATTTCTTCTTCCCTTTTGTTCTCCAACCTTAGGGGAATTATCTCTTAATTAGTAGGTAATACCTAGTTTGCAGGTATTATTCTCTAGGCAACATTCCTTCCCCTATTTTATTCTCTCAGGACCCCTCCTCACTTTTGCTCTTCTAACTTTCCAATACTAAGGTAACCAGTTCCTTCATTGAAAGTCCAAGAAGGATTTCTTTTTTCTTGATTGAACCTAATTGATAGTGGAAACAAATCAATATGTTGATTTAAAAATGTGTCGAGATCTTTAAAGGAGATAAAAGTTAAAATGGGACTCTTTAGATATTATTATCAAAGCCCTAAAAGTGAAGTTATTTACGCTACAGTCTGAAGTATGAGGAGATAATAGAGTAAGGAGATCTGAAGGAAGTGTGTTTCAGTCATAGGGGAACTTCTCTGAATGACAATTAGTAGCAGTTTGGATTAGAAGGATGACAGTGGAGATGCAGTGGGTAGATTCAAGATGTACTTTCCAAAAAAAGATGTATTTTCAAATAAAATTAAAAAGAATTGTTTACAAAAAATAAAAGTTGAGGTAAGAGAAGAGCAATGAAAGATGACGCTGGTGCACCAACTTGATCCTGTGGAGGCTTTTTTAGTTTTGTTAGAGTGACTGTAATACAGTTTTTCTCTCAGTTCAGGGGATAGACTTCAGTCCTGTAAAATGTGACTTTTTTTGGAGTATCAGTGACAAACCCTAGATTTAATTCCTCTAATTAGGTAGAACTGGAACTCCAAACTGTCTTCCCAACATCAGACAGCTACTAAAATTCCTGTTCAGTATTTTAGCCTTCCAACTGTTGTTTTCTGCTAAGTTCATTAGATTCTCACTCTACATATGTGCAGCTGAATTTTGGAAGAGTATACACACAGATTTGGGGGCCACCCCTTCTGTGGTTTCATCCTTTCATGCACTTACCTATATCCTCATCAATTTCTAGCAGCCCTGAACTTTGATCGCAGACTTCTGGTTTCTGCTTGAACTCTAATCTATGCGAGAGCAAACTGGGGTTTGTCATCATGGGGAAAGCCAGTTAAGTGTGGATCTCATCCAGTGTACTTCCATTCTGGAAAGTATAAGACAAGCTCCTGTTTCTGCCTGCTTTCAGTTGTCATGAAGAGACATAGAAATAAACATAGATATATTTCTTTGTCCAGAGTTTATAATTGTTATTGGCAGGAGACTTAGTCCAGTATAAACTATTCTGCCATACTATCATCAGAATCTTGGCAGTTGAATGGTTGAATCTTGATTTTAGGGAAGAATTCTGGAGCAAAAATATAAAATTTATTTATCAACAGAATAAACATAATCTGGTAAAGTATACCTAATTATTGGCTTCACATTAGAAACTTCTAATCTGTTTGGCCAGACTATCAAATCAAATCAGAATTTCTGGGGGTTGCACTCAGGTGTTGGGCAGTTGTTAAAGCTCCCTAGCTGGTTAAAATGTGCACTTAGGGTTGAGAACCACTGATCTTGAAAGAATGTGATGGGTAAAAGAAAAAGTAGATTCAGATTTGAGCTGCAGTGTTATTCAAAAAAGGAAGCTGAGAAGGAACAACCAGAGGAAGGCAGTATCATGAAAGCCAAGAGAGGAGAGTGTTTCTCTAAGCAGGAAGAAGTCATTACACGTGTTAAATGTTGCTCAGAGTTTAAGTTGAGGACGGAAAAGCAATAGCATTTTGCAACATGGTATTTGTTGGTGATTAACTCACCAAAATAAATGCAAGAGTTTTTAATAATTGTGATCAAAGTAGATGAACAGGGTTGGGATGTGCATACTGTATCTCAGACATGGATACAAAAAAAAAATATTTCTGTGACTGCTCTCATCCAGGTCACCTACTATTTTCATAGTCATGAAAGAAAAAGTTAAACTGCCCACTATAGTTGTCTCTTCCAGTTTGAAAGTCTCTTTAAAGACAAGTCAGCCTCTTTGATATACTTAATCATGACCATAAGTTGAACCAATTCTGCTTTTTTCCCTCTGCCTTTTTCTATGTGTGTGTAATACGAGGTGGGGGACATAATGAGTTCTTGGGTAGCATGCATACTATCTGGAGTGTCAGGGTTAAAGAATGACAGCTGTCCTGTTAATCTCACTAGATTCCTTATATGTATCCATCACCAGTCAAGTCACTGGGCAAGGTATTATGCTTGTCAGCTTCCTTGTTCTTGAACCTGTTATTGAAGTTTGGGGTCACAACTAGAGTCTCTGAGCTTGAAGTCCCCCAAATCTGTATTCCCTCATCCAAGCTTCAAGCCTTTATTGCTTTACCATTTCCTCATTATTTCCCCTTGTACATCTGAAGCCAAGCTAAAGTTTTTATATAAGGACTTATTAAAGATGAAACTGTAGTAATGATAAAAGAGAATATAGCAAGTAAGATGTAAGTTTTTAGCTCATAGGCAAAAATATTAAAGCATATTTATATGAGAAGTCCCAATTCAAGAGATCAAGACCTAGAGAGAGATCCAATAGGAGCTGTGCCTTTTTCCTATGTTCTTGATAATTCATCATTTCTTGTCATCTTCCTGGTCCTTTATCTTAGGAACTGCCTGTTCCAAAGATAACTGACTCTGATAATATCTTAGCCTTCTAGGGAGATCATATCTTCATAGAATCTATCAGAATATAGTAATTCCAGTACCCATAAAAGATGAACACACAGTATCAATGACTCATTTTCTTGTTTCAAGTAGCAAAATACAAAAATATTAAAGCGTTAAGCTAAAAAAATGACTGAAAAAGTGACTGACATGAAAATTTTGAATATGTAAATGTTTAAAAGCAAAACATACATTTTTGTAGGAAAGACAATGGAAATAAGAAATACACAAATAATTTGAATAGTATAATTTGTTAGTTTGAAAGTACAATGCACTTTTTTTTTTTAAGGATTCAGGGAATATTTGTAAAAATTAAATGTCTTGTAGCAAAGGAAACACGAAATCTGGGACTCTAAGTGATCTGTCTCAGCATTCACCATTCCTGAATGTCTACTTCCTGTTCATGGGGCCACTATTTGCAGGTTTGTCTTTATAAGGCTGATAGGTGTGGATCCTTCAGGTGCTAACTGGGGAACTGAGACAGACAATACAAGCTGTAGTTGACTACATGGCCCAAGGTCTACACCTGAGAAACATTCTTAACTATGAGTCTAGGGCATACATGAATGGCTGTAATAAGAGGATAAGGAATCAAGGCATACAGAGAAACAAGTTTAAATGATTATAATAAATTGAAGTTATCTAGACACTAACTACTAAAAATGAGGTCCCTAGACCAGCATCATTCAGCATTATCTAGGAGTATGTTAGAAATGCAGAATCTCAGACCCCAACGTAGACCTACTGAATCAGAGTCTCCGTTTTAATAAGACCTCCAGATAACTTGAAGGCACATAAAAGTTCAACAACTAATCTAGGATATAGCTGATGACAAAGCAAAGCTCTCTAAGTTACAAAGAGTCTAAGGTTATAATTTAATTCTTCATCACTACAAAGCTAACTTGGATAGTATTATAATATCAAGGAGTGGGAAAATTCTACTTATACTTTACTTTGAGTATGAAAAGACTAATGCAATAATTTGGCCTCCGTGGGGAATATAGCTGGAATGGCAGAGGCAGTGGATGGTAATTATTTATTGGGGGATGCAGGTCACAAAGGAATGAATTTACATTAAATCTAATTCCAGCTATTGAATGTTTGATCCGAAATACCTCTCCTCCATTGAGAGTCAATGCTTCTCCTTTGGTTAAGCTGAAAGGAAATGAAACTCACTGAGCTGCAAAGGCTCAGGAATAGCAGTAATAGCTCAAAATAAACATTAAATGCAAATCCCAATATTTGTAGGTAACACAAATTGAAATTTAAAGCACACTTGGTTAATTAGCTAGGGTCTTAAATCCTTAGGTTTATCATACCTAATAAATGAGACTTGAATGAATTGAAAGTCTAATATGACAGCTCCTAAAATCTTACCTTAAAAACAATAGTCAAACATCAGGGAAGTAAAATTGAGTCTTGGAGTTGCTTCTCCCTATGTAGCTTTGCATAGTCTGATATTTTCTTCCACTGAATTGGCCTGGGTAAAAATTTATTTGCTTATAACTGTGGCTTCTTGATTTCTATTTATTCTCTCATCAAATATTTATTAAACATCTTTAAGTAACAGATAATGAGCTAGGTTCTGTTCTGACCATGTAGAACTGACTATGGGCAGTTCCTGACCTTTGGGGAGTCAGGAGGTAGGGAAGCATCTACATCAATAGGGAAAAAAAAATCCTTAATAGTGGCATAAACAGGAGGTTATGGAGAAAAGGAGGGACTTGTGGAAGGCTAGATGGCTAGAGGACATAACTACACTGTGAAAAGAAAATTAACATATATAACTTTGATCAATGAAAAAAAAAGGATAACACTGAATGTCTTATTTGATAATTTTAGGAATCGTGTGAAATAAGTACTAATCTGCCTGTGCAAATGAAGAATATGAGCCCGAAGGAAGAGCAGAGACTCAGGATTTTACGGGTAAGTGGCGGGACTCAAAAGAGAAACCAGGTGTTTTAACACTAGAACTCCAGGCTTTCTTCCTAACTAGCCCATAAGCCATGACTATTCTAAGTAATAATATATCCAAGAATGACATTTTAGAATACTTTAGGATCCTCATCCATTAACTGAATGTGTCCTGCTGAAGGTTATGTCACTTGATTGAGTGATTGACTGATTGGGTGTGTTTGGGTTATATAATAATTTAGACAGGTCCTTCTTACTACATTGCTGCTCTTGGTCACTTGTTAAAAAATAATTGTATTTCAATCTTCAGTTAAAGATAGCTGAGTGTTTGAGTTCTATTGCTAGCATTTTAAAATATGCTTATTATGTTATTCAGTGATTATAAGGTATGCACCTACTATATGCAAAGTATTACTTTAGGGCTGTGTGAAAAAAAATTTTTTTTGGATCACTTAGTTTCCCAGGACTACCCCAGATGAACTAAATCAGAATCCCTGGTAGTTGGATCTGGGCATCAGTGGCTATTAAAATTCTCTAAGTGATTTCAATGTGCATCTGGATAAAATGACCAACTCCAGTGTAATGTAAAATGATTACCACAAAGACAACAGCTAATTGCTAGTGATTACTTATCCTAGGACAGGCAACATGTTAAACTCTTTAATTGAATAATCTCATTTTCACAACAATCCAAATGAGAGTGTTACTGTTACCTGTTATCTACATTTTTTTACATGAGAGAAATGGAACTTTCTCAGGGGATCATTAGTGTGTCCAAGGTCAGTGGTGTATCCCAAATTTCTGATTCCAGATTCCAGGTCCTAGTCACTGGATTATACTGAATTCCTGCAATAAAACTAAATAGAAGAGAGATGCTTTTGAGGACTATTTTCTAAAAATTAAATTTGGAATACAGTTGGGGTAATCTAGTTCAATGCTTGAGTAAATTGTTCTTTGTCCAGTGAAGAAAAGAGCATGAGTAGAGAAAGATGAAAAATTAGCTCCAAATGAATTAATGTCCCTTCTATTATCTCCTTTGAAACTGAGAGAAGTGTTTTGATGCAGACCTCTGCATTAAAAAATAGATCTAAACAGCCCTGAGGACAGCATGGCCCACAGCTAGTGTCTGGAAGGAGGCCCCTATAACAGATCCTAAGGCAAATACACAGGGGAGCATCTGGTGCCAGCAGAGGGGCAGCATCTTCTGGAGAATGGTTATCTCATGTTTACGATCATTTAAAATCAAATGGAGTAACTATGGTTCAGGCATCCAAAATGGAGCTGGGTGGAGCCATTGTGGATATGGTATCAGACACATTCCTGCATCAGTGAGAACTTGAATTTTCCCTGAATTGTATCAAACTCAAGAATACCACCAGCCGTTTTCAAAACAGTATCTGCTAGCAGCTGCTGGCTGCAACTTGTAGTTTCAAAGTTTCCCCTACCCTTTGCAAATATGTAACCATTTTAGACCCCAACAAATCCTTGTTTAACATGCACTCTTAACATCTTGACAGCTTCAATCCTAATTCTTGACAATTTATGTAACCTTGCAGATTTGTTTGTTTGTTTGTTTATGCCTTTAAAAACTTCCCTCTTTTTGTAGTTTAGTGAAACACGGTTTAAGTGCTTCTTGAATCTGTCTCCCAGGCTGCAGTCTGAACAAACCTCAATCAGGTCTCGTTTCTGAAATTTTGGTTAACAAAGGAGTGGGTGTATTCATTGGGGTTCTGGAATGTCAAAAAAGTATGAGAACTCAGTTGCAGAGCCATGCATATCTACAAATTTCATATGCTGAGGAGTTACCAGTGCATAAGTGTAGTCTGCCTACTTAATGCTTGTCTTATATGAGGCCCTATAGCATATTGGTTACCATACACACATAGCATAGAGCCTGAGCTAGATTCAAATCTTGGCTCTAAAATGGAGTAATAATATTAATCTTATAGGGTTATTGTAAGAATTACAAGATATGCTGTGTGATACTGCGATTTATATTAAGAAGTATGTTTGATCTTCATCCTCTTCTCTGGTGTAGTTCCTAAAACCCTTGAAATTCCCTAAGTGATGAGAACAATGAAGGTATCTTTTATTATGTTAATAAGGTGACTTTTGGAACTCTCTTAAAGATGGGGGCCGATTGCCAGAGAATGAATGGTGTGATTAGAGTGTTGAAACTTTCAGTCCCACCTGGCTGACCTCAGAGAAGAGGAGCTGGTCTAGAGATTGAATTCAGTCACCAATGACCAGTGATTTGATCCATCATACCTATGTTATGAAGCCTCCTTAAAAACCCGAAAGGAAGGGGTTCGGAGAGTTTCCAGGTTCATGAATATGTGGAGATTGGGGGTTAGTAGCATGGTTCAAGAGGGCTTCGAAGCTTCACGGCCTTTCCCCATACCTTGCCCTATGCTTCATTTCCATCTGGTTGTTCCTGAGTTATATCTTTTCATGATAAATTGGGAATATTGTAAGTAAAATGTTTCTCTGAATTCTGTGAGCTGCTCCAACAAGTTAATCGAAACAAGAAGTGGGGGTCATGGGAACCTCTGATTTATAGCAGTCTGTCAGAAGTACAAGTACAGCAACAGTACAACAACCTGGACTTGAGACTGGCCTCTGAAGGTGAGTAGGAGAGGAGGGACAGTCTTGTAGCCCTCGTTACTGAAGCCAAACTCGGGTTCACTTGCCTGATGTGCAGCAAAACCAATCTACTGACATCAGGTTGTGGTGAAGGAAAGTACAACATTTATTTGCACAGTGCCAAACAAGGAGAATGGGCAGCTTGTGCTCAAAATACCCGAGCTCCTTGATGGCAGTATGCACAAAGGTTTTTAAAGGCAGCATTAAGGGTAAAGACCACAGGGTACATGATCAGCTGTGTACATCCTTCTCACTGGCTGGTGATGAGGTACCAGGCTGATGTTTCAGGAATCTTAGTCATAAATCTGGTTCTAACCAGTCTGGGGTCTATGTGCTTGTGGTTAGCAGTTTCTATTCAGTGGGGGTCCTGGTTTCTGTAAAACAGCTGAAGGATATGTGTCATATTTTCATCTATATCCCTTCAGGAGGAACTAGGAGTCTGTGACTCTATTGTTCAGGCTATTATTACTTTTCTTGCTTGACTTCTTTTTCTTTGTCTCTGCATTTTTTCACTTCTCTAATCATTCACTGTTTGAGTCTGCTCTTTGGAACTGGAGGAAGGCCTTGGAGGCTTAAACTTTTTCTACAAACAGGAAGTAAAGACATGCAGGCTTTTGTACCTGGGAGGGCCCTGCAGGGTCCTGCTTGGTTTCACCTTTGGCCTGTGGTATCTGATGCTATCTCCAGTTAGACAGTGTCAGAATTGAGTTAAATTATAGAACACTCATCTGGTTTCTGAGAATTGCTTGTTGGTATGGGGAAACCAGCCCCCCTCAAAGTGGAACTGGGTCCAGAACCATTTTTATACTGTATGTTTTATAAGACATAAGAATATAGTAATCTTACATATTAAATTATTAGGCTTAGGATCTCATAAATCTCAATATACTTTGGTTGTTATTACTTCTGTGATTATTCTATTAAAGGGAAAATCAAAATAACTAATAATAATAGAGTAATTTCCTATATCTTTGTCAAGCCCCAAATTTCTGAGAAATGAGGAAGGAGAAGTATCACTTGACAATTTTTTTTGAAAGAAAAAACAGGAAACTGAGGGAAAATCGCATGAGTGTAGATTCTACAACTTGACATAGAAAGTGTGAGGGAGCAGAGTTTAGTGGTTAAGAGAATAGGTGCTGAAGTCACATGGCCTGCTAATTATTAGCTTTGCGAGCTTGAAAAAATTACTTGATGTCTCTGAACTTCAAATATGTCATCTTCAAATTGGAATAATAATAACATGAAATAATTTAGAATTGAATGTGTTAATGTTTGTAAAGCTCTTAGAATGGTGCCATATATAGTAAGTAGGATGTGAGTGTATTGAACGAAATAAATATGATACAGAGATACAAACTTGTCAGTATGCTTCAAGGGAATACCTGCTTAATTCTGAACTCTTTCTTGATAAAAGTGGCATTTTAGGCGGCCTTGCATACCGTTACCATAAGGTTTTCACCTCGTACTCCAATATTTGGTGAGTTGGGATGGATCTTTTTGGATGATTCCTATTGCCTATATTAGATGTAAGCCTAACTGACCTTGAAATGGTAAGAAATGGTAAGGGACCTATTAATTTTTAACAAGTCATACATAGTCATATTGTTGGAAAGTCTGGGTAACTAATTTAGGTGATGTGAATGCAGTGATGAGGGCAAAACAGACAATCGGTTCTGCTCTCAGGGAGCGAATGACTAGATTAGACTTCATATTGTGCTGGAGTCAAATCAGTCAGAGGGGACTTTAAAAAAACAAGTATGTTGTAGAAGAGCAAAATTGTCTCAGTCTAAGATGACTTCACCACAGAATAAATAATAATGAGTCAATAAATAACAAGATAAATAAGATCACTTAGAAAGCAAGAGAGGAAGTTCAAATTTTAATACAAATATATTATTTAAGAAAAGAACTTCCTATCACAGATATGCTTGACAAAATTTAGTATTTAAACTCTTCCATTTAAAATATGTAGTCAGACATTCATTCTTCTCAGAAAGCCTTATTTTGTTGTACTAATTATTGATAAATATAGAAAAGGTCTCTTAATCAACATTGACAAGAAACAAAGCATGCACAATTTCATCTTTCAAAAATCAATTTTCCATCTGGCCAGCATCTTCATTTATATTCCTGTGATTATAAGATATATATATATTCTTGTTCCTTCGGTTTCTTGTCTTGCTAAGAAGGAAATTTTCAACATAGCATTTAAATTCTTTGAGTACATGTGTCCATAAATATGATTTAATCCACATTTTTGCAACTAAAGTATGTCAACGTAATTAAAATTTCCTAATTCTTATTTCCACAGAGCTTATAGTCTGGCAGGGACCAATTAAACTGGCAAACCATCACCTTAGGCCATCGTGAAAATCCCTTTTGATATTGTCTCCCAAAGCCTCTAATATAGGTCAGTATAGAAATTAATTGAGTGACCCCCAAGGGCATACCATACATTAAGATAAATTATCCAAGTTTCTATTTCCCCTTCTCCTACCTGTTCACTAGACAAGCTTATATAAGATGTGTCAGCTAACAGCAGAGCCCAAATAACACAAAGCCACTCATTTAAAATGCCCCAATTTTGTAACCTAATCTGTACATTTTAACAATATTAACCCTTTATGCTATTATGTAAACCTCTTTTAGCCACAGGGACATTTAATAGCTGAAATGAAATCTTGTCTCCTTTTTTACAGATAAATTAAATCCTAGATTATGTCTAAAAGCATTCTCTCTCCTGCATTGTCATCTATTTTATTGAGTCTCAGTCAAAGGAGAACTGACCTAGGTGTCGTGGTAGAGAACTGGGGTTTCTTTTTCATGAGTACTGCCCTGATGAAGGCTTACATCCTTCTATTGGACATAGTAGAGCTTTTTAGCGCCTCCACATGGACTTCTTCCAACTAGGAAACTCTTCCATGTTTCTGTAAAGTTCCAGAGGGACCACAAGACACTTAAGAACATTACAGCATCAGCCGCATGTTTCCTCCACAAATACTGAAGACCCACATGACATTGGCAGCCCCTAAAATCTAGGCCTATTCCCATAAATGAAAGCATTTTCCAAGCAAAAGTGATGTCTCTAAAACACAAAAGATGTTACAAGACAGACCCACATTCTATTACAAATAATAGATAGCATCAGAGACTCTGTGATAACTAGTAGAACTAAGAAGGAAATTTTAAGTTTGAGAGAGAAAACTTCCTTGGATTATTTAGCTTTTCCATAGTATTCATCTATTTCCTGAGTTCAGTGCCTATGAATTTAATCTCCATATATGAGAACTCTCTCACTCAGAGCTAATTGTGACACTGCTTCTTATATTTTGAAGAGAACAATAGAACAAAAGAGAAGAAAATAACAACAAAAAGCCCTACCGTGCATACGTAAATTAGGAAAGGTCTATTAAAATGTCCATACCTTCTTAAATATACACATGATAGTAGTCAAAGATTGCTCTTTTTTTGTTGCTATGTTTTCTCCTTTATATTTAGTCCATTGATCTTAATTCCATTTCCCGTTTAGACCAGAGTTCTTAGAATCCCAAGTTTTAATTGAGTCCAGTCTCTGACTAGAGGTGGAATTTCCACCCTCTTGTGAGCTGACTATTTCAGACTTATTATAAAGACTAGAATAGTTTACGGCCTTGTATTTCCTACTTTCCCAAATGCTTGCTTCTCTCTCTCAAGTGCTCCATCCTCAGAACAGCCACCATATTCTGTGGCCATTTGCTGACACTTGTGTTACTGTGTAATAACAATAGCTGCAGTACCAGCCCACAACTCCTGAATTCCTTAGACCTTCTGCTCCCTCCCAGGAAAGATTTCTTCCTGAGTTCACATTTGTCCCTGCTAGAGAAATAAACTTACGAACTGGAGACGGAATTCCTTTTGCTTTCCAAACCTGTATCTCTGGGCCCAGTGCAAGCATTTGCCTATGCTCCTGCACCAGACATTGCTTCTCCTTGAATTCCCTTACCTTTAGAAACCTTCTCTACTCCAGTTGCAGCCAAAAGACTCCTTGCATATTTAATTTATTATCTACAGAATGAAATCTTGGCTCTACTGACTCTAGAAATCCATTTCTTTTTTACTTTGGTGTCTCTCAATACCCTTTTGAAAAGGCCAGTTGAGATTTTAACACTTCAGTGTGTTTCTTAATTTGATCCATTTTTCCTTGGCTGTGTATAAAACTAATGTATGCTGTGTCTGAGTGTCTTCCTTCCTTTCTTTTACTATTTCCCACAGCTCATGTTTTAACTGCCAGATCAAAACCTTTTACAAGTGGATTTCCTTACTCTTGAGTTTCTGATAGTTTTCTTATAAAATGCAAACACAGTTTTCTGTTGCCAGCTTTCTTACCTGCTGATTGTAGTTATCCCTTAGCCCATTAGCAATTCTGATAACAGAGTCACTGTATTGTTTCCTTCTTAGCAATTGAATTTTTGATAAATGCATTCAATTTTTCTTCACATCAGTGCAAGGAGATAGTACAATTTTTATATGCTAGTGATTCCCATTTCTCCTTATCTTTATTGATGAACTCCAGAAAAGAACTGTGCTGGAACTCATATTCAGGAATCTGGGTCCCACCCCCACCCCAATCCATGCTATTACCAAGATTTGGAAATAAATGAGTCCCTCAGAACTTGTTGGAGATAAAAGGGGGGGAAAAAAAAGACAAAAATATCCTGGCATAAATACGTCAATCTGAAAGTGAAAAAGCTCTATGCAGGGGTCCTGATAATTTTGAAGTGAATTTTCCATGATCTTGGAAATGAATGTGAACACCCAAACCACAATAAGCAGAAGAGTGGCAAAGAGTGTGTGTTCATGAAAACCCATTTTTTCCCCTCCTGGGATCATAATTAGACTACATTTCCCAGCCTCTTCTTCAAGTCTGATCCTTGGGATGTGAGTGAAAGTGACATGTGCCTCATCCAGACCTGGCTCATAAAAGCCTTCAGTGTGACCCTCCACGTGTGCTTGTCTCTCTCAGCTTATCGACCAAAGACAGAAGATTCAGCTGAGGCCTCCAAGGCCCTAAGAACCATGCGACACACAACAGGAGGAGCCTGGGTTTCTGAGAGACTCTGTGGAGCAGAGAACCCATGCTTCTCCTCCTTCCTGTTGGACTTGGCGTGAATGAAAAATAAAACTCTTATTTTATCGAGTCACCGTGATGTGGAAGTTGTTTCATCAAGCAGCCTGCCCCAAATAATACAATAAAATGAAGATCGATTTAAGAACTTTTCTCTATGTGTCAAGGATGGATTTACTGAGCATTTTCTGAGATCTTCTGACTCAAAACTCAGGTAGCAGTGTCCTGAAATCAAAGCCACTCTAAAATAAAGCAAGATTCTAGAACTCTTTTTATCTTTTATTTCTTTATTTATTAAAAGAACTACCTAGTGATAGCTGACAATTCTTTTATTCTTAGATTTTTGCCTTTTCCTTTCTCGTAGTTTATTGCATATAGTTTCCCTCATTTTGACTTTTTTTCTTCTTGCTATATTGTACATGTAGGAGTGGCCCAATCAAAACTAAAGATTTAAAATTGAATATTATGAAATGTTCAGAGCTCAGAAGCTAAAACTACAAAGAAAACTCTCCAAGCAAATATCTCTAACTAGCTAACAGTTAAACTTGAAGTTTAAGCTTGCTTTTCTCTGATAATGGTCAGAGTGGTGAGGGGGTTGTGATAATGTCATAAAGGCACTGAATTAGAAAAGCATTATCAGATATTGCAGTAGGAAAAGGAGTTTTTTCCCTCTACAGGCCTTGTTCAGAAGATCCACTTTGGATCCAGGCCAAAGATGACCATGGCTTACCTCCCAAGGTTTAGAGTCAAATAAAAACACAGTAAAATCTTTGTTTTTAGTTTGGTACTTTGCATTTGAACATTTTGTCTTTTATTTGATGGCTGTTCTCACTTGTTCCATCAAAGTATATCAAATATAAGTTGTGCCTTTTAGGATGTGATAGAGAAATAGTAGGCATCCAAGTTTTTACTGGCTACCTGTTACCAAAAGTTTGAAGAGATCAATATGTGAATGGATAGCAAGACCTGAAGGAGTACTTTATTATTTCCTGGGCCTTTGTCATTAAGCTCTAATATGAAGCCTAAATTGCAGTGAGATGGACTAGAGAGGACTAGGATTCTGATGATCCCTCAGGCTGAGACTAGGCAGGCTTATGTTTTCTCCTTTCCAATAGGCTTTACTCTCCCTCTAACATATATCTCAGTGTGGCTGAGGGGGTGGATGCAGGATGAACCTATTCTCTTGTATGCCATGACTTAGTGCAGCCTCCCCATATATTAAGAACTAAGATGGAACCTGCCATGACTCAGCTCAAGAAGCTAAATACTTTCTCTTCTAACCTTAAAGCTTCACCCTGTGACACTGTAATTGAGTTAGAGAGAACATAATGGCCCCTTAATAGAGCCACCTCTTCCTAGGAGTAGAATAAAGAAAAAAGCAATGGTTTCCAAGTGAATTTATTTATTTTTTAAATCAAAAGACATAATACATAGTGGTAGGAACCTTTTATCAAGTTGAGCATCCACATTATTGAGAAGAGAGGCAGTTGTTAAGGGACAGAAATTACTTGAATGTTGGTTGGTGAATATTTTGATTTAACTTCCCCAAATGAAAAACTGTTCTAAACAATATTTGAATGCTACTTGACAAAATCAGGACGGAAATTTGAAGATGAGCATAGATAAAACACAACACTAGGAACCACAAGATCTAGGCTGCTGACATTACTTTTCTGGGTTTTGTTTGTTTTTGAATATTTTAAAACTAATTTATAATCTTTGGTTTCTTAAGTGATTTTGCATATGTGTGTAGCTATGCTTTTATGAATTTGATATCAAAATAATTAAGATCTTCTTTCCAATTGATAGATTCCTTGGACATTATTTTCTACATGCTGAATGATATCCCATATTGCTCTAGTGGTGACTTCTGGCTAACTACATAGAATGTCACTGACAATCACAGGGAAGGATTCCAATTTTAAAAATATATATGTATATTAGCAAAATATAAGATAGAGGTCTAGATGTCCCAGGAATCCATGAATTATGTCTGTGGGTTCATATTAAATCCAAGAAAATAATCAAGACTTTGAATTTCTAGAGTATTACCTTATATCACACACACACAAATTTCAGATGCAGGAGATTGATTGAGAAAACAAAACAAAACAAAGATGGTGAGACAGCCAGCTGAATACCACACATTCGAAGTCCTATTTTGTAGTCTAGAATTATTGTCAAGTTGAGGCAACCAACCAGGAATTACATTTGCCAGCCGTCCTTGCCTCTGGGTAGTGCTATGTGAATGAGTTTTGACCAATGAAATGTGTGCAAAATTTATATCTCTACTTAAAATACAAGCCCATAAAAAACTACCAAATCCATACTCCTCTCTCTCTTTCCCCTTTTGCTAACTGAATGTCAACCCTCAGGGCAACCTTGGAAGTTACCAGTTAAATCTAAGGGATGGGTATTTGAACATTTAGTGTAATATTTTAAAACATTTTTATTTGTTCTCAGCTCCCTTAGCTGGGCCTAATTTGGGAAGGCTGTCTTCAGTGGGAAAGCAGCCATGCTCAACAACTCCTCTATTTCCCTAATTTATCCTTGTGTCCCTTCTCTCCCGTACTGCTAAGTATGGTTTCTGCCATGTCCAAGGTTCATGTAGACAGGACGAGGATGAGCAGAGGAGATAGAACAGAATATTTCTTTCTTGACTAGTATTTTTCTAAGCTGTTACCAAATTCTCTGTATGGTAAGGGGATAAGGACTACCTTTTCTTTTTTGAAGTGTTGCATATGTGACCTCTTGTGTATAGTTTCCTTTCCGATGAAGTCTCACCTCCCCTCCAATGGGCTGTTGGGGGCTATTTCTAAGAAAAATTTGTAGCAATGCTCTATCTAACAATCCAAGTCTGGTCCATTGAAACCTGGCCCTTAGATCTAATGTCATCAGGGGTATACCTACTTCCTAACTGAATCCTCCCTTTCAGTGCTATAGGTTACTTCAGGTAGCCTCTTGCATTTTTAGATTTCTCAGGTAGGAATCATACACAAGTCCACTATGTCCTCCAAATTGCTGGGGTCATATATAAATCTCTCTCAGTGCTCATGTGAAGCTACTATCACCAGGCTTCAGTTGACGTTTGAGCTCCTGCTACTTTTCCATAGGAGTAGGGACTCACAGTACAAAATGGAAAGTTATCTCCTTTGAAATTTTTTTCTAAATACAGTTTACTTTTTGTTTTCCAGTTCCTTTTCCTTTTTAATATGTTGGCACATGTGAGAGAAAAAGGCAGTATCCAACTTGCGTTATACGTGGGGTGAACTACTGCCTGCTGAGAGGGGGAACCAAAGCTGTAAATTAAATTTTAAAGAGTCAAGTAACTCAGTAATTAGTGCTGGGAAAAGTGGCTATCCATATACTTAAAAAAATCTATCCAATAAAAGTAAAAATATTTTCCAGATGCATAAAATGTACAAAATTACATTATAAAACTTTTAGAAGAAAACATATAAAAATGTCTTCATGACACTAGCATATGGAAGGATTTCTTAAATGATTTTAAAAGGACAAAAATAAATAAATTAAATGTATCATTATTAAAAACATTTATATTTAGCAACCTACATCACTGGGAGAAGGCATTTACAATGCATATAACTAGTAAAGGATTAAATGGACACACAAATATATACTTTTAAATCAGTAAGAAATATATAAAACAAAATACTATTTAAAAAGAAGAAAGTAATGCCAAAGGTAGAGAAAAGGGAGTTTGTGTACATTATTGGTGAGAATATTCATTGGAACCATCTCTTTGGGAAAGAAAGTTGAAGATGTGCACATTTTGTGATTCATCAAGTCCCTATTTAGGTATATATACATAGGCTCTTTGCAGTCTTGTTTATTGTAGCTGAAAATAGGCCTCATCTTTTTTATTTACTTATAGAGGTAGATTAATAAATTATTATGAACTCACATAATGGAGTCCCATGTAAGTTAAAGTGAATGAACTGAATATAAATTAAATCAACAAGGATAATTTCCAAAAAATAAAAATGTTTAGAGAAGAAAAAAGATATATCCTTTCCTTCAGTACATGGCATACATCCTGGAAGAACTTTGCCCCTCTATCCGTATTCTCTCTCTCTTTCTCTTTCTCTCTCTGGCCCCACCCTAAAGAGCCCTTATCATAGTATTTACATATATTTCAAAGAGCCTATTTTCTGGATTAATCCATGCATAGACAGTTGCTGGGAGTACCAAGATCCTGAAAGTATTTAAATCTGTGAAAGTCTCTGCCTTTTAAAATAATGACTTTAATTTGTTCACTGAAGGAATCTGCCCAGTGAGCTTTCTAGGCTCATCACAGCTTTTTGTCTTACTAACTTGCCTCTGCCAAATTATCTCTAGTCCTTTCTTTAGGAATGGTGTATCATTTCTCTTGCCCTAATATTGGAGACGTCCTCTGTTTTTCCACCCTTTTGTCCTACTGAACATATTTGTTTTTATCAACAAGCCTCTTGTGATTTCTTTAGTTCCGTGATGAATCTGAGCAGTAGCAATCTCCTGAACTCTCTTCCTTGGGAATTATTTTGAATCCTTTGCCCCTACACAGAGCAAATAAGAAACATCAGTTCTGCTGACTAAATAATTTCGGCTGCTTCTAATAGTTCCTACCTTGGATTCCCCCATCTTTAAGAGAAGTGAGGTTTGGTCATCTTTCCCAGAAATAGGTCCATTATGTTATCTCTCAGTTGGTAAATTCAGAAATTAGTAAACTAGTCACCTGCATTCAGATGAGAAGAAATGGGAGCTATTTTACGTCTTAAAATCACCACAGGACATGCTTAAAAAATGCATAAAATCTCTTTCTGAAAATCTTAAACACTGCCTTTATAGTCAATGGGGAAAAAATTGTTCAGATTTTGCATTTTGGAATATATTCACTAAAGAGTAGAACTTTTCTTTGCAATTTGAGAAACTTCCTTTTAGATTTCTCTGATTTGAGCTAAAAACTTCTTTAAGCCTATAAGAACAGTTAAGCAAAGTGAAGAGAGGCGTCTGGTGACTTAATGAAACCAATCAATCTGACTTGAAAAGACTTTTCTTTCCACTCTTCTCTTTAATTAGAGTGTGCTTTCCTCTTGATTTTTGAATAATGTCTTTTCCCAAACAAAATGTCTCCACTTTCAGAAAAACTGAAAACTTCTACCAGGCATCCAAATATTTAGTCTGCATAACTGCAAAACATTCAGAATTTTGGGAACATCTTGAGAACTGTTCCTGGATATCTTCTGTTACTAACAAATCAGTATCTGTCCATGTACATACATTTTTGTGAAATTTTTTTCTGCATTTATGGTTTGTTAATCCCTTTGTTAAATGACTGACAGTGTCAATATTCATATATTATTCTTGAGAAAATATAACACTACAATGACTGTGCTGGTTATCCATCAGGAACTTGGACAACCGAACATGGTAGCATGGTGCATAAGCCAATCACTTTCTTATCCATTCGCAGCCATAGGCTGTACAGTGTTAATCATAAGAGCGTGATCATAACCATAACCTGAATTCTTAAGGACACAGAGCTCCCTGTGACATTAAAATTTTTTTTAAGTTTTGAGAAAAGATAACAATTATTCTGAATCTATCTTGATGATTTAATATTAGCAAGTGCAATAATTAATCTAGAACAAATTGTCCTTTACTGATAATTGCAATGGAGTGGTTGGGAGCCTGATAAAGCATGAGAATATATTATTTACTTACATATATTCTGACTTCTTTAAGTAAATTTATTGTGTTTTTAGATGAGAACGTTTAGAAATATACCATTAGCAGGTTGACCGCAGGCTCTGCTCCAAATTGTCTTTATTCTTGGAGCCCGACTGAAGGAGCAAACTCAATCTGGATGTACAACAGAGAGAAAAAATATGTAGAGTAGACTGTATACTGATTTTTAAAACTTTAGTGGAAGTGACAGTCATAACTTTTGCTCTAATATTTTGTTGATCAAAGGAAGTGACAGAGACAAGGAAAATATCAATGAAGTATGAAAGATATAATCCTCCTGCAGGGAAGGATGCTGAAGAGAGAAGCAAAAATCCAACTGTCATGCCCTCCATGAGCTTATTCTTATCTGTCTGTCAGCTAAAAGCACCCCTTGTGATCTTTCCCAATTTGCTGTTCCCCAATGTGTTGTGTTTACACAGGGATCTGAAAATTTAAATCTGCCAGAATTCCTCCTTTTGATTTTCCCCCTGGCAATTTCATACTCATTCTTTAGGAACTAGAAAACCTACAAAGGTCCTTTTAGCTTTAAGAAACTAGGGCTGGGTGGGCATAGCTCAGTGGTAGAGCCCTTGCTGAGCATGCATGAGATCCTGGGTTCAATCCCCGGTATCTCTATTAAGATTTTTTTTTAAAAAAAAAAAGTTCTGTGGTACTGTTTTGAGTTACTCTTACTGGGAAATTTTTCATACTCATATAACCCTTTTTCACGACTTTAACTATGGTTGCAGCTGTATATGTAAATGAATATCTGATACATGTGCAATAACAGCCTTTAAAGTTGAAAGCTCCTAATTTGGAAATAATACCATGGTTGTTTTATTATAAGTGGTGCAGGCCAATTAAACAGAAGATTGACAGAAAGATACCTATCTTTGCTTCCATTTAAAGGCAGATATATTTATTTCTCGAGCACCCCATACCTCATCAGGCAGATTTCCTCACAGGCCATGTGGGCTGAGTATCAAAAGATCACTATATAATTAGTATATTATTGGGTATATTAAAAACATATTATTTGGTCCATTACCCTTTTTCTTACATGCAGTAACCCCCAACTGGTTTTTCTGTCTACTTAATATAATAGTTGCCCCTTAGGTCCAGTCTATGGTTGAGCAGTCTTGTTCGTCCATGGGAGTATTCTGGTGATCTCCAGACCATCTTTCGTCCCATGGCAGAGAGACCATTGTGATTCCAGTAAAGTTTTATGTAACTGTGGAAGTGACAGTCATAACTTTTGGAGTTGGAGACTTTAGATGAAAATGATAACATTATAAGATCGACTGCAACACTTTTGCTCATCTCCCACTTCTCAGGCTCTGGATCTCTGGGAGTTTAGTTAGCACTGTAATTTCAGAAACCTGAGCCTATCAGAAGTTTATGAGGCCCTGTGGTTTTCTATATTGTTAGGAGAGATAATGAGTAGAACCACCAGCTGCTAGTAAAAACCATAGGTTTGTTGAATACATGATAAATGTCTTAAAGTATGAAATTTGAGAGCCAAGAAGAACTCTAGAAATGATCCAGTCTAGAGGACCCCAAACACTGCTGACTATCAGAATCACCGTGGCAGATTTTTAAATTACAGATGCTGGAATCTAAACTGCAGAGAGGCTGATTTTGTGTATCTAAAGTAGGGGGCAGAAGACTCAGTCATTGAATCCAAGCCTCTCTTTACACTCTACCAATCTCTTCTGTTATCTTCCCACGCTATTCAATTCAGGAAGCTATAGAGAGCAGGTGCATATAAATGTGATTGAATGACATCTAGTAGAAATTCAGAATCCATTTTTCACTGACAGTATATCCCATGCTTCTCTTGTAAGGAGATAGACAACTAGGATATTCTTTCAGCCTGTAACATTTAAGTCAGCTGCCTTTCTTTTGATGGGCATGTCTGATCCCTACCTACTGGTTTCTACCTAGGTTCCTGAGTCAGAGAATAACCTGATTATCACACCACCAAAAAATAAAAATCTCTGAGAGGAACTTCTGTCTAACCTACTCAGCTGAAAAATAATGCTCAGGGATATCCTGAGGGTATTTCTCAACTCCTCATCCCAATAAAAATTTTTAATTTTCTAATTCAATGTAATAAATAATTTTGAGCACTACTATATGCCAGACACTCTGCTAGGTGATGGATTATGTAACCTTAATTGCACTGATGAGTGCATGCGTGATCAGAGCAGACGTCTGAGCTACTTTTCATCCCATCAGCATTCTTATCGCTCACACTCACCTTAATTATGCACCTCAAACATGATCAGGGATGCAGTTTCAGAGCCTTGGTGCACTTCCACAGCTTTTATCTCTGACAAGGTTGCATTGAACAAATATCTCTTTTTACTCTGCCTTCCGATTTATGCTTTTCTTTGCTGAGGACCTGGTGTGCTTTTCCTCCCTCAGTTCTGCTTATGAAATCTAAAACACTTTAACTAGTTTCTGGATTTTTTCGCCATTTGGAAAGTAGTTACATTCAATTCTTAAGCAGTTACTTAGAACAGAGTACCAGCATCTCCCTTGTAAAAAGGATCTGAATTAAATTTAAAGTTTCTGCCATGCAGATTTGGGTTGTCATGTTGCAGACAACACTGACTATCCAAAAGTGGTCTAGTTAATTCTTAGGTGCCATACTGACTGATTCCAGGACAAACTTGTTTTTGTTCCGTACTCTTGCCCTTGTTGGTGTCTTGCCATCACTGTTGGCCAAGAGGCATCTTAACATAATGATCACTGCCTGATCTTACATGAATTTGGTAGTGCTGTTCATATTGTCACATTAGCTGAATTATGTGTGTGGTTGGTACCAATCATGTTTTATTTAATTGCTTTTCGCATTGTCTTCAAAAAGATCACTATAATTTACCATTGAAATAAAAATAGGTAAATAACACAGTCCTACTGTTTAGTACAGGGAACTATATTCAATATCTTGTAATAACCTATAATGATAAAGAATATAAAAAAGAATATATATATATAACTGAATCAATATGCTGTACACTAGAAACTAATACACACTGTAAATCAGCCATACTTCAATTTTTAAAAAGTGTATATATGCATAAGGTCCTGGACACAGAACAGAATGATACATGGCAATAGTGTAAGTATATGACAAAAATCTAAAAGTAGTTTTTAGATGATTATCAAATAAATATTCTGACTGAAATGAAAATCATGCCATAACTTCATTGGTAGATTTTTTTTTTAGTAGTATATAAAATGATGTTGTGTTTCACATTCAGTTTTTTTAGAGGAGGCATTGTACCTAGCAAAACACCGTATTCCCCAGCTTTGCTTACTGATTGACATGGCAAAGGAATTTAGTTCCACACATTGAGATATGACCAGAAGTCATTTGGTTGGGATTCTGGAAAAAAAGAAAGAAAAAATAATTTGTTTAAATGGGCAAACTTAACTGGCAGATGCTGTCTTCCTTCCTCCTCATTGGAATGAGGTCTTGATGCTGGAAGTTGAGTAACCTTTTTAAGACCATGTGACCTGGAATATATGAGAAGGATGTTAGAGATATAGGAGCAATCTGAGTATTTTGTGACTTAGTGTGGCCAAGATACCAGCACTGGACTTCCTACCTGCAAACTCTCCAGTACATGAGAAAAATCTTGAAGTTTTACTGTTTCAGATATCTGTAATTCATAGCTGATCACAAATTTTGATGTTACACGTAGATTCATATGTGTGACATGAATTTTATGAAACTTTTGATAGCACCCTAATAAAATTATTTCCAAATAATTCAGTTAGAATGGTTTTCCAGGATGCTTTACTTTTATGTATATAACTAATACATGTTCATTGTATTAGAACATATAGATGAATAAATTGAAAATAGTCATCATCTAAATTCCCAACACTAGAAGATTACTAATTAACATTTCCAATGTAAGTATTAAACATAAACATAAATAAATATTAGACTCAAACTTTTACAAAAATAGGTCAAAATACATATGCTGGAACCAAAGTGAAGGATTTAAGGGTGTTCATTGAACTATTCTTCCCATTTTTCAGTAGTTTTTAAGTTTTTCAAGTTAGAGACTGTGTGTACACATGTATATATGTATATGTACAAAACTTCTTTATATATTTTCCAAAAACATTTGATTGACAAGTGCCATACTTGGAGAAACCTTACCGTTTCCTTTGATGCTTCTTTGGGCAAACTAAGGGTTCCAGCACTGAGAATCAAATACCTGAATCTTCATTTCACTGAGCCTAGTCCCATAACTGTCTTTACACACAGACTTGAAGAAATTCTTTGATTTATTGCCCTTCCCCCAGCCTAGAAATAATATCCCTCAAATGTACACTCACTGCCAAATTAAAAAACTGAAATGAAAATTCTGACAGTGCAGAGTTGTGTCATACTATAGAATTAATCAGAATCCTTTGAATTCTGATGAAAAAGGGAACCTGCTGTATTGAGACAGAATTGTCAGAAAATTCCTGCTCTCAAGTATATTCACATTTCATAAGTGAAATGGCTTTCAGTATGTTGTTTAGGAATCCCATAGTAGGTCATTAATGAGCTAGTCCCCATAACTGATTACAAGTCAGTTCTAGCAAGGGATGTAATTAGAGTCTCAGATGTTTCGATTTTCACAAATAGAAGTTTGTCCTCCCTTGGTGCCTTTTATCCATGCTCAGAGTTCTTTGCAATTATTAGCTCATTAGTCCTAGTGGATTTTTTAATTTAATTGTAACTTAGTAGACCCTACAGAGTTAAATATAAAACAAACAGAATGTTAATAGCCCATTTCATGAATATATATACCAATGACTCAACCTTTATTATCCCAACATATGTATTAATAATACCAGTAGTGGCTTCAACTCTCCTCTAAAGCGCAGTTCCATGCTTCACACATATTACTGCATAGAATTTATCTCAACCTGAAAGCTACTTTTTTCCTTTCTTTCATACACCATTCCAAAGTTTAGTTTTTTGCAGAATTTCTATATATGTTTATCCCACTACTTTGGTATATTAGTATAGTAAAACTGTCTCATACACTATGGGCAAAATATAGAACATTTTGATCAAATACTCTGATTACTGAAATTATCATTGTAATTATTTACCAAGGACTTACATTATCATTGCTTCCTTTAACACCTTCAACCTGGGAAGGCAATCATGAACATTTCCAACATTTCTAAGGGCCTGAGAAACACTTGGCCTTGTGCAGAAGGAAGAGTATCAGATAGTTGAAAGACTGAAAGAGGATGAAGATTTATCATATGGATAAAGAGAGAAGTAAACCCTGATGCCCCTGAAATTGAGAGAAGATACGGAAATATATCATTGACAACTGAAGTTTATTCACTTCTCATTGGCCATGGCAATGCTCAATAGAAACAGAAAGGAGAATTTTGAATGGGGACTAAAAAATAGACAGTGTATGGAGCAAAGGAGATGACACTGTACAGAGACTTCCAGTGTAACACTATGTAAGGAGCATAACTTCATGTTATTTTTGGTAATTCAGAGGACACTGGAAATATTTCAATACACAAATAAGACTACTCAGACTTGCGGCCTCACACCTCTAAGCTGCAGACTCACTGCAGAACAGTAGGCTCCCGAAACATGCATGGCTGTATTGGACAACTTTTGTGCCTCGTCTCTGGTCTTCTTGGCCCACCTTTTAAGCCAACTATTGTTGCAACAACCAGCCTCATACAAATATGTAATCTGAGAGCACCTTAGCTTTGCTTGTCTGCATCCCTTCTGGTTTGTGCTCCAGGTCTTCTCTGACATTAAGGTGTGGGATGCTTGTAGGAACCAGGTGGCACTCACACCTGTGCAAACTGGAGTACAAGAGAATAAACCTCTGGTGGAACAATCCTTGACCATGGGAAATGGGAGCTGACACATCAATGCCTTCCTCTTTTTTCCTTCCAGGGAGCAATTTTGAGTCACATTCTACATTACTTCTCAGAAGATTCCAGCATAATCTAACCCCAGACCCCACAGCAGTGACTAACTTGAGAACAACCCTTGTGCTGACTTTCCTCCCTTCCAGACTCCCAGATCCCTGACTCCTGTCCCCTGGGATTACTTCCCCTCCCCCAAAATTACCTGCACTCAAGTCTTTATCTCAGACTCTAATTTCTTGGGGGAAACCCAGTCTACCAAAATGACCTAGGTTCTCTGTATGTTTTACAACTGGAATCCCATTGTATTTCAAGGGACTTATCACTTGTAAATCTCTAAATCTGTTTAGAGGACACCCCAAAAAGTTGCTGACATGTGAGAAGCAACAGATCACAAATCAAAGCTGGCGACTGAGAGTATCAAGTGTTGTGATTTGGGTTCATATTTTAAATCTTCATTGTTTTCTCTATAATGTATATTCTGATCAGAAGCCACCAGTTCTGAACTGATACCATGGTTGCAATAGCTATGGGTGATGAACATTCCTGTCTTTGGATTGTCCACAGAGGCCTCCAGAGTGAATTTTGTGAACTACATGTTAAGCCAGAGCAATTCAAACTCTCTAAATTTGATACTTTGCTTCATTTTTATGTAGATTTGCTTCTTAGAGTATGTGGAAAAATGAGAGTAGGGACAGCACGTGATGATAGGAAGTCCTTAACATTCTAAAATCTTTTATTCCTAAATTTAGTTACACATAAAAACCACATGGAAAAAAAAAAAACTTTTTTGAAATACGAATTCTTGAGCTCTACCCCAAAGGTTCTGACTCCACTGATCTAGGCAGAAATCCTGAGATCTATACTCTTAACAGCTTGCCAGGGGATTCTGATACGTGGCCAAACTGGGGAAACAGTGATCTAAATAATTCATGAAGAGATTTTAAGAGAATTTGTTACCTACTATACATTCTTCTACCATAGGGTTGGAAGTTCAGGCGTTTTCTAAATCACATTTCCTTACTTTCAAGTGAGAAAAAGTCTTAACTTCTTGATTTGGGAAAGGAAGTTTAGAATTTAATTTTCAAAATAAAAGGTCTAATGTCATATGTTTTGATCTTTCTGAAACTTAACACTCAGAGGTAATTTTTTACATATTTTCATTACAAGCATCTATAGATAGGCTTAGTTTAAAAGAAATTATGTTTCAGTATAATCACATATAAAAGAAAGTGTACACAGTTAATTATAAATTCTTCATCAACTAATTAGCATGAATTAACTGTACAATTAAGATTTTGATTGACAATGACAATTAAGTTGATGCTCCTTCTCTAATATGCAAGTTCCTAAAGTATTCATTAACTAGTTTCAACTGAAAACATTTCCTAATAGACTTTCAGAGATGAATAGGGTATTCTTCTTTTCAGAAAGTACCTTAATAAGTGAATACTCCTTGGTGTACAGGTGAATCCACAGCTGCTCCACACTGCTGACGAGCCAAAGGGAGTGAGTTCAGGTGCTTCATTAGCAAAAGGGTATGGGCCATTCCCTTGGAAACTGAAAACCCATTTTTTGTTGTTGGTTCATTTATTTTGATTGGCAGTGCTTTTGTGAACAGAAAAAAAAGTGATGGGAATAAATAAAATAAATAAAAATTTTAATAAGCATGATTATAAATATAAATTGGCTTCTTGATATAATTTTTGTTGGGTATGTCCCTTAGCTGAGGGATTTTCTGATGTGATGAACTTAATTTAGATGAAAAGAGGATTTTCATGAAAATTCAATTCATTCTTAGAATTGTAAAACTTGAAATGTGACCAAAGAGCTCCTTTACCTCTCCATGGCAGAAATGTACAGTCACCGTGGAAAATACAACCGTGGTGGGTTCAAACTGCAATGAACTATAGAAAAATAGCCAAATTCCTAATCTGAAATCTCTATTCATTCAATTATTCAGTCAGCATATACTTATTTATTACCTACTCTCCCAAAGTATTGTCCTAAACAGTAAGAATATATTAGTGAACAAAATCCCTGCCCAACTAGGGACTTACACTTTATATTTTTGCTCCTACTTTTTATTAGAAAAATTTCTGTGAAATTACCAAGGGTAACTGAGAATTACTTATTGTTGCTTGTCTGAATGTAATGTCAAAGCAGAAATGCACCTGAAATATGGTGCAGACTGCAAATAATAACAGTACCTGTGTTTCACCTTCACCTTCTTTTTGTTATGATTCATGGGAACACCAACAATACTTAGAAATATACATGGGCTTAAAGAAATCATCCTATATCTAGACACTGCTGAGTATGTGCTGCACCATTGATATAATTTATTATATCTCATTTGGCTATGTATCTCATATTCAGAAAATCTCAACAGAGTATATTTTAAATGATGTGAATATTTGACTAGTACTAAACTGAGATAAACTATAATAAGGGTCTTTGAGAAACTGGAATCAAGTTAGCAGTTTAATAAGAAATATAATTTTCTGAAAGCCAACTTTATAATGAGGCTGATTTAAACCTTTGGATCTCTCCAGAAGCAGTGACTCAAGTTCAGTCTCTTTTGTCTAATCTTGCTTTGCCTGTGACTGGTTCATTTACATCTAAAAATCCCTTATTATGAGTCTTAGAACATTTTATTATGATTCATTAATGGAGTTTAGGGCCCTCAAGGGAGTGGACACTCTTGGATTTTGAGGTATAAAAGGAAACCATGGTCCAGAATATTTCTGTACTAATAATAGGGCAAGGTGGAAGCTACTCTAATGCTGGTATGAAATTAAAGAAAAGGAGAAATAAAATCCACAGTAAAAGTGCTTCTGAAACAAAGGATGAATAATGACCACGCATTCTGGCCACTGTGGAAAAAGCAGGATTTTTGACAAGCCTTTTTTTCATCTTCCTTATTTTTATTTCCTTTCCTTTCTTTCTCTTCTACCTCCTCCACTTCCTCCACCTCTTCATTCTTCGTCTTTGTCTTCTTTCTCCTTTGAGTTAAGGGAGGAAGGGGATATTCTATGATTTATACTGTAGGTCACTTTGGAATTCTCCTAAGTGGGAAATTTGGCTTTCATTTTTCTGTGCAAGCCACTTATGCTATTGTATCTAGACTGTAGATCATACTGCTAGTGAGAACCAATTAAGGACATCTGTGTTAAGACCAAGGCCACTAAGTGCACGATTATCAGACTATGCTCATGCTTTAGCCATGCACAGAACTCTACGAACAGTGGTGGACTGGTCAGACAAGCCCCTGGGGCTAGGGGTGAGGGTTCTGATTTAAAGTGCCTGTTGATTTCTGTGGTCTAAAGTACTCTCATTGTGGCTGACTGCAAGATATCAGCATGATGGAACTACATTTAGAGTTAGGGAAGAGAGCCATTTTGCACTCTGCTTGTTTTGTGATCAGTTGTCTCTTTTCTAAAGCCCAGAATGAACTACTAGGTGATTGATGTGGGACAGTTTAAGTTTAAATATAAACAGCGTGTGTCACTATAGGAAAGAAAAGGTAAATTCTAACATAGAAATTGCTTGGGGAGTTTTTGTGAGGGTTTTAACTGAAATTGGGGCAACTATAATAAGCTCCCTACTGAAAGAACAGGGGAACTGGGCTTAAATTTCCTGGGACTGTTATTTCTGGTCTCCAAGATGAGGCTCTATCAGTGCCTTCTGTTAACTGGTGTTTTCTTACGTGTTACCAGGAGTTACTTGCTACACCATTTATTGCAGAATATTTTGCCTTCCTCTTTCTCCAAGTGAAGGATTTACCTAGCTTTGGATGCCATCTGATTTACTGAGGAATAAATAGGGGAGTCTCCAGGTGATACATCAGTACCCAGATGTTCAGGGAGTCCATATCCATCTGGAAATATGTCAATGCTCAGCTCAATAAAAGTTGCCTAAGATTTTCCAAGCCCAATTGCTGTCTGTTTTCTCTACATTATACCAGACTTGCAGGGGCTACAGCCTCTGGAATAGGAAGAGTCCTTGAATTAGTCCTCAAATTAGAATCACAAAAATTTGGTCAAACTCATTTGTTATCACAAGTTAAGTTTTTTATTTAAGAAGCTGATATTATTGATTATTTAGTCATAAACTTTTAAATGAATCTCCATCTATTAGACAGATATCTTCATGAGAGCTGAAAGTAAGTTTTTTACCTAAACTTATGCTACCCCTTATCACTGCTTCCACTAGATATGATTCATTATATAATAGGATAATGGAAAATAGAATGCAACTCCTCTTAAATATTTAAATGTGTCACCAGAACAAAAGCATATTTTAGGTGATTTGAGTTAGATTCATGACCTGAACAAAACAAATTAGTGCTGTGATGATTTTAGCATCAGAAATCTTTTAGTTCAATGATGTTTCTAAAATCTATTTAGTAACATGAAAAATACGTGTGTTAGAATATTATAAAAATTATAAGAATTCAAAGTATATGTAATTTATCACAGTCCTATGTGTAGGTTGTAGAAAATACCTGTATTATTAATATACAGTGGAACTATGGATATTTTTTATTTTCTAAATTGTGCATAATATGAGTATATTACATAAAAATTTAAAAATAAATTTAAAAATAATCACTTGGTTTGTAATTAAAACAATTACTGAAAGAAAATCAAAATCTTTAAAAATTATGGCTCTGTCTCTATATGGGAAGGGTACCTTAATTTCTTTTTATTCTCATTACCTTTTAAATCCTGGATCAAGAATTTAAAGCCTGCCTTTAAATTTTCTCACAGAGAAGATTTATAGAGTTTTAGAAGTGAACAGACGTTAGTCCCTGTGATTTTTATTCATCCCCCAAATTGAAACCTTCCAAACCTTTTGTGTCCATGAGTCAGAGTTTCTGATGACTTAATTTTTCAGGAAAAGTAGGGCAAAGTTTGGTGATCAAAGGACATTTTTTAGAAATCAAATGAGGTCAGCGATCACTGAGCAGATCCATACCATCTGGGAAACCAGAGCAAACAAAGACGATTAAATCGTGAAAACACAATTTACCAGAGGCTTTGAAAGTTCTCTGAGGGTCACTTATAGCTTTAGGCCTTTCAATTTTAATTTTATTCCAAGTTAAATGAAGTTATTGTAATTTTAAATTATAAAATATGTGCTTATTTTAGAGGATACAAAATATGGGAAGAGAGAAAGATCAATAAAATTAACATTCTTAACCCATGAAGGCAAAAATGGCTAACATTTGGTTGTGTTTCCTTTCAGTATTTTTCCATGAATATTTTTGCTCACAGATAAAATCAAAATATTATAGTATGCACAACTTAAGCTCCTACTTTACTTCTTAACTTCCTAACAGAAGATTTGTTCCACAATATTTCTGGAAACAATAAATAAGTTTAAATTGTTGGATCAGAAACAGGGAATTACATAATGGAGTGGAAAACCCATTCAGTTGGGAACTGAGAGCCATGGGGTTCAGGCCCCACAGTGTCCCTGTTTGGAAGTGCAAATATGGGTGCCAGTTTCTTTGGATGGCAGGACGGAACAGGTGGACTAGAATGAGTTGGTGCAAATAAATCACCTAATAAGGGTGTTAAAATACAGATCTCCTACCTTCAGCCCCAAATATTCTGATTCAGCAACCTTTAGGTAAGACCTGAGGGGTCTAAATTTTTAATGGGGACCTTGTGCGATTGTGTTGCAGAAGATTCTGGGACCCACCATCCACTGAAAATCAATGGATTAGATCACACTTTGTTTTCAACACTTGTTAGGGAGGGGTTGGAAAAGTCCTTAGACAATAGAGGTCATCCTAGAGTTATTAGCACTGCCTCTCTTGTGTCTAAGAAACCCAAGATAAGCAGGAACGCAGAGAAAGGGGTCAAAGGGCTATATATAGCCACATGCAGCAAGGCCCTCAGTGTTTCCCACCCAGCTATGCCAAGCATTCTTTACTTTCACAGTGTCCTTTCTTTTCCTGTCTCTTCCCTTCCTGCATGCTTCCCATCACCTTTCAAGTCTCAAGTTTAGTTAATGGTAGAGTTCATACTGGAAGCTAGGTTTCTTGACTCCTTTCCAAGGATCTTTCTGCTATACCATCCTTCAAATCCTGAATTTCAGGGTTGCTAAGCAGTATTTCCTCAGGAAGCCTTTCCCATTCTTTTCTGTGTTTCTGCAGTTACTCCCCCTGCCCCTGTGAGCTTGCTTCTTTCCTCATATTTATAATACAGTTAGTTCACTTACCATCCTTCCCTACTAGACTGAGTTCTCCTAGTGCCAAGCACAGCACAGTCGCTGGCACAGAATATATACACAATAATGTTTAATGAATCAACAAAAAATCTTAAGGCATTTAGGGTTAAAAGGACATAGCACATCTACATGGAATGTTTTCCACCCCCTTTGGTTAAGCTCTGTGTTTTTTCAGATGCCAGTATTTTGAAGTTTCATCTCTTGTTAGGCAGTATTTGTAGTAATTCATCTTTTCTGAAACAGCAGGCATATATCATTTCACTCTATTACGCATACATCTTGAGGTACGATTTCTTTTTAAATTTATTTCAACTGGTTGGCCTGATTTCCATCAGAGACTTCATTTTAAGTTGTTATTTTCTCCTCTAATCAGAATAACTATTCTGTAAAGGAAAGGAATAAGATGTTCAAAGAAGATAGTTATGCCTATTGATACTGTATTAAAATGCAAATGCAATGCAAACTAAAAGAAGTCAAGCTGCCAAATAATCTGGATCATTTCTGAGTCCAGGAGAAAAATTCAAATTACTCATTTTCTCTATAGCAAGCCATTGCAAGCCTCTGTGGGCACATTCTTTGAAAGAAAAACAAGGAAACTAACTACAGAAGTGAACTGGAGAATATTCATTCCTCATGCTTGGTTACCCAATGAGAACACCCACTGACATTTCCTAACATATTTTCAAAACTAAAATTTATTTTAGTTATTTAAAAATCTATGTATCATGCAAATTATTTCTGAACCCTTTCAAGAAAATCCCAGCCCCATCTTCTTAGCCTCCAAACTGCTTCCAGCTACCTGTGTACCTGTCAATAGACCTAAATAGTCACCTGTTTCATTTACCTGTTGGTAGTCATTGCCTTTGGGGATTCCCTTCCCCTTAGACTTGCTAAGAGGTGTACGGAATCCGTGTATAGCTCCTTGCTTTCTTGTAGAACTTGAACATAAGGTTTTGTAACTTGAGAATTTCTTTGCTAACCTTCATCTCACTATGTTGTTTGGCCCTCTGTTAACCTCTCTAATTACATCTCTTCCAGTTTTTATTATCCTTACTCCATTCCAGCTGCTTTGATCTCTTGCTGGTCCAAAGCCATCAAGCACACACTCCTGACTCAGGGCCATTGTCCTTACTGTCACCTGTGCCTGCAGGGCTTCTCCTTTCCCCTTGGAACTTAGTTTTGCCTACTCCCTCACTTCCCCCGGGGTCTTTACTGAAATATCAGCTAATCAAAGAGGCTGCATTCTCTTTTCCTCACTCTGATAGTTTTTTTAATAGCATTTATCATCCATTGACACATTAGACTGTTCTGTGTCTATTACTGTGAATCTGAATACACTGATGTGAGAACAATGACTGTCTTCTTTACTGCGCCTGCCCTAGCACCTAAAATAGTGCCTGGAGCGTAATAGGTGCCCAGCCCAAAAGTATTTGTTAAATAAAGGAGTGATTGCTATGGGAAAAAAAGTGAGGCAGTTTTTGAAAAGGGTAAGTGACAAAAGTTTTGAGATTTTTAAATAGCATTTAAAATAAAGTTCTTGACCTTTATACCTCAACTCCTTTGCAGACAGTTATTAGAACTAGTGATGTTTATAGACTCAGCTTTCATTTCTGAGAGGAATCCCACCATTTCTCTCTCCCAGTTCACACCCTTGACTTTAAAATAAAACTCTATTTTCTGTAGGAATGCAGATTTGTAAGTGTCAAAAAATTATGTATAAAAATGACATCATAAGTACATTGTTTTATAGCTTCGTGTTACATAAGACGAACACAAGAGTACTCATCCCTGTCAAAAACTAACGTTCATAGTGTGTAGCTTTGAAGGATAAAATAATTCCCTTGATAAATCTCCAATGATTAGACATTTAAGTTGTGTCCAGTTATTTTTAGTTTTCTGAACAATACTGAGGTTTCCATTCATGTGGAGAAATCTGTAAATTCAACCATCGATACTTCTATCGCGTAACTTCCTCAATGTAGAATTGTTATCTCAAAAAGCATGGCTATTTTTAAAGCTTTTGAAACATGCTCACAAATTCTCTTCTAGAAGGATGGTAGCAATTTATTGGCAGTGCAAGAGAGGGACTATTTATGGTGTCTGTTAGAGTTCTCCAGAGAAAAGGAACCGATAGGCTATAAAAGGAGTTTTATTATGAGGAATTGGCTCATACAATTATGGAGACTGAGAAGTCCCATGATCTGCTGTGCAGAAGCTGGAGACCCAGGAAGGCCGGTCATGTGATTCCATCTGAATTGAAGGCCTGAGAGCCTGGGGAGCTGATGATGTAAATCCCAGTTAGAGGGCAGAAGACAAATGAAATATCCTAGCATAAACAATAGGCAGAAAAGGGGGCAAATTCCTCCTTCTTTAGCCTTTTTGTTCTATTCAGGGTGACACTGGATTAGATGATACCCACCCAAGTTGGGGAGGACGCTGTACTGAGTTAGCAATTCAAATGCTAATCTCACCCAGAAACACCCTCACAGACACACTCAGAAATAAAGTTTCATCAAATATCTTGGCATCCCCTGATCCAGACAAGTTGACACACAAACTTAATGATCACAGATCCACTTTTTGTCAACTTGACACTCATACTCATCTCCTTAAACCATACTTAATCTCCAAATAAAAACATTAACAAGATAATTCCACCTAACGTGGTGCAACCTGCATACAACCAAAAACCTACTAACCCTTTTACCAGAAGAGGAGTTCTTGAACAAGAACACTCTTACTAAAATAGAATTTTCCTCAGAAGTCGAGGAAGCCAAGCTAAGGTGACATAGAATTGTCCTTTCGGACCCCATGATTAAGGTGTTTACATGTGGACACAATCCCCATCAGCTGCCTGCCTGTAAAACCTGCTATAACTCTAAAGGCTTTTGTGTCGTATGTCCCAGTAGCAATAATTCCTTGCCAGCCTTCCTGGACACATACATGAGTCATGTGCAGCTTATAGACCTGGCCAGCATGGAGAAGCTGCCAGTGGACATCCTTGTACTTGAGGGCATCCTGAGCTGCATTGCTGTCAACCTGGAGGGAAGAATTACAATCTGAAAAAGAGACTCATAAGAATATGTGCTACTCCCACCAGGGCATTTAATCCAGGAACTATGGGTGCATGGGTGGTTCAGTGGTAGAGTTCTCGCATGGCAGGAACTATGAAGAGGATCTCAAGCAGAAAATATTTACCATAGTCAGGACACATCTCTCATCTGTGTATCTAATGACCATGGCACAGTGTACCTTTTTGCTGCCAAAGATCCAAAAAAGAAATAGTTTGATGTTAGCCAGTTTCCTTTCAAAATACTTTATTTCCAAATGGAGTTTTCCCACATTTCAGGTCCCTGAGGCTCTCCATGCATTTGTGCTTTTGGAATGGAGCCAAATGCTGTCATTTCCATTTGTGCAGAAGACAGCTACTATACATATTCCTATTCAACTTCAGGGAGGAGTGAATCCAAGATGTCTGTGCACAGTTTCAGAAATGACCAGTGACAAGCTGTGATCCCTCACAAGGGTCCGCTATCAGCACCCACAGCTGATTGCCCCCTTGAAGCGCTAGGTGTGCCCCTCAGACTCCTCTGGGGCTGACATTGGCACACTGCGGACCTGTGGGGAACAGGCTGGAAGGGACCACCACAATGACCTTTGGTGTCAAAGCCATATGTAGTCTTTTGTTTTCCTAAGGAAGGCTTTCTATTATTAAAAGAATAATTACCAGGGCCTAAGTAGACACTTAAGTGACTTTGAACAACTGTACCTGTCTGTCGGCTTGTTATCTTCTTGTTCAACTGTGAAGTTTAGTTTTAGTGGTTCCACTGCATCCTTTATGTCTAAAATTTGAGGGGATGCAAAACAAACATAGGCACTGGGTTGAGAAAAAGATGAACAAATTGAAATTTGTTTTGGGCAACAGGTTCCATCATTTTTACTGAGTCTACATGAGGAAATGAGCAAATGGGCAAAAGTTCAATCTTAGAGTATAACAAGATTTAAATAGAATGATAGTACCAGCAGCTTACCTTAGAAAAGGAGAAAAATTCCTTCTCCACATTCATTCTCCTGAACGTGAAGGAAAAAGACACGATCGTGCTAGAAAACATAATGTGGACAATTCCCCTCGTGTAAATTCAGTGTTGTGATCTTTTCCGTGCCTGTAACATTGGTTGTGTGTAGCACACGAGGTACATGCTGCCATTCCCTCTTTCTGTGCTGGGGTTGTTAGAACTGATGCAAAACACCAGACCCACCCTGTGAGCCCAGGCACCTTGTGGTGACTCTGGGGGGAGTAGCCATCCTTCCGGGGGGGGCTTGACTGAGTCTCCTAAACAGGAAGAGTCAGCTTTATTCAGGGTTAAGACTAAATTCTCTTATATGTAGGGATCAAAGTAATGCATAGACTTCAGAAATTAGTCATTTAGTTTAGAGTATATGAAAGAAAATATTCTGTATCTCTTTCAACAAAGTGATATCAGAGGGAGAGAGACAGTCCTCTGGTGGTTTCTGTCAGTATTGAGCATAATGCCTTAGTCTTCATTCCTACTTACCTTTCTCACCATCTTTTTCTCTCCCCAACATTTATAGGAAGAACTACACACTAACATTTTGAAAATGAAAGACATGTTACATTTTTTTTTAACGTTAGGTAACTACAATAAGTTACAGGCTTAAGATTATTGAATACTATTTGAAGTGTGTATTTAATTTTCTTAAATTCTTGATGAAGAGATTTAATTTTGTTTTTGACTTCAGGTTGCAAACATTTAGAATCACCATAGCAGCAAATTCTAAATTTTGTAACATACATGACAAAGAGACTAAAAAGACTAAAGCATGCATGTAATATGGTAATTATGCACTTCTTGGTCTTGATCTTAACCCAGGTGTCCTTAATAGGGTTCCACTGGCAGCAGTGATCTAGAGTCAAGATCAATGGCTTAACCAGCCTGCTAAGAAATAAGAAAGCCAGTTCTTTCCTTTAGGGGTATTCCTGAGCATCCCAAAGTATCTATAATATAAAGAAAATTCCTTTCCTCCCTTAACTCAGAAGATGATGAAGACCAATAAGACCCCAATAGAAAACTAGTAATAAGACATAGAAAAGCAATTCACAGAACAGAGTTGTCCAATAAGTATTATGAAACACCCTGATTTCACACTTAATAAAGAAAAGGAATTATTAATTATATATTATGGTTTGCCTATCAAGCTGTGCACTTCTAGTGCAACTACAAATTAGTAAAAATTACCCCCAAAGCAGTTTGGCAATAAGTGGCAAAAACTTCAAAAATGTAGCTTATTCCTTGACCCCACACTTCCAATTCTAGGATTCTGCCCTTAGGAAGTAACCAAAGAGGTGGGGCTGTGAAGAATAATTTATCTTAAGAACGAACAATACAGAGTTCTTAAAATACAGAAAATTAGAAGCTACCTAAATGCCCATGTGTAAGTTAATAGTTGAATAATTTATGGAATAGCCTTATGGTGCAGTATTATATAGCTATTAAAATATTGTTTTCAGAGAACATTGAATATTATAGGAAAATGCTCATGGCATAATGTAAATGAAAGAAATAAGTGATAAATATATAATATTATATATGTATATGCAGGTAAAGGAGTGTGTGAAATATTTATGATAGTTATTTCTAGGTCTTTCCTTTATGAATAGTTTTTATTTTCTCCTTTATACTTTTCTTTTAATTGTCAGTGTTTTACTATAAATATGCAATTCACTTTTAACATAGAATCACTAATTTTAATACCTAATATTTTAATACCTAATAACTTCAGGGAGAAAAATCTGTGAAATACTAATAATGCACTTCACTCCAAAATATATTGCATTTTGATAAAGCTTTTGTTTTGTTTTCAATTCCAAACTTGTGCTTTAAATTTACCTTTGTGAAATAAAATTCTCAGTTTTAGAAAGTGACATTTCAGCCCTTGTTATTCTACTGGGAAATTTTACCAGACTAACCCTCAGCTCAAACTAGTAGAGATTGATTGGCACATATGTTGAGTAGTGCACACGGAGTTTTCACAGGAACAGAAACATTTGTAGAGATTGATGGAGCATTTCTTTTCAGACAGTATACACTTTGCTTTCCTAGACATTCATACTGAAAAAAAAAACAGCTTTCTTAGTTTGATCTTTCACTTCTCTATTTGTTTGGGTCTAAAAAGTGAGCATGTCTTTTGAACTTTCGTATCTATAAAATAGTGCTCTGGATGAAGCACATATAAAATCTGTGTATAAAAAGTTTTTGATTATGTGCACAATCCCGAGGAAAGCATTGAATTATATCGTATCTTGGATTTCACATTTTAGAAATTAGGATCATATTTGCATTATTAGTGTGGTTTTAAGTTTTGTGTCTCAAAGAGAGGATTCATGTCCTCATTACGTCCAGGAGGATTTGCAGTCGTCCTGCCTCATTCATCCATTGTAGCACCACAAAGATTTTCTGTACTACCCATCTGATTGATTATGTGCTTCTCTTCCTAGGAATCTTCAAAATCTCCCCTTGCCTTCAGGATAGTTACAAAGACCTCAGCCCTGCTTTGAAGGATTTACAACCTATTTCCTCTGCCCAAATTCCTGTCCCTTCTCGATACTCCACCCCTACCATTCTTCAAGCTATATTCTAGTGATCAATCAAGATTTTCCAAACAAGCTGGGCTCTTTCCAGACTCTGTGTCTTGGTTAGCTGTTCCTTCTGCATCAAAGACAGGACCCTTCTCTGCCTTGCAAGAAAAGCTTCATCCTGCAAGAGTCATCACAGATGTACTTGTTTTAGTGAAACCTTACCTACTTGCCCCAAGGTAAATTAGTCCTTCCATCTTTATTCCCACCACACCCTCCAGTCAGCTTCCATTATACCATTTATTATGCTGTTATATACATACATAATTGCTAATTTATGGCTGTGCCCCCCACAGGACTGTGGGCTCTGTGAGGATGGGAACACTGTGCTTCCCATTGCTGGAGGTGTTCAAGTCCAAGACTGAAACCAAAGGATGAGGCGGGCTCTAATAGGAACCCAGCCTTGGATGGGTGGTTTACCATGACGACTTTGCGTTCCCTTTTAGTTCTAAGCATACAAAATTCCCAATCCAGCTCACCATTCTCAATGGGGAAGGAGAAAATTGGGGCTGGGGGCTGAGCAGAGGGGGAAGTCCCTGGTAGCACTACATCTTTTCCAATTTTAATAGCAGCTTTAATAAATGCATTCCTTTCTCTTCACCATTTCTCAATATCCCAGGGCTCTGATAAATGAAAAGCAGCTTGCCTGACTATAAAACATTTGAGGAAACTGCTGGGCTGATAATAACTAATGTTATTAAGCATTTGCTTTACACCAGGCATTCTTCTAAGTGCTTTTCATATATTAATGCACTTAATCCTCACAATAACTCTGTGAGATAGGTATCATTAGTGTAGATGAGGAAATGCAGACAGAGCTCATAAAACTTGCTTAAATATATGTTGTGAGTAAGTGGCAGAGCTGGGATTGAAACCCTAGGCAATGTGATCCAGGTCCCTACAGCTTTCTGCCGGCCACCATCAAGGATACATTGTCCTCAGAACTACTGACACCTTCTCCAGCTGTTAGCCTCTGAACCCTTAGTCCCGGGGCTCAAGGTCATTACTAGTGGAACATAGCTGTTTTTTGAAGTGGTTCCCTTCAAAGTCCAGGAAATAGCTGACCAAGTTCATGTCCCCTTTACCCTCTGCTCCTGATATTCTTGTTCTTCTCATTACCCTTGTCACTCCACTTTTCTTTCCTTCACTCCTGTTTACACCCTGTTGCCAACTGATCTTAAAACAGACAAATCTAATCATGCTACTCCCCAGCGAAACAGTCCTGCAATATCACCCCACTGCTTTGGGAATAATGTCCAAACAGCTGAGCATAAAATGAAAAGCCTTGCCTGAGGTGGGCCCATGGATTTAGTGTCAGATCTGAGCTTGGGAGATGCCAGAAACCAAGGAGGTGATGAGACCATAAGTAGACTCTGAGTGCAACTTCAAGATATGAGGATTACCACACACAAATGCCCTAAAGGCTCCAGGACTTCTCCACATCCACTGGTTCTCTCACCCATTACACACGTTGTTCCCTACCTGACCTTTACCCCTCTTCCAGACACATTTTTCTTTCTTCTGAAGTACTGAGCAAAGCCAGACCACAAAAGGCTGGTCTAGGCTGGAGGACCTAAGAGAGTGACTTCTTAGACTTGGCTTAATTTTTTGTACAGAATTGGGCAGAGGAAGAAGTTGAACCAAGATACAGTTGCAGCAGAGGCCTCAGCTGATCCCCTGCTGTATACTTTTCCTGTGGCTGCTATAACAAATTACTGTCACATGGATGGCTTAAAACAATACACATATTATCTCTCACATTCGGAGGCCAGAAGCCTTAAATCAGTACCGCTGAGCCAAAATCAAGTTGTCTGCAGGGCCACACTCCTGAAGGCTCGAGGGGAAAATCCATCCCTTGCCTCTTCATATGGTTGCATTCTTTGGCTTATGGCCACATCACCCCAATTTCTTTCTCCATCTTCACATCACCTTCTCCTCATATGATTACATTTAGGGCCCATCCTAATAATCTAAGATCATCTCTCAATCATTAAACCCTTAAGTTAATCACATCTGTGAAGTTTCCATACAAGGTAATATCTATGGATTCCAGGGGTTAGTACTTCATATCTTGGGGAAGCGGGGAGCATTTTTTCAGCTGACCGTATATGGAACTCAGATGGTCCACCAGAATTACTCTCCATCAGAGGTGATGCAGTGAAGCTTTTGCAGGCTTGAATTGATAAATCACGTTGCCCCTGACAATGGAGGCATACCCCTGAGCAAAGAGACCCCTTGGGAGGAAGGTGATTCCCAGAGGAAAAACAGCTTTGAGCCTTCAAAGGTAATGCTTTGCAGTAACACTGCTGGCAGCTGGGGTTGAGTGCTTCGGTCCTACAGGAGTGATCTGGATGGTACATCAGATCACCCTTTTGTGGCCTGTAACTGTGCTACAGTTGCTGATTTCTGGGGTTTATTTCTTAATCTGTCACGAAGTCTTCTACCAGCTTGACCAATGCCTACCACAAGGGTATAATTTAAATATCACTTTGTCTGTAAACCTTCCTGTATTTTGCCCTTCTCCTCTGCAGAATTAGTCTTTCTCTTGCCATATTACTTTACTCATACCTCTTCTAGTACTTATCCTCATTGTATATTGATGAATACTCACATGTACATCTTCCCTTACTAGACTGTTAGTTCCTTCAGGGTAGGGTACCTGATTTGTTCCTATTGGTAGTGGTCTCAGTATCTGGCAGATAGTAGGTGCTCATAAATGTTTAATAAATGAACTAATAAATGGAGCTAAAAGCAGCCACTCTCTGTCTCTTCATCAATTGGTGGAGCAGACGGAACAGCCAACTGCGTGAATGAAAGCCATCAAGCATGTCCAAGGAAAGTGACTGAGTGTGTGTCAGGAGGCAGTAAAGTAAACAATATCTCAAGGGTCACAGCTGTTTCACTCTGCCTTTCAGCCAAGAAATGTCATGATTTACTTTCTGCTCTTGCCAAGGATGAAGAAATAAAGTCATAAACAAAAAGTGAAAGAGTGAGGAATTATTCAGTTTGGCTGGGCAGGTCAATCTGCTTGCCCACCTGTGACCAAGCGAGCACGATCAAAGAATAATACACTCTTCCCTTCTATCCTGTTTCACAGTCTTTATTCTTTAACAAGAATGAAGGGATATTTGATGAGAAATGTAGTTGTAATCCTGACATCACTAACAAAGTCAGTTTTATACACAGATGAAGTTTGGGTACTCCCAACATTGCAGGGACTGTATCAGAACTTCTGCCTTAGACATACCCCTTCTTGCTTCATGTTGCTGAGTTCTAAGAGAGTTCCTATGTAATACCCACTTCACAGGAGCATTAGGAGGATTTAACAGATAAGGAATTAATGAATTTAGAAACTTCTAAAATAGTACATAGGGTATGTGTCTAGGTTAGGAGGAGCAAGGTCAATGTGGCAGCTAATATGTGTTTTATTTCAGAAATTTTACGTTTATTCAGTAACATAGGTACATAGTAAAAGTGCAAACTGTGTAAAGCAATATTAAATGAAGAAAAATTTTTTTCAGTCCTCCTCTCCCTAAACCTTCTGTTAGCATGATTATTCTAAACAATATGCTGAAATCTGTTTTTCCCAATATATCACTTTTAAATAGTAACTATAAACTTAGCCTCTGAAACATTAGGAATTTAATTTATTTATACTATGTCTTCCCTACTAATTTTATTTCTATTGTTACTTAGGTCTTCTATTGGTTTCAGCTATAGCTCTAAGTAATATATGTATATAGAGATTTATATAAAAATCTCTATTTCTGTTTTTGTCCTCATATAGGTTGTTCCTTGATACCTCCCATTTAAATAATAAAATTTTAAATTTGCAGAATCTCATACCCAGTGGTTTGCTGGTAAACTGACTCATTGGTGGGGGAGGGGAGACTGATTTGTAGCATTTGCCTATTTCTGTGACTGATTTCAAGCTACCGACCTGACTTTACATTCCCTTTTGTAATTATAATCATTTTCAATGCTTCTTTCATGGTTTGACTTTTTAACAAAATCAGTAAGCTGCATTTATAAAACAATAATTGTGCAAAGGTCATTCAATATGGAACCAAATATGTGATTCCCCATAGAGAAAGAAAAGTAATCTTGATGGGAAATAAGCAGATAATCAAATAAACTGGAATTTTCAATTTACAATTGTATTTTAGAAATAATTAAATCTATTACTCTGAAGGAGAACATGGCTCTTCCAGAATTCAAAAACAAAATGTAAGGTATCAAGGACAACAGATAACAGAAAATGAGTGCTAACTTTTACATAGTTTTGATCACAGGAGCATGCTGTTTTGCAAAACATTTGGAAAGACATCCAGCAGTTTTAGCATTATTAAGGGTTATCATCAAAAAGAGAACAGAGACAGAAAGTCATTTCTTAACCACATTAAATGACCCCACAAAGGAAGCAACCAGGAATATGGGCCTAGATTCCTAGCAGGAATTTGAATGGTATGAAACAAAGGGGACATAGGCTTATGGTTTTGTATAAACATAGAAAATCAAGCCTTCCTCCTGAGAAATTAACCACTGCAGACCTGTTGCTTCTCCAAATACATGTAAATACTGAGAGCAAAATTGCCTGTCTTCTTTGACTCATTTTTCCTGCTGATCTCCATCATTTGTTGGAACAATAGGAGTTTCTGTGATGATTCAAATCTTCTGTTTCTTTACTGCTCAGTTTTATTCATTCATTCATGCATTCAGCAGTCACTAGTTACATTTGGCTATTGAGCACTTAAAATGTGGCTAGTACAACTAGAAAAGGAACATTTAACTTTGTATGTAATTTTAATTCCATTTAAAATTAAAAGCCACATGTGGCTAGTGACTATGTACTGGCAGTACATTTCTTAAAGAAGCCATGGACTGGGGAAAGACAGAGATCTCTCCACTGAGGGCTCTGTAGTTTGGCCTGGGAATGAAATAATCTGTTCAACTACTGCTTCCAAAGTCCTCCTTGTCCTTGAGGTCTGGGTCACACAGTCAGGAGGATATAAGAGAATCAATAGTTTGATGACATTAAAAATGTACTACTGAAGGCTGAATATTCTAAGCATGAAAATCAAATAGTCTCTTTCATTTTATACTCTTTATTGCTCAAAATCATAATACATTTAATTTTGGTTCATATTTGGACTATGATCTTGCATATATGTCTTGTTATTTCTGGAGATTCTAAATGCTTTTGCTTTACCTGGTGGGCAGAAGAACTATATACCTGTAAAAGCTTCCAGTTGTTTTTTTAATGTTATATGTTTAATGAGATCCACTTTTCATGAAGATACTATTCTCAACTATTCTCAAGAACCTGTGAATTCCTGCACTAATTTAGGTCGCTTTCTTTCTTTATCTGCTAAATAGCTGGCATCTTGAGTTTTCTTGTCAAATTCCTGAGTTAGTTCATTCATGCATTCAATAAATATTTCTTGAACACCTACTAAATGCCAGATACTGTCATAAACATTGGGAAATCATGGGGAACACAACCAGGCCTCTGAACACATAAAGTTTATATTTCAGTAGGGAGAGACAGCAGGTAAACAAATAAACAAAAATAATATGACAAGCAGTGACAATAAAGAAGAGTAAGGGAGATAGAGGATGCCATGAATGGAGAAAGGTATGTGGCTATTTTACATGGGTTGGTCATGGAAGCTGTTACAATAAGATAACGGTCAGAACAAAGTCCTAAAAGAAGAAAGAACAAAGCCATGTGAATATTAGCTGAAGAACATACCAAGCAGTGGGAACAGCAAAGGCAAATGTTGCCAGGTGAGACTGCTTGCAATGATGAGTTGAGCTCTCTGTCCATGGACGGGATTTGTCAACCTGTCCTAATTTGTCAGGATGGGAGGACACAGGAAGAACACCTTACAGAAGGTTTCAACTCTTGGGCAGGGCACCTGTACTAGAGAGTCTAGTTTTGCCTTGGCAGAATGCCTTTGAGACAGAAGATCATGACTGTAGCTTGAGTCACTCTGTGTGTGTGTGTGTGTGTGTGTGTGTGTGTGTGTGTGTGTGTGTGTGTTAGGGATGGATGAGTAAGACCACTCAACTGGCTGTTGTGACAAACGTTTCCTAATTACTCGGACTTATGCATCATGACCCAGTTGAATTCTTTGTCCACAGCTTCCTCTTCAACTGCAGATTTTCTTTATTTGTGTTCTGGACTATTTTCTTTCTCTGTTATGATTTATCAAACAATCCATATTGCTTTCCATATTATAAAAGTTCCTCAATATCTCTGACCACTAGTGGCTCCATTCTCAGGTAGGGCTATATGTAGATTATTCTTTACTTACTAACATTTCAATAGGATTTTGGAAGGAAAGTAAATCCACGTGCTACCTGAAACTTGTAGTTAGAATTCTTACGCGCTGATGTGCTTGGAGCGTGAGGGAGAGCAGACTGTATGGGACAGTCCTGAGTGAGCACTGCAGTGAGGAAACTACTAGAGCATTAGCCCTTTGCTGCTGCGTTCTGAGAGCCCTACTCTATGAAGATCACAGTGACTGGACTATTATAGTTTTGTTATATATTGTATGCTAAAAAGTGATGTTGTAAATACTACAAGTCAGGGGCCTCACAGAGAGTGACTTATGAAGAGTCCATAGGAAGGTGAGATATAGTTCAGGTTGGGGATGTAGACACCAGTATCAGTAATTCAGTGACATCAATATTAGCATGAAATGGACATGTCCCTCAAAATATAAAAACACCTCAAATGAGAGAACATGGTCTAAAGAGACTTGGGTATGTCGTTTTAAAAGGTTATATTTTAAAGTCTTTTATTCATTTTCCCTACAAAGGGGAAATCTTAAGACGAGCTAGCCTAGTGGTTAAAATAAAGACTCCAGAACCATATTTGGAGGCGGGGGTTGAAATCTGTTAAATACAACAGCTTGTTAAATGAGGAACACCCTGCAGACCTGGAAGACTGGGTCCAGAAGTGGTACCTAGGGCTTTTTGGCTCAATTAAATATGTCCTGATTATCATTAGATGGCAGTGCCAGAACTGGTCCCTGAGGCCAGAGAGACAGGAAATGTATTTCCCTGTGTATAGGGAGCTTACAGCCAACCAAGCAGTGAGATGGTAGCATAAAGAAATGATTAGTCTGGTCTAACTTTTCTAGGTTAAATTAAAAAGTAAAGATGTAATATCAAAAATCACATCTTATAAATATTAGCTCACCATTAGAATATGAACTATGTTGTACGTATATTAAACTGTGCTTTCAAATCACAAATTGGAAGCTATGTAGCTCAGCAAGATGCTAGAACATAGTAGGAAACTAAATGGAACTGGATTGAAATCCAGGAAACTACCAACAAAATTACTAACAAATGTAATAATAATGTGTCATGAAAATATCCTAAACACTAAAAGGGAGGAAGGGATTTAGAGAACTTCTTGTTTATCCTCCTTACTTTATAAATAAACTGTCTGACCTGTAGACTTATCTGGGAAAGACCTAGAATTTAAGGCCAGATGCAAACTTTCAGTCATAAGTTCTTTTTCACTGTAGTTGCAGGGTGAAAATCTCAGATAAGGCTCACGTGGCATGCACAAAGGCACAGCAATCAATTGTATTATGTCACAGCACCCACCATAATAGCCTCTTATGCTCCTCTTGCCTTCTTTTGTTTTAACCAACTATCCATTCATTCAAAAATATGAAGAGGGATATCAATTTCACACCCTGAACTAAATGCTGAATATACAGCCCTTGCCCTCATGGAGTTCATGGTCTAGTAGGGAACCCAGGTAAGAATAATATAATATTACTGTTATGTATAACAATTACATTATTACAACTATATATAATATGTATAACTACATATACAACTATATACATATAAAACAGTTAGAGAAGAAATATAATTGCCAGATAACTAGAAAAAAAAGAGAAATTATTACTCTATATGTAAAAGCAGTAACAAGCATAGGAAAAGCACAGAAGTCCAGAACAAAGGTAACTACATAGTATGCGAAGGTTGTAAAGAGGACCTTCGACCATGGTGCTGATGAATGGGTAGGGTAGGACCTGGCAGGCAACTAATCCAGGTGAACGTGCCTACCTCCAGATGTTTGGGTCTGCTTCATTTAGCAGGAAGAGATTCAGGGGTCAGATTCTGCCACATCCTAGGCTACATTTGCTGTCCTACCTCACTGAGACCCTTGCTATTGACTTTTATACCCGAAACATTTTCTCAGCTTTACCTTCTGCTTTTGTACTGGCTGCAAAGTCATTTTCTCTCTCATAGTCCATTCTGTTGTGGTGATTGGGGTGGAGGGTGGATTTACTCCTCTGCATCATTGCTATTTTTATTTATTTACATTTTTTTTCTGTTCACCAGGAATGAGTGGTGGTGAATATAAAGCTGATTAAACTCTGCTAAGAATGTACTGTGGAGAAGTGACTATATTCTCTTGCTATTAGAAAGGGAAGGGGGACTACAGGTGCCTAGAGTTTTGGAATAGCTTACAGATATACTGTCCAACTCAAACATTTCCCCACCCTTTTTCAGGAGAGAAATTGAAATGGAAGGCATGATCTCAGTTACTAGCTCACTTGAAACCATAAAATTTTCCTATTGTGGTAAACTTAGACCTGCTCAAAACTGGAGAGTGATTATTTCTGAAGACAGAAAGAGAAGGGAGCATTTCATTTTAAAATGAGTATTGATTTTTTTCTTATTAGAACAGAGCATACACATTGTGTACAATACAGAAAATTATAAAGAGAAAAGCAGAAATACCTGGTAATTCGACCTCCCCAGGTTAGTTACATAAATAACATTGTGGAATATTTCCTTAAAGTCTGTCTTCTAATTATATGACATTCTGTTTGGAAGATAAAATAATTTAAACCACTTGATATATTGCAGTATTCTAACGGAATCCAGTTCCAAAATTCAAAAGCTTTCTTATACTTTCTACTTCACATGAGTAAATTACCTGCCCTTCTTTGGATTTGCTGAGCAATAACCAGAAGTTAATTTCTCTTTCTTTTTGATGCACTTCTGTCACTATTTTCTAACCGCATTTCTCCCCTCTTTCTCTTCTGTCTGAGCCTGTGATCATCACATTACTCTGCATTTTCAGGCTTCTGTCTTAAGCTTCCATGTTACCTCAGCTGAGTTGAAACTCTCTCCCTGTAGAAGGTTTTTTTCATAAAGCAATCTTAAGAATAAAATAAATAATTGATATTTGAACTTGACCCAGTTTGTGTCTCCTCAGAATATTGGAACAATTAATGAGAACAAGGACACAGAGGACTTTTATATCTTCATATTCTACAGAAATAAATAGCAACAATTATATAAATCTGGGATAACCTTACACTTTTAGTTCAAAGGACAGATGAATATTCAGATCCACCTCAGTGGGATACTATCTTATGAAGAAATCAAGGTAGAAAGGGAAAAATAGCAAGGACTTGGATACACACAAAATAAGAGAACCCCAGGAAAGCTGCAGAAACTTCAAATAAAAAAGTCACTATTAAATTCCTGAGTAAAACATTTTCATGCTATTGTGATTAGGGTAACCTTCAGTGTAGCGCTCCTCAGAGAACTTATCTTTAACAGAATCATAATGGCAGGGTTGTTGTTAACTAGAAATGATCATATTCTTTATTTTTGAGTTTGGCAAATCAGAATCTGGGTCACTCTTTCTAGAACAGTGCCTAACAAAAAGCGTGTTCAACAAACATTTGTAGAACAAATGGAGAATAAGTGAATGAATACCGGATTGGTCTTGGAAGTGTTGTATCAATTGTAAGATTTTATCTTTGGGAGGAAGAATTATATTGGGGAGTGAAGATCACTTACAGATCTCAGCAGTTAAAACAACCCTGATTGTCATTTAAAAACGCAGGAACAGATGTGGGGGCAGTACTAAATGATAAACTAAAATTGGGTGTCCAGGACGTTGGGGGCAGAAGTAACATCAACTTCTGGGGAAAAATAAAACTATAGGCTCCATGTTGTTGAGAACCACACCAAGTGGTCACACTGTTACACTTCTAGGAGAGCAGAATGCCGGGCACAGTGTAGTAGCTCAGAGACAGGATTTGTTTAATGGATGGATAATGAACTCTAACCCAGAAGGGTGGCCAAGTATGCATGTAAGAGTGTATGAATGTGTTGGTATTTGCTCAGATATAACAGTTACAAGGCAACAAGGAACAATTTGATATGCCTAATGAATAATCATTGTTCCCCCTGTTTCCATAGGTTTAGCCACACGTACAGCAGATTTCACCCTGGGTTGTCTCAGAGGGCCCACATATCACAGAAGCTGATAAGATTGATTCTTGTCCCTTGGGGAATATTGATAGATCTCACCCAAATGCAGAAGTAGTGCATGATCTATTTCTTAACACAGTTTCACTTTGTGAAAATTCAAGATTTAAGAAGGAAAAGGTGCAAGAAGTATTTGGGTTTTTTCCCTTTTTGTTTCCTCTTACTTTATAGCACTGAGCAATAGGCTGAAGATACTACAAATTGGTATTACTCTCACTATATTAATTGATCTTAACAAAAAATTTATTTGGTCAGTATTACATTCCATTTTTTAGTTGGGAAAACTAGAATTTATTAAGTCAGTGCTCTTCAAGCTTTATGTGCCTGAGAATCAGAAAATCTTGTTAAAAATGCAGATTCTGTTTCAGCGGGCTATTGGTGGGGCCTGAGAGTATGCGTTTCCAACAAACTCCCAGGTTGTGCTTTGTAGCTGGTCCACGTACCTCCGTTTAAGTAACAGATAATTAATAGGTGCACTCAAGGTCACAAAACTAAAAATGGTAGGACCAAGATTTGAACTAAGCCTTCTTACTGTAAATCTGAGACCAAGGAGAATGGAATTAGTACTCTATTTTCCCCAAAGATAAGAGAACAAAGATTAGTAAGAATCTATTACCTTCTTGACAACATCTCACACCCTTTGGGTAGGAAAGAGAATCCTAATTACTCTGATAGGAATCAGGAGATTAATAGGAACCCTACTCTTCTCTCCTTGAAATAGTTTCCAGTAAAACTCCTCCTGGATTTCTTTCTGCTTTCAATGAACCTGCTCTTGCCAAAGTTGTCAATGATCTACTTGATTATAAAAACACTGGACATTTTTAAAAATTTGACAGCTCAGGAGTATTTGACACTGAGGACCATTCCTTTTCTTCTCCCTTGCCGTCCATCTTAAAGTGTTCCATTTGTGATCTACCTCTCTGGCTGCTGCTTCCTAGCCTCCTGTGTGGGCTCCTCTTCTGCTCCTTGTGTCTCCTGAATATTGGTTCTTGGACTCAGCCTTATTTTACTTTGCCCTCTTTGGGATCAATGTTTAACCCTCCTGGGGAATTCAATTTTCACCTGCAAGTTGTAACCTTCAAATTATATCTTTAGCTAAGATCTCTATACTCCAGATATTATATACAAATACTTACTAAATATCTCTACTTTTATAACCTGCCGACACCTCAAATTAAATAACCAAACGTAATTAACTCATCCCTTTTCCTTAAATATTTTTTTCCGTTGGGTCGCGTATTTGGTAAACCCATCCACTGGGGTGCCCAAATCAAAATCCCAAGTCATCTTTTTCATTTTCCTCTTTTCTTTCTCATTTAATCTTATCTACTCTTATAGATTGACACTCCTAAATGACTCTCAGAATAACTCTTATCTTTCCATCCTCACTGCCTCTGCCTTATTTCAGCTTCCTGATATTTCTCTCTTTGATCACTGACAACCCTTCTAAATTCCTGCCTTATTTCCTCCTAATCAATTTCCCTATCAATAATCATTCTAAAATACTAATATGATTGTGTCACTGTCTTGCTTAAATGGCTCCCCTTTGTTTTCAGTATAGTTGGTAAATGCCCTAAGTAACACGAAAGATCCAGGATTCCCCTTTGTGCATTTCCTGCATCATCGTCTATCATTGATCTCCTCTTTATGAACAAGGCTAGAAGCATCCTGGCCTGCTTTTACTTTCTCCATATGGCATGCTTTGTCATGGGTCTATGCCTTTCTACTGTCAGTATTTTCAGAGCTCCTAAAATACCCGGTGGACATTTGCCAAGCTAATGTCAACATTTCCCCTAAGATATCACTCCTTCAAGAAAAGCTTACATAACTTTTCCGGCTGTGTATCTAACTCTTACATGTCCTAACACAGAACCTGTGTTTACATCTTAGTACTGGTAATACTCTATTATTTATTCATCTGAGTCCTTTTAGATTACAAGTGGTTTGAGGACAGTGATTATGTCTTAACTTCTGAATAACCAGCACCACAGCCAGCACCTAGGAAGCCTGGAAACTCAGTAAACTTTTGCTGATAAGTGATGTTAGGAAAGCGCCACTTGAGAGACGGAGAAGATGGTGGAGTAGAAGGACTGCTCGCAGGTCACCCTCTCCCACAAATACACCAAGACCCACATCTACGGACCCACTCAGCCAACAAGAGCACCTGCGGAACTCCGACAGAACATCGCCCTCTTCAAAAGATAAAGACGCCAAAAATCTGGTAGGAGAAAAGGAAAAAAGAAAGAACAAAAGGCAAAGCAGCGCGGGACGGGTCCCGCGGGGAGGGAGCGGCAAAGGAGGACTGGCGCTCGCTCGCTGGGTCTCCCCTCTCCAACTGAGAGGCCAGCGGGACGGAGGGGGAGCCTCCGAGGCTCGGATCTGTACAGAGCAGCCCTTGACTAACAGAAATAAGCTAAACGGGCACAGAGCGTCCCCCCGACACCCAGCCTGAGACGCCCGCCGGCAGCCGCGGGCAGGGCCAGGCTGCACAAGCCGGGCGGAGGACAGGGGCGGCTGCACGGAGGCAGCCCCGGGGGAACGCAAGGGGCTGCGCGCCCTGGCTGTGGGTGCACAGGGCAGAACAACCTGGGCCCTCCATAAAACAGCAAGGTTGATGTGCTCTCGGGGGAAGGGTGCACACCCCCATCTCTGAAAACCCTCAGAAAGTTTTCGGGGGAAGAGAGGCGGGGCGCAGGCACAGCCGCCATATCCTCCGGCGCTGAGCACCCAGGCAGGGGCGGGGGCGGGGGCGAAACCTGCATCCGCACCGAAGGGCTTAGCAGCCTCAAAGGCCAGACTGAGACTGGCCTGCAGCCCGGGGCAGATGGGATCCTTCCATCCTGGTCCCTCAGAGAACTTGCCTCCACAAAGACAAACAAGGAGCTGGGTTTTGGCTCGGAGCAGGGACAGGGCTGTCCCTCGGTCTTCCCCGAGCCCATCTGCGGAACACCGACCAGGGCGGAGCATGCAGCCACACAGAGCAGCGGAGCTACCAGCGGTGCAGGTAGAGCGAGAGCGGCCCCCCCGCCTTTCGGGCAGGAACACAGCCCCTGACCGAGGTGCTGGGAGGGGGCACGACCCGCCCTTCTACCTGGCCAGTCTGCAACATCTGACTGCAGCATCGGGAGGGGCAGTGACCCGCCCGCCCACAGCAGAGGAGAGCTGAACCTGACCCAGTGTTAGGAGGAGGCGGGATCTGCTTGCTGACAGGTGCTGGGAGCAGCACAGAAGAGGGCGCCAACGGAGGGCCTCTGAAAACAGCAAGCTGAGCTTCCAAAACAGGACGAAGACAGAAAGACTTCACATTAAAAGCAGGCAGACTCCAGAACACCGACAAACCCACCCCCCCCCTTTTTTTTTAAATCTCTTTTTACCTGTTCTATTTTCTATTACTCTCTTAATTTTTACTTCTTAATTCATTTCTATTTCTCTTGGGTTTTGATGTCCTGTTATTGATTAGACACAGGTTTCAAATACATCTATTCATCTCCCCCCCCCTTTTTTTTGTAAAGGTTTTGAAAGGACGTCTCAACCCGATTAATACTCTGCTTCAACTCGCTCTTCTATTATTCATTATACACTGTTTTCAAACCCTCTTTCTCCCTTCTTTTAAAATTCTTTCTCTCTCTCTTATTTTTTTTCTTATTTTCCTAAGTTTTATTCCTAAATAGGTATTAGATAGATAAAATCCTTAAGAACCAAAATAAACAACTGATACTTCATAAACCACAGTGCCAGAGAGGTATGAGCAAGACGAAGAAGCAGAAAAACCTTTCCCAATTAAAAGAACAAGAGAAATCCCCTGAAAGAAAGATCAGCGAAATAGACATCGATAGCCTACTAGATCAAGATTTCAAAAAAGGAGTGATCGAATTGCTGAAGGAATTAAAAGAGATAGTGTTTAGAGATATAAAATATGTCAAAAATGAAATTGAAGCTATAAAGAAGAGCCAAGTAGAATGGGTAAACTCATTGACAGAGATGAGGAATGATCTAATAGCTGTGCAAAGCCCACTAGATAATGCAGAGGAACGAATTAGTGATCTAGAAGACAGGGCAATAGAAAGCACCCATTCAGAAGAACTACAAGATAAGCAAATAAAAAATAATGAAAATAGCATAAGGGACCTATGGGATAACAAAAAGTGTCCCAATCTTCGCATAATAGGGGTCCCAGAAGGAGAAGAAAGATCAAAGGGGATTGAAAAGGTTTTTGAAGAAATCATGACTAAAAACTTCCCAAACTTAAAGAAGGAATCAGATATCCAAGTACAGGAAGCTCAGAGGGTCCCAAACAGGAAGAACCCAAATAGACCCACACCAAGACATATCATAATCAAGATGGCCAGAGTCAAGGATAAAGAAATGATTCTAAAGGCAGCAAAAGAAAAGCAAAGAGTAAGTTACAAGGGAACCCTCATAAGGCTCTCAGCTGATTTCTCTACACAAACACTACAGGCCAGAAGGGAGTGGCAAGATATATTCAAAGCCCTGAATGAAAAAAAGATGCAGCCTAGGATCCTTTATCCAGCAAGGCTATCCTTGAGGACAGAAGGAGAAATAAAGAGTTTCACAGACAAAAAAAAGCTGCAGGCGTTTAGCAACACTAAACCCATGCTAAAAGAAATATTGAAAGGGCTATTCTAAATAGAAAAGCAGCAGGATGCTACAGAAATGAGAAACTCACAACTGGAAAGGTGATAACTCATGAATTACAAATAAAGTAAACATGAAATTATAAAAGAAGACATACAAATCACTGAGAGTGGGAGAGGGAGGCAGGGAAATATAGAATATCTTTTTCTTTCTTTTTTAAATTTTTTTAACAGTAGGATGGGTTTGAGATCATGTTACTATCAGTTTAATAAAAACAGTTATAGTAATGGGTTAATAGATTTACAAAAAAGGGTAACCACAAGCCAAAAATTTACAAAGGAGTCACAAAAATTAAATAAAATCCATGAAAATACAAAGGAAAATTACCAAACCACAAAAGGAAGAAGAAAGGAACAAAGAGGATATACCAATTCAACTGCAAAGATAAGTTCAAAATGGCAATAAACACACATCTATCATTAATTACCGTAAATGTTAATGGCCTAAATGCTCCAGTCAAAAGACATAGAGTGGCAGACTGGATAATAAAGCAAGAACCTTCAATATGCTGCATACAAGAGACCCACTTTAGGGAGAAGGACACATATAGATTGAGAGTGAAAGGATGGAAAAGGATATTCCATGCAAATGGAAAAGCCAAAAAAGCAGGTGTTGCAGTACTGATTTCAGACAAAATAGACTTTAAAACAAAGGCCATAAAGAAAGATAAGAAGGACATTTTATAATGATTAAAGGAGTGATACAAGATGAGGATATTACACTCGTTAATATATATGCACCCAATATAGGAGCACCTAAGTACATACAAGAATTACTAACAGAGATAAAGGGGGATATTGATGGGAATACAATCATAGTTGGAGATTTTAACACTGCATTAACATCACTAGACAGATCTTCCAGACAGAAAATAAACAAGGCAACAGAGAAATTAAATACTACAATAGAAAAACTAGATTTGGTGGATATTTTCAGAGCATTACACCCCCAAAAAATAGGATATATATTCTTTTCAAGTGCACATGGAACATTTTCCAGGATCGATCATGTACTTGGGCACAAAAGAAACCTCAACAATTTTAAGAAGATAGAAATTATCTCAAGCATCTTTACTGACCACAATGCCATGAAACTGGAAATCAACAACAGAGAAACAAAGGAGAAAAAAAGGAAAGCATGGAGATTAAACAATATGTTATTGAAAAAACAATGGATCAATGAGGAAATCAAAGCTGAAATTAAAAAATACCTTGAGACAAATGATAATGAAAGCACAACCACTCAAAACCTATGGGACACAGCAAAGGCAGTGCTAAGAGGGAAGTTTATAGCGATACAGGCCTTCCTCAAAAAAGAAGAACAATCTCAAATAAACAATTTAACCCACCACCTGAATGAATTAGAAAAAGAAGAACAAAAAGCCCCAAAAAGCAGCAGAAGGAAGGAAATAATAAAGATCAGAGGGGAATTAAATACAATAGAGATTAACAAGACCATAGAAAAAATCAACCAAACCAAAAGCTGGTTTTTTGAAAAAATAAATAAAATCGACAAACCTCTGGCCAAACTCACAAAGAAGAAAAAAGAGAGAGCACAAATTAGCAAAATAAGAAAGGAAAATGGAGAAATTACAACAAACAAAATAGAAATACAGAATATCATACGAGAATATTATGAAAAACTATATGGAACCAAACTGGATAACCTAGAGGAGATGGACAAGTTTCTGGAAACATACTGTCCACCAAAACTGAATCAAGAAGAATCTGAACACCTGAACAATCCAATCACTAGAAAGGAAGTAGAAATAGCAATTAAAAACCTCCCTACAAATAAAAGTCCAGGACCGGACGGCTTCACCGGGGAATTCTACCAAACATACAAAGAAGAACTCATACCAGTCCTTCTCAAACTCTTCCAGACAATTGAAAAGGAGGGAATACTCCCAAACTCATTCTATGAAGCCACCATCACCCTGATACCAAAACCAGGCAAAGACACTACAAAAAAAGAGAATTATAGGCCAATATCACTGATGAACATAGACGCCAAAATCCTCACCAAAATTTTAGCAAATAGTCTCCAGAATATATAAGCAGCTCATACAACTCAATAAGGAAAAAATAAACAACCCAATCCAAAAATGGGCAGAAGACCTAAACAAGCAATTCTCCAAGGAAGACATACAAATGATCAAAAAGCACATGAAAAAATGCTCAATATCACTAATTATCAGAGAATTGCAAATCAAAACTACAATGAGGTATCACCTCACACCAGTCAGAATGGCCGTCATTCAAAAATCCACAAATGACAAATGCTGGAGAGGCTGTGGAGAAAGGGGAACCCTCCTACACTGCTGGTGGGAATGCAGTTTGGTGCAGCCACTATGGAAAACAGTGTGGAGATTCCTCAAAAGACTAGGAATAGACTTACCACATGACCCAGGAATCCCACTCCTGGGCTTGTATCCAGAAGGAAATCTACTTCAGGATGACACCTGCACCCCAATGTTCATAGCAGCACTATTTACAATAGCCAAAACATGGAAACAGCCTAAATGTCCATCAACAGGTGACTGGATAAAGAAGAAGTGGTATATTTATACAATGGAATACTACTCAGCCATAAAAACCGACAACATAATGCCATTTGCAGCAACATGGATGCTCCTGGAGAAAGTCATTCTAAGTGAAGTAAGCCAGAAAGAGAAAGAAAAATACCATATGAGATCGCTCATATGTGGAATCTAAAAAACAAAAACAAAAACAAACAAACAAACAAAAACAAAGCGTAAATAAAGGACAGAAATAGATTCACAGACAGAGAATACAGACTTGTGGTTACCAGGGGGGTGGAGGGTGGGAAGGGATAGACTGGGATTTCAAAATTGTAGAATAGACTACACTGTATAGCACAGGGAAATATACACAAAATGTTATGATAACTCACAGATAAAAAAATGTGACAATGAGTGTGTATATGTCCATGAATGACTGAAAAATTGTGCTGAACACTGGAATTTGACACATTGTAAAATGATTATAAATCAATAAAAAATGTTAAAAAAAAAAAAAAAAAAGAAAAGAAAAAGAAAAGGAAAGCGCCTCTTTCTTGATGAATTAGTCAAGGGTTTCCTTTCAGTGTCCTTGCCGTTTCTCAGGAACCATGCATCATAAATCCATAGATTATGGGTTTAATTTCTGTGAGCAGCACATAACCAGACACATCCTGTTAAGGACATTCTATAGTTAAGGACGTTCCTCCTAGCAAATATGTCATCATTTACAAAGAGGTTTAATTATCATGCTGACAAGGAGATTAAACTGGATCACCTGACCTCTTCACTTTTACCCAGTAGCAAACTCTTGGTAAAGAAAGCGAATAGATCTCAGACAAGCTGCTTAACTCCTTTCTTCCTAACTCTATATCAAGATGGGGTGATTCTCTACTCAGGATAGACAAAATTAAATGCCTTAAATGGAGACATAAGTAGGGGAGGTGTTCCTGTGGATTGGGCCTTATTCTTGTTTTCCAGAATCTTTTGGTTAATACATTTTTATTTTTATAACACAAGCAAAATAGTTCATATTGTAAAATTAACACCTGTTCATTTAAAAAGATTCAAGCAATATTAAATAGTCACAGGAGAGATAACAGAAATTACGTATAATCCCACATTCCTGGGACAAATTGTTAAAATTTTGAGGTATATCTTTCCAAAATAGATGGCATCACATTATATATGCTGTTATATAATTTCATTTTTTGAAATTAATTATATCATTCATTTATTTTATAACATGTATCCAAACATGTTGTCAAAAGTAAAATTATTGTCATGAAAAATATTATATTTCTATCCAAGAGATTCCAAAATGCAGAGTGGTAAATAATGTAGAATACTAGTTACCATAATGTATGTTATTTTAAACAGTTATCAAAATTTGGAAATCACAACCTGAATTTTTTTATATTTTTAGAACAAAACATTTTAATTATGTGAAGATTTCTAGAAAATAAATCTATGTTGTTTGATATGCTAACCATTTGTCATATGTGGCTACTTAAATGTAAATTAATTAAAATGAAATAAAATTAACAATTCAGTTCCACAGCTGCACTAGCCACATTTCAAGTGTTCAATAGCCATGTATTGCTAGTGGCAGCAGCATAGATATAAAACAGCCCAGATATAAAATATTTCTTTCATTACAGAAATTTCTGTTGGGGAGTGTTGGTCTGGAGTTCTAATAAATGTGTCACAATTTAAGTTTAACAAACAATTTGTTGAGCACCAAGTATGTGTCAGATGTTATGTTAAGCACTTTTCACTTTTCCCGTATGTTATTTTATTTAATACTCACAAAAAATGCTGTGGGATAGATATTGTTACACCTGCATTTCAAGTTAAAACAAACAAACAAACATGGAGACTCATGGAAGTCAACTGATTTGATTGGAAGCGTTGGGAATCCATTGTAATCTGTCTAACATTATAACATTAGTAGCTGGTCAGTTGGGGCATTGACATTGTGGTACATAGGCTGCTGATTTCCCCTGACGGAACAGCAAGGAAACTCAGCCCTTTGCACTCCATGTTGAGGATCAGGACTTAGAGATACATCTCCAACCACTCAGTTCTCTATGGCCGCATCCCATTTAATTGACCTAGACTGGTGGCCTTTGATCCTCAGTCACTTCCCTAAGGTCTTAAAAATCCAAGTTCCTCCACATTGCTCACAAAACCCATCACAATCTTGTCTGAACCTAACTCTCCTGCATCATCTTTTCCCACTCTCTGCGTTCAGGTCTGGGTGCCAGTTGGGCAAATAATAATTCCTGAAGGGAATATTGTGTTGCCCATGTCTTCGTGTGTGTTGTTCACTTAGCCTGAAAGCCTGTTTGCTCTTTTCAACCTATTTAACCATTTATGATTTTTATTACTCAGCCCAAGTTCTGCCTCCTCCAGGATGCTTTCCTTTATCCATGGAATATAACCTAAGAATCAGCCAGCTTGTTCTTAAAGTGCCCTGTTCTTAGCTGTTCCATAAATCACACTTATCACAGTGTAATCATTGGTTAACTTGTGTGTTTCTCTATTGGCTACAATCTCATTGAGAGCAAGGCCCATTTCTTAATCTGCCACAATACCGGATTTGAAGTATAAATGTTCAACTCCAATCAATGAGACAACTTTTTTCCAGAGGTAAGGTATCATATTTTCCAAAGATAGGGAAGTAGAAGAAGAGAGAATCGTCTCTCAGGCAAAATAGACTTCAAGGGATCAGAGTCTCCATCTTCCCTTCACATCCCATCATCTCCAAAAAGGCAAGGAGGGTCACCTGTCTTTGATGGCCCTGATACTAAGTGATCTCTAGGAATACCTTGCTTCAGAACATGGGGAGAAAGAGGAGAGGCCCCATATGGAAGAGCCTGTAGCTCCCCAAGAAGATGGGGACAGCACACTTCTCTGATGCCTTTATCCCCTCCAAGGCTGGCAGTGGACCCTCTTTATGTGCTTGAGAGAGAGAGAGAGACTTCCTCCACCCATCCCCCAACTCCCAGCCATGCTGTCTGAATCATTCAAGAGTACCCCCGACTCCTTTAAGTCTCCTCTGTGCCAAATCGAGCTGGCTTGCTGTGACACCTGCCATAATGTGTCACATGCTGACAGGCAGTCACTTTGTAGAAGGTACTGCTCTGTTACAGAACACACATCAGACTGACACCCTACCTCTCCTTGAAGAAGAAGAGCAATTCTTCCACATTCTTAGGTAGAAAAATGCCAGGTATAAAATGCCAGGCTCCCGTAGCAATGTGATGTGCATAGGGACATTATAAATACGGGAGTTTTCTAACTGTCATTCACCCTCCAGGCCTTGGGATGTGTGACACATGGTTATGATAATCACCTGCCCTCATCTCAAGTACATTGATTCATTTATCCCTGCATTTATTCATGAATGTATTCAACACATTTGGGGGAGTACTTTCTAAGATCCAGGTACTGGCAGCAAGTGCCAAAGGGACCTGAGGTAAACAAAACATAGTCCCTGCCTTTAAGAACATCTCATTCAGGTAGGAGACACAGACATATAAACAAGATTCTAATGCAGTGAGACAAGGGCTTGTAAGAGAGTCAGACGCGAAGTACTGTCGGGCAGAGGACGATGGAAGGAGCCACTCATGAAGCCTGAGGGAATCGGGGAAGGTTTCACAGGGGAAATGAAATAGGAGCTGATTCTTGAGGGATGGTGACAGTCACGTGGGCTGCATAGGGAAGAAATCCTTCCCAGCGATAGCAGGTGCAGAGGATCTAATGGGGCATGGGCTGCACTGCCCTGTGGCTAGAGTGTGAGTGAAGCCAGTGAAAGTCACAGGAGGTGGTGTCAGACAGGCCGGTGGGGAGCGTAGTATTCAACTCTGACTTTCTCATGCTGACAGTGGACAGTCATTAGCTATTTAGGAGGAGCTGGGCACAGCCAGAGATTTTAGGGTGCATACCCTCCTAACTTTTTGAAATCAGGAGCAACAATACGCTTTTTAAACTTTTGCATCTTCCCCTTGTTTATTTTTTATCTTTCTCTGTCTGTGTTTTCATAATGGTTAAAAACTCTAAAGCACTCACACAAAAAGGCCTGATGTTTGTGGGGAGCGTGGGGAGAGGGGATCTTGGGAGGCTGAATCTCACTCCGCAGGGTAAAGCAGGTCACAGCAGCAGAGTAAAATAAAAAAGGAAGGGAAGCTGAGAATCTTGGGGTAAGTAGAGTAAGGAAAAGAGATGAGACCAGAGACACCAACCTGGGACAGAGAAGTGGTCAAGTGGCCTTGAAGCCTAATTGCCTGATTCCTCTCCCAGGGAGAGCAGATTTGGTCTTGAGGGACTGTTGCAGGGCAAGGGTCTGGAGGGCATGCACACAGAGAGGCATGGAAGACATCATGAATAGCAAACTTACCTGTATAGGTAGAGGTTGATGCTTGGCTGATTGTGCATTTCCTTAGACAAGGTATGTCCAATAAAACTTATTTGTGGGGATAGAGAGGCAGGTGAGAAAAATGTTAGCAATCAGATGGCCACATGGGTCTTCTTTTATCCCCTAAAGAATATGACCAACACTAAAAGGCAGGGATACTGCCTGAAATGATGCCACATACTCAGCAGCAACGGCGTTGGGATCAGACAGGAACTAAGTTTAAATCTTAGCTCTACTGCCAAGTCTCTGTCTCCCCATTTTTAAAGTAGGCATGAAAATACCTTCCAGCATGATGAAGAGGACTAGCTGAAATAATGTAGGTAAAATGTTCAGCCCACCACCAGGCATTCAAAAACGAAGCTATTACTTTACACAATCTGCATATTTTCTATGTAGCAGAGTCCTGGGCACTCAAGAAACTTAGAAATATCCCTTGGCATGACTTCTCTTAGTTTGCAAGTGCCCTGGAAGTTTAAATTAATCTCTTGCTAGTATAAGGCACATGAAGAGTTATCACTGGTTGGTATTGAAGGAGATAGTTATTTGTCAGTCATATTGACCCAAGGAAAACCAGTCAGCTGTAAAGAGGCATCACTTTGAAATGATGTGACAAATGAGGCTCCATCATTTGAATGAGGAGACAGTAATAGGGTCTCTGGATCTTGTGGGCCTGCTCTGACACATAGTTGAATAGTAGCCGCAGTCCTAATAAGCAGGGCTCCGTAGTCATTTGTATGAGCTGGGGGTTGGGAGAGTGAGTCAATAGTAGTGGTGGAGGAATATAATTTGTGTGCCCCAAGCATCAAAACCTGAGCTAGAGTGACTATCTGAGAAATAAGCATAAGGACTTGAAAAAGGCAATAAATAGGTGTCAGTGTCCCAACAAAAATGTTAATACATTTAAAATTTTTTCCTTGAATATATACATCACTCATTCATTAGAATTATTCACTGATAAGCTTTAAGTGCTCATCTCTGAAGGCCAGCAGATTTTATTTAAATTTAACCAAGAGCAGGTGAAATTTTGACATGCTTCTGTTCTTCCTTTGGCATTCAAGCTCATCAGTGTTTCATAATTTGCAGTGAAATAAACTTTTCCCTGATGTGAAAAATTTGCAATATGTGAAGCCGGGGAAGTATATGTCAGGAATATAATAATATTATTAGCTGCTTAAAAAATTGTTTATGTGCCATGAACTTCCACTTGCATATTGAATAGGGAGATCGAACTTAATAGTAGATGCTAAAGAACCAGAAAAGTTTGTATTCAATTTCCAGGTCACTATATATATGTATATATATATATATTAGTTTCACTGTCTGCCCAGCATTGTTCTAAAAACTGTGGACAGCACAACCTCCAAACTACTGGTTTCCCTGTCTCCAGCCTGTCTCACCTGTAATTCCTAATTCCTCCAGTAACATGAGAACTGCCTTTATAAAGTGAGTATGTAATTCCAACCTTCAACCTTAGTTTCTGTAATCCCCCTTCATCTCTCTCTCCCTCCTTCTCTCTCTCGCTTTAGTTTCTACGGTCCTTCAGTTTCCATGGTCCTTTAGTTTCTATGGTCTTTAATTTCTATGATCCCTTCAGTTTTAGTTTTATTTTTTATTTTTAGTTTTCTATGGTCCTTGAGTTTCTATGGTCCCCTATTATCCCTGTCTCCCTCCCTCCTTCTCTCTCTCTTTCCCTTCCCCCCTCCTCTTTCTCTTCTCTGTCTCTCTCTGTGTCTCTCTTCCCTCTCTCCTCTCTTCTCTTTCTCTCTCCGCTGTGGCAGCAGGAAGCAGTGAACTCTCTCCTAGAATCACCTGCAGTTGCTGCGGTGGCTCCACCACCACCAGTGGCATGTGCTCTCCCAGGTTTGCTAATACCATCTCCTCTCTTTGGTTCTTACAGTGTTAGGAACTTCCTGTTGTTCCTAATCTCTGTGTTACCTCATCTTTTCCTTTTCCTCTCTCAATTCTTTGAACACTTTTGAAATAAGCACCCTTCATTAAAGTGTCTCTATTTGAAATAAACAGTAATTGGACCCCGTTTTCTGATTGAACCCTGATTAACTCAAGGTCCTATCAGCCCCGTGAGTATATGTGGGGTCAGAGTAACAACAGCAACACAAAATTTGTTTTTCCCATCATCTGCGCACACAAATCTGAGCCACTTGCAATGTTCCTCTCACTCAGGTGTAAAGAGAGGTCTGTAGGAAGATCTCCCCTGTGCCAGTTCAGTTGAGCAGAGCCACCGCGTTGCCGAGTTTCTCGGGCATCTGCCATTTCCTTTCATATGTCACTCTCCATCAGTGCTCTGCTGCAGCCTTCCTGGGCACTGACCTGGTGCCAAGGCACTGCCGTGTGCTTCTCTCCACGCTTCATCATACCTTTCCACTTGGGACCCAAAGCAGCATTATTTGTGTCATTGGAAATCAGACTTCCTCATAAAAATAACTCCTTCAGCTCCACTCTAAAAGCCCCATGTAGGTTAGACATCACAAAAAGATGCCAACACATGGTGACTTCAGCGTGATGGAAATTTCTTTCTGTTGATGTATATTCTAGAAGTGAGCAGCCCAAGGCTGATGGTGGCTCTGTCTCCCTCTGGTTGACAGACTAGCTCTGCCACCCTCAAAACATGGCTTCTATCTCTGTATCCAAGATGGCTACCCCATCACTGCCATTCCCCAGGCAGAGGAGAAAGGAAGAGAATATAAAGGACAAAAGACTTTGCTTAAGGGGATGACTGGACCTTCCATAGATGCCACCTCTGAATACGTCCCATGAGCTGGAACTAATTTACAACAGAGGTTGGGAAATTTGTCTCCAACTGGACAACCAAGTGTCCAGTTAAAACTCTGAGGTTCAGGGCACCACAGACAGGTGTGTGGGTTGTGGTCTGATCAAGAGTGCCCTGCTGAGAGGTGAGGGGAGCTGAAACACAACCCATGTTCTGCTCACCAAGCCATGAGCCCCAGTCCACCTTCTTTTCATAAGACTTTCTCTGCGTGTCAAGCCATGTGTCCACAAGGCTGTCTCTGTCCCAAGGGGGACATTTTTCTAATTTGTACAAGGTGACTATTTTGGCTAAGTGGCAGTCCTGGGGATTCTTTATGAAAGATGTAAACCAGTCGTATGTCTATATAGAAATAGTATCTGTCTCTAGGATTCATAGCCAGGGCACAGGGCTAGGGAAGGTGGGAAGATGTTAGGAATAGACACCATCCTTTGGCCTCCAGTGTTTTCTTTCTTCTATATGAGTATCATTCCAAAATCTTCCTGCTTCAAACAAAACTAGAAGCTTTGATAAAAATAACCTTGAAAATTGACTGCCTCTTGCATCTTCCCCACTGTTTCATTTACTTCCTTTACGCTCAGAAGTGGGCATAGTTATTATTTATATGTTGCATATAAGGAAACTGAGACTCAGATATTAGGTAACTTGCCCAAGGTCACACAGCTAATAAGCAATTAGATATGAATTTGGTCCAGGTCTATCTGACTTCAAATCCATTGCTTATTTTATTATACCACACTGCTTATTAAGTTACAAGCACTGATACCTTGAGATAAAAAATGAACTAGTTGTAATATGAACCTTTTTAATGGAGAAGTTTTAGGGAACAGGACATCAGCAGGTCCACACTGTCATTGTGGTTTACACTTCCCATGAACTCTTTCCAATAAACATTTCATTTAAATTTAATAAAGTAGTTAATAAAGCCATAAAGGTTAATTACTAGTTAAGGGAAAAATATGACTTCACTTTGGTGAACATGTGAAAAATGAATCAACTTCGTTTTGCAGTTAACCCAGGATTATACAGGCAATAAAGCATGATTATGGATTTAACATGTTAATTCCCAGCGGATTTAATAGCAGTGCTCTGAGATACATGACCAATCGCTAACCCAATCTGACAAGCCTGCAGACAGCACTAATCAAGATTAAATCACTTGGCCCACATGTGGATGCAATATATCTTTCAAGATGAAATGACTGTAATTTTTCATCATAGAGTTATTATGAATGTCTGGTGAGATGATGAAAAGAAGGGAAGGGAAAAGCGGGCGGCGTAATCTGGGATCTTAATCTGACACTCACTTTGGTAGCTACTTTTGAAGAAAATAACTTCTTTTTCTTTTTCATGATTTTAAGATCCTCTCTAGGGTATTAGTGTTGGCTCTAATGGTTCACAATTTACCTATAATTTGTGGACTAAAACAATGCATCCCTATCCCTTAAAAATTTTTTCTCTTTTTCTTACCTTTTTTTTTCCTTGCCTTTCCAAAAATAAACTATTGGCAGTCAGCTCTTTGTGGCACTAACAGTCTTTAGTTCAACAACTCTGTTCCATCAGTGAAACATTAATTCTTAAACAGAATCCTAACTTATACTGTATTTCATGTATCATAAATTGTACCATTGGTAACCATAAAAGAAAAGTGGTATATTCTTCTTACTTGAAGATCAAGAACAGGGATCTGAAAATGATGGACCATGGGCCAAATCTGGGCTGCCAACTATTTTTGTAAATAAAGTTTTATTGGTACATAGCCACACTCTTTCATTTATGTATCATCTTTCGTTGTTTTCTTGCTACAGTGGCAGAAGTAGCTAGTTGTAGCAGACACCATGTTCCCATAAAGCCTAAAATATTTACTGTCTGATTACAGAAAAAGTTTGCTGACTCCTAATGAGGAGGTTCATTTTTTCTAAATTCTATTTTAACTAAAACAGTTATTTTTAGGGCCTTTTATTTCTCCCATTCATATCATTCATTTTGAACTTTGGTTCCCAATTTTCCAAAGTCTCACATCAAGACTCCTTCCTACCTCACGCCATCAGTGATGAGAATTAAATATGGGAGCACATCCTCTAACATATAGTAGGTACTCAAAAATATTAATTCATTGCCTCTGCTCCAACATATCATTGATACTGCTGTTTTAACAGAAAATGGTTACAGCATGATAGTTAAGAGTGTGGGCACTGGTTCCACCCTTGGGCGAGTAACTCTGGGCAAGTTTCTTAATTCCTCTGTGCTTTGATTTTTTTTTTTTTAATCTGTAAGATAGGGATCATAATACTATACCTTCCAAGAGTTCTTGGTAAGATTAAAGAGGTAACAGCAAGATGTTTAGAATAGTGCTTGGCATGTGACAAGCACTCTATTGGTGTCGGCTGCTGCATCGTGATCATTATCATCATCACTGTCTTCATCATCATATTCACTATCATCATCAAAAGAGCTTAGATCGTATTGGAAAAGATCAGCCCATTTCCTACTGGTTAGACCAATGGATTTACTTTAGGTAAGTGTGAGGAGTAGGATTATTAAATCTAAGCAGCCCTGTGTTCAAATCAAGCTCTGTCACCTTCTACTTCTTTAATCTCAGATAATTTATTTCCACATATGTAATATGGGGTTAACAAGACAGACCTCATAAGTGAGTTGAGGATTAAATCAGCTAATACATATAAAGGCGTGCTGGCACCATCGCTGGCGTATTGTTTGTGCTCAATAGTTGATGATTTCCTCTGCTTCTCTGTTCCCTTTATGGTGGACTGACCCTCTGTATGTCTCCTATTTCCTGATTATTCATGCTCTAGGCATATTCATCACATCACAGTTGCTCATTTGCCTGCCTCTACTCTCTGCCTCTTTAATTCTTATGCTGGACCAGTTCTTGTGTCCAGACCAACGTGTGTCCTCTCATATGCCAAGTCTTCAATAATAATAGCAAATTGCAAATATATATGTGTATGTTTCTACAGCACTATGTGCCAGGCACTGTTATAAGCATTTTACACATATTGTCTCCTCATAACAACCCTTTGGGCTAGTTACTGTTATTATCCTCATTTACAGATGGGGAAATTGAGAAACAGATGTTTTAAAGAACTTACCGAAGGTCATATAGTTAGCAAGCATTGAACAAGGATTTGCGTCCAGACATCCTAGCTCTAGAGTCTGTACTTTTAGCCACTACGTTATACTGTTCCTTTAAAAGCTTTTAAAATGCTCTGTTTAAATTTATGTTTCCTAAAGCTTTCTGTGTTTGATGTGAGCTTGATCCTAATAGACTTCATAAACAAACTCTACCAATTCAATTCTGCCTGTGAATTTACATTCATGTATGTTGCCTGTATAGAATGGTCCATCTGCTTCTTACACATATAATGTAGAATTTATATATTTGCTACATATTTCTAAAGAGGAACTCATTCAAGTGGTTATAAATAATGAATAATTACTTAAATTCATCAATTAGATTGTGTTTCCACTAACTCAGTTTTTTATTTGACCTAAAACCTTGTTTATTTATAACTGTTGACTAGAACACAATAGCAGGCTTGTAATTTAAATTTTTAGATAAAATATTTTCTAACTGGAGTTGTTATTTTAAAGAAGAGTTTCTCAATATGCATATGAATCACTAGGGATCATATTAAAATTCAGATTCTGACTCAAGTTGGAGCCTGAGAGCCTGAATTTCTATCACGTAGCAATTGTCATTTTGATATAGTAGTACATAGAGAATTTCCTATTAACATGTAAGTTATTATCTCAGGGCCTCCTTCAGAATCTCCTTGGGATTTACCTTGCTTGGGCACAGTTGACTGACTGAGGTTATAATACAGAAAGTGAATGCAATGGATCCCATGGGATTCTATGACAGGGATCCCACTTGAGTCATTATTTCCTCATAATGGCTTTTACAACTGATGGTCTTACTCAGTTCAGATCTAAAACTTTGTTCTGTATCTTTCATCATTCATTTGTCCATTCAGCATTCACTAAGCACCTAGTATGTGCCATCCTAGTCCTTGTCTTAAAGAAGCTCTCAATCTTGAGGTAGGGAGAAAGGGAGCCTGGACTCAAATATGTAAGGGAAAAAATAAAAATGAGTATTTTTGGTGTTAGAACATAAGTTTATATGAGAGTACAAGGAAAGTAATTGTTCACTTCTAATAGCTTGACATTTGTGAAAATATCAGAAGGTGTTTCTTGAATGGAGTCTAGGAAGTAAAAGTTGTCAGCATGAAGACAAACAATGGCCTGTCCTGATTGAGAAACTGACTTCTACTGGTATCGCTGCTTCATGGGTTCTTGGATCATTTGGAAAAAGAAAAAAGAAAAAGAAAAGAATTTGCTGCAGGTGACAGTGGAGACTGAGAAGGCATTAAAGGCTCAAGCAGGGGAGTGATTGATCATGGCCCTGCATCAGCAATTAGGCTGCTGCATCTGTTCCTTCTTGTTTAACATCCAGGCTCTGTATTTATGCTGAAGTATAGCATCTTATTCTTCCAAGTAACCTGATAAATAAGTATATATGCAGAATCTTCACATTTTTCTTCATAAAATGCATTTTAATCTTATCCCTATATATCCCTTCATAAAAATCATTTCAAAATTTTTTTCATTGTATTTGGTATGTAAAATAATATTTATACCCTATTTGTTTCTTATGAGACCTAACAAAAAATATACCTGCCAACCCCCAGAGCAGCTTTACAATTGAACATTACTGAAAGTGTTGAAGCTACTTGTGTTCAGATACTTTATGACATACATTAATACATGATATACCAGTGAGACAAAAGTGTACATGGCAATATTTCCAAACAACGTCCTAAAACTTTGCTTTGGGTCACTTAATAATATGATAAAGTTTGTTATTATTAGTTAGCTGTACCATACTTCTGTTATCTCAATAGTCACTTTGAAGTGTCTACTTAAATCCAAAAATAAAAGATTTATAGAACATATGAATCAATGGAACAGAATAGAGAGCCCATAAATAAACCCACAGGCCTATGATCAATTAATCGTTGACAAAGGAGGCAAGAATATACAATGGAAGAAAAGACAATCTCTTCAGCAAGTGGCTGGGAAAACTGGATAGTAGCTTGTAAATCAGTGACGTTAGAACATTCCCTTACACCATACACAAAAATAAACTCAAAATGGCTTAAAGTCTTAAATAAAAGACAAGACACGATAAACCTCCTAGAAGAAAGCATAGGCAAAACATTCTCTGACATAAATCTTAGCAATGTTTTCCTAGGGCAATCTACCCAGGCAATGGGAATAAAAGCAAAAATTAACATATGGAACCTAATTCAACTTATAAGCTTTTGCATAGGAAAGGAAACCATAGCAAAATGAAATGACAACCTACGGAATGAGAGAAAATATTTGCAAATGATGCAACTGACAAAGGCTTACTTTCCAGAATATATAAACAGCTCATACAACTTAATAACAAAGAAACAAACAATCCAATCCAAAAATGGGCAGGAGACCTAAACAAGCAATTGTCCAATGAAAACATACAAATGGCCAATAGCCACATGAGAAAGTGCTCAATATCACTAATTATCAGAGAAATACAAATCAAAACTCCATTGAGATATCACCTCACACCAGTCAAAATGGCTATCATTCAAAAGTCCATGAATGATAAATGCTGGAGAGGATGTGGATTAAAGGGAACCCTCCTACACTGTTGATGGGAATGCAGTTTGGTACAGCTGTTATGGAAAACAGTATGGAGAGTCCTCAAAAAACTAAAAATAGATTTACCATATGATCTAGCAATCCCACTCCTGGGCATATATCCAGAGGGAATTCTAATTTGAAAAGATACATGCACCCCAATGTTCACAGCAGCACTATATACAATAGCCAAGACATGGACGCAACCTAAATGTCCATCAAGAGATGACTGGATAAATAAGTTGTGGTGTATTTATACAATGGAATACTACTCAGCCATAAAAAAGAGTAAAATAATGCCATTTGCAGCAACATGGATGGACCTAGAAATCATCATTCTAACTGAAGTAAGCCAGAAAGGGAAAGAAAAGTACCATATGATATCACACATATGTCAAATCTAAGAAAAAGGAAAATAAGGACACTGTGAACTCATCTACAAAACAGAAACAGAGTTGCAGACATAGTAACAATCTATGGTTACTGGGGAAGGGGGGTGGGAAGGGATAAATTTGGGAGTCTGAGATTTGCAAATGTTAGCCACTATATATAAAAATAGATTTTAAAAAGATTTATAGAATATTAGAGATTGAAAGAAATCTAAAAACATCCTCTAGCAGAGTGTTGCCCAATCTAAATTATATGACCAGCTAGTAAACAATTTAAAATCCACCATAAACTAAAAAGGCTGGGTGTGTGTGAAAGATGAGTCCAGTCAAAACCACTGACATGAAGCAGTATGAGAAAGTTCAGATGCAAAGCAGTAACACTGTTTCATAGAACATTAGAGCAATAGTTCAAGAAGCAATTGAATCAGTTTCATTTACTGAAAGTGAAAACTGAATTCCAGAACTAACTTGTCTAGGATCATACAGCTCAATAGTACGATACTAATTAGAGGAAATGTGTTTACTGAGCATCTAATATATACATGGAAGAAACTGAAATAAGTGTTGTGAAGGGAATATATTTGTTGAAGGCAGAGAACTTACAATGTGTTCTTTCGGTAAGAGACCCACATAGGAATGGATTGTGGCCAGAGAGTCCCTATATTTGCAAGACTAAAGAATTTGGACTTTATCCTCTATGCAACAGGGAACTAATGGAAAATGTTAAGCAGGGAAATTTTCATGAATAAGTTTGTGTATTAGAATGACTATAGGGATGGATGATAATCTGAAGAGAGAGAATTCAGAGGCAGAGAAACCAGTTAGAAGGATATACTAATGGTTCCAGTGAGCACAGATGGAAGGCCTTTCCTAAGCAATGGCTGTGGATATTAATAAATATACAGTAGCTAAAATATTCATGATAGAAAACCATAAGCATTAATAACCCATTTTTAAAAAACTATTCACACTTGACAATGACTCTCAAGTATCCTCAGAATCCTCATTTCTCCCAACCTGCCTCTCATTAGATAGGTGAAATGTACTTCAAGGACTGTCAGCCTGAAAAGCACTAGAGTCAAGGACAGAGATAAAAACTGGCCCCAGCCTTCAGTTTCAGCTGACCCACATGCTGCAGAAGATACTGTGTGAACTGAAGCATATGTATTGAAAATCACTCACCTGCCTCCTCCCAGCTGGCTGAGATGAACCCCATTAGCATCAGAAGGAGGATTCTGGGTGAACTTGGGAAGAAAGAATTGGCCTTTGTCCTTATAAATAAGTAGAAATGACCTCTTAATGCTTCACCCTGTATGGTTATATGAGTGTTCTGAATTTTGTATAAGAAAGTACTCTCAAAAGCAGAGAAGACTACATGATGGAGGGTCATAGGTGCATTTGACCTAGATTGGAAAAGCTCAGTCAACCATGACAAGCTACATAAACCCAAAGCATGGGTGGTTAGACATTTTGTCTCTCAGCCCTGTTCCTTTTTATGCTGTATAACCTCTTTGAAGCTTGTTTTCCTCATTGAAAACACAGGCATAAAGAAGCCAAACTTAATCAATTGTTGTTAAGGTAAAATGACATAATGTTTGTGAATGTGTTCACCACAGGGTGTGAAAGATAGAAGGTAATTGAAAAAGACAACAACAACAAAAAATTTAGCAGTGTCAAGTTGGGTTTAAGATCAGTGAATCTGGAGTTTCAGCTGTCTGGGTTTGAATTAGGACTAAAACACTTACTAACCTTTTGGCAAATAACATCATTAAACCTCAACTTCTTTCATCTTCAAAATGTGACTTCAAATAACAAATCATAGAGTTTGTGTGTGTGTGTCACAAATGGTTAACTTTCAATATTATTATTACTGTGTTATCACTGAATGTTTCCCATGCAAGAAAAGTTGTTGCGCTGTTTAAAGGTATGCTATTTTTGGTTCATTAGCAAATTTCTGTGACTTTTTAATGAATCTTGGAATCTTTGATTTAAATGGAAAGTTATAAAACATTCAGTCAGATTTCCCACATTATTGGGATCTAGCCAAGCATGGACAATTCCAAAGATGGGCACTCCTTCCTTCATTGGCCTCTTTATCTACCATATGTCCACTGTGGTTAGAACCATATGATCACTCTTATAGGACAGGCTTTCTTTGATTAAGCAAAAATCACCCTTCTGTAACTTTCTCCTTAAATGAAGCCAAATTCATTTTCTAAATCACTCAGAAAAATATACTTTACTAGAGAACATCCACTCATGTGTCTGAAGATATTTAGATATCCACTTTGGTTTTCCCTATCCAGAGAAATTTGCTACACATTTGAATGCAGCCTAACTTTGTTGGCTCATAAGTACACTTTTGACTATAATAAGAGTTTTACTTTATTTTTTAATGTTAACTGCAGGAATACCTCAGAGATATTGCAGATTTTGTTCCCTACCACTGCAATAAAGCAAATAGCACAATAAAGTGAGTCACACAAATTTTTGGTTTAACTATATTCAAGTTCTATTTACACTATACTGTAGTCTATCACACGTGCAATAGCATTATGTCTAAAAACACAATATACGTGCCTTAATTAAAAATATATTATTGTTAAACAATGCTAACCATCATCTGAGCCCTCAGTGAGTAGTAATTTTTTTTTGCTGGTAGAGGGGCTTGCCTAGATGTTGATGGCTGCTGACAGATAAGGGTGGTGGTTGCTGAAGGCTAGGGTGGCTGTGGCAGTTTCTTAAAATAAGACAACAATGAAGTTTGCCACATTGATTGATGCTTCCTTTCTCGTATGATTTATTCATAGCATGCAGTGCTGTTTGATAGCATTTTACCCAAAGTAGAACTTTTTTCAAAATTGGAGTCGATTCTCTCAAACTCTCAGCTGCTTTATCAACTAAGTTTAAGTAACATTCTAAATCCTTTGTTGTCATTTCAACAGTCTTCACAGCATCTTCACCAGAAGTAGATCCCACTTCAAGAAACCACTTTATTTGTTGATCCATAAGAAGCAACTCTTCATTTGTTAAAGTTTTACCATGAGATTGCAGTCATTCAATCACAAATCCAGGCTCCACCTCTAATTCTAGTCCTATTACTATTTCAACCATGTCTGCAGTTACTCCCTCTGCTGCAGTCTTAATCCCTCAAAGTCATCCATAAGGGTTGGAATCAACTTCTTCCAAAGTCCAGTTAATGTTGATGTTTTGACCTTTTGCCATGAATCACAAATGTTCTTTTTTTAATTGAAGTATAACTGACTTATTAGCTTCAGGTGTACAATATAGTGATTCAACATTTTTATAGATTACATTCCATACGCAATTATTATAAACTATCGACCATATTCTCTGTGCTGCGCATCACATCTCTGTGCCTTGTTTCTAACCGCCAGTTTGTACCTCTCAACCTCTTTCACCTATTTCACCCCTTGCCCTCACCACCTCCCCTCTGATGACCACTAGTTCGTTTTCTGTATCTATAAAGTCTGCTTCTGGTTTCTTTTTATATTTGCCCGTTTGTTTTGATTTTTAGATTCCACATATAAGTGAAAACACACACTATTTGTATTTAAGAACAAATGTTCTTAATATCTAGAATGGTGGATACTTTCCGGAAGGTTTTCAATTGACTTTGCCGAGAGCCATCAGAGGAATCAATATCTATGACAGCTATCACCTTATGAAATGTATTTCTTCAATAAAAAAACTTTAAAGTCAAAATTACTCCTTGACTTATGGGCTGCAGAATGGATGTTGTGTTAGCAGGCACGAGAACGACATTGATCTCGTATATCTCCGTAAGAGTTTTTGGGTGATCAGGTGCGTTGTCAATGAGCAGTAATAGTTTGAAAGGAATCTTTTTTTTTCTGAGTTGGAGGTCTCAACAGTGGGCTTCAAATATTCAGTAAACCATGTTGTAAACAGATGTGCTGTCATCCAGGCTTTGTTGTTCCATTTATAGAGCACAGGCAAAATACATTTAGCATAAATCTTAACTGTCCTAGAAATTTCAGAGTGGTAAGTGACTGTTGGCCTCAACTAAAAGTCACCAGCTGCATTGGTCCCTAACAAGAGAGTCAGCCTTGAAGCTTTGAAGCCAGGCGTTGACTTCTCCTCTCTAGCCATGCAATTCCAAATGGCAACTTTTTCCAATACAAAGCTTTTTGTCTGCATTGAAAATTTATTTATTGTAGCCGTCTTCATTCATTAACTTCTGGGTAACTTGCTGCGGCTGCTACATCAGCACTTGCTGCTTCATCTTGCACTATTGTGTTCTTTAAACTTCATGAATCAACCTCTGCTACTTTCATACTTTTCTTCTGCGGCTCCCTCACCTCTCTCAACCTTTATAGAACTGAAGAGAGTTAGGGCCTTGCTCTGGATTAGGCTTTGGCTTAAGGGAATGTTGTGGGTAGTTTGATCATCTATTCAAACCACCAAAACTTTCTCTAAATCAGCAACAAGGCTATTTTGCCTTCTTAATCATTGTTGTGTTCACTGGAGTAGCATTTTTAATTTTCTTCAAGAAATTTATCTTTGCATTCACAACTTAACTAATGGTACAAGAGGCCTAGCTTTTGGCCTACCTCAGCCCTAAGCTTAATCTTTTCTAGCTTTTGGTTTAAAGTGAAAGATGGGTAACTCTTTCTTTTACTTGAACATTTAGAGGCCATTTTAGGGTTATTAATTAGTTTAATTTTAATATTGTTGTATTTCAGGAAATAGGGAGATCTGAAGAAAGGGACACAGGGGAACAGTTGGTCGGTAGGGTGGTTAAAACACACATATTGATTAAATTAACTGTCTAACAGAGGGTGGTTCATGACACCCCAAAACAATTACAATAGTAACATAAAGATCACTGATCATAGGTCACCATAACAAATACAGTGGTAATGAAAAAGTTTGAAATATTGAAAGAACTATCAAAATGTGACACAAAGGCATGAAGTGAGCAAATGCTCTTGGAAAATGGTTGCGGTAGACTTGCTCCATGGACAGAGTTGCCACAGACCTTCAGAGTGAAGTGCAATAAAATGAGGTCTGCCTGTACTGCTAAGTTGTGGTGACCTCGAACTGCTATAGTTGATCTTGTGTTCCTAATTTGGGGCTTTCCATATATTCCCATGAGTTTTTACCATGAAAAGTTTAGGTCATGGTTGACAGTGAGCCGCTCATTTAACTTGATGGAAGTATGGATTAAAAAAAAAAGAAATATGACAATATTTATAAAGAAATGTGTTTACACAGGTTTTCTCATATTTCTATAAGAACATGTTTTGATTAATTTCTAACTGGAGTTATTAAAACAAAATGGTACTTTAAAAACTGCTACAATTATGTGCTTTGTGACTTCTGTGGACTCAGAAAAGCCAGGTTTCACTGCTGTTCACAACTTGGCATCAACCTCCCTTCTCAGTGCATCGCTCTAACTTTTCCAGTTATGCAGGAGGGAGAGTACTGGAAATGTTTGTTTGTTTGTTTGTTTTCAGTCCATATTTTTTTTTGATAGCCCTTGCTAACACATTCACCTGGAAAACTCCTTCTTACTTTTCAAGACCATACTCATAATCACTTCTCCAAGAAGCCTTCAGAAACCTCCCCAAGGAAATTATTGCTTCCTGTCTGTTCTCTCACAGACTTCTATTGTGCTACTTCCAGTGAATTGCTTGATTACAAGTAATTGGAAATCCCAACTTAATAAGAGAGGCAGAGAGGAAATGTATTGACTCACTAAACCCTAAGAAGGGTTAAAAAAATAAAACCATGTGAAAGGCAAAAAGGCAGCTCCAGTTCTGGGAGATCCAGGTCCTGACTCCAAGACTCACTCCTCAAGACTTAACTTACTTTTCTTTGTTAGCTTTGGGCATCTCAAGTTCTATTAGATCCAAACTCTCTCCTCATGACTTATCTTACTTTGTTAGCTTTCTATTCTCTTACCTCAAACTGACTTTCTTCACAAATTGAAAATTATACCTCTTCATAGTATCCAAGCTTTAAATCTTTTACCATCTGCTATTAGAGAGGGGGAATGACCCTACTTATCAGAACCAGTGTGAGAAATCTCAGGGAAGTGCCATGACTTGACTACCATTGGACTCATCTATTGTGTGACCAGAGGGGCAAACTACTTTATTAGATTGGTTTAGGTTTAGTCGTCATCACTTGGCCAGGTTACAGTGGATAGGCAATCAGAGTGATCTAAAATCCTGGCACCTTTTAATGAAGATATCTAGATGTCAGGGTATGTGAAGGCACAGCTTTCAGGGTAGGGAGATAGGAAGGTAGTGCCAAATACCCCATACATGTTCATTGTCTCCTATTTATTTGTGTCTGTTTTCACAACTAGATTGTGAAATCCTTGAAGGCAATAACGCTGTCTATATCTTTAGACAGTGATCATGCCTCCTCATTTTCCAGAGACTGAAACTGCATAAGGTCTAGAATATGGATATATATGTATATGTGTTTTGTGTTTTATAATACTTAATAAGCAAAACTTGTGTTTAGTAACATATACTATTATTTGTATAGTGTTTGCACCTTTTGGCAGCCAATCTTCATAGTTAAACTAAAAAATATGTCACATATTTTAATAATTCAGTTCATAAGAAAAAAGCAGACAAAAACAATATTTACATATAGGACCAATTTAATAATATGCATTTGTCTCCAAAAGGAGACTTGAATTTAACTGTCAGTTCCAGTTATAAAGTGAATAGATGGATCTTTTTGGTGATCTTTTTCAGATTATGTTCCGACTTTCAAAGATTCTTGGTGGCTAGTTGAGTAGAGTGATTGGCCTTTCAAAACAGTTGCTCCTCTGTGTTTCTGATACTTTGTCTCCTTTCTGTTCCTTCTTGGTCTGGTGAGGTTTCTGAAGGCTCAAATCCTATTTTTTCTTTTGGGTCTGCCTCCTGTAGGAAGGTGCACACTCAGAGAGGCCACTTTTTGGCCACTTGTTTGCCTCGTTCAGATCCCCTCCTTCATCACTGCCTTCCTCTGTGGTTTCTGCATCTGGATACTGACATTTGTTCTTTCTGTGACTAACTGGTGTGGTTTTTCTAGCTCTTGGGAATGTGGTTTTGTGCTTCATCTCTTGTTTTCTTGGGGATTTGTGTTTCTCACTCTGTAGACATGTGGGACTGTCACAGTGGCTTCCAGCTTGGGAAGAACCTTCACTTTTAGAAGGACACTTGGGTCTCTTCCCAGCAGTTGAAGGAAGTTTTATGTATTGGTCCATGGCTGAAGATGCCCTCCCATAGTTTGATTCATAGCCATGCACCTTCTTTTCTTTTGAGGGCTCACGGCATATATTCTGTTCACTTTCGTGGCTTCCTCTCAGAGGGGGATTACTTGAGTCTCTGCTTACAGATCTCTTTGTAAATCCAACGCACCAAGATTTGGCTGTGTGAGTACTGGCCCTTGATTGTCTTTGGAGTACGCTGCTAGAGTGTGAACCAACTTCTGCAAATTGGGAGGACTGTCTGCCTTTCATCCTCTTTTTTCTGAAAGAGCTCAGCTTCCTACCATCTCTCTTAGAAGAAAAGGCATTTTCTGAAATGCAGCTGCAGGAGGGGTCCCTCTTTCTTGATTTGCAGTTTATCAAGGATCTTTCTTTGGGCAATCTTCTTTGAAAGATCTTTGGTGAAGAATCTGAACATTTGTTTTTCTCGGTTTCTTTTTTCTGGAAATTGTTCTGCTGGCCAAGTTTCAAACCCCTTTTTTCTCTTAGGCTGTTCTTCCATGATTGCCCCAGATTAAGAATTGCTGGGGAACTGAAGATGCGGGCAGTTTCACTCTTTCCCAGATCCTGAACTTGACCAGGAAACAACTTTATCCCTTCTGTTTTCCTCTCTTTAACATTTTTTTTGCAATTCAGTAAGTCTGAGCTCCTTTCCCTTGGTGTGGCCCAATTCAGGAGCATGTGATTGGTAGATGTTGTACCCTTGTGATGGCCTGATTCTGGTTTGTCTTCTACCCAAGTATGTATTTTGCTTGCTGTTTTCTGGTGGAATAGTGGGATTTCAGATTTCTTCAAGGAAGAGTTACCATTTGGAAATGGTTTCGAACCTGACAGAGGCCTCTGCTCATTATTACATTGGCCCTGGGTGTTTTTAGACTGTTTGATATCATGTTGAGATGCCATTACAGCTTGATCCTTAGGCAAAGGCAAAACAGGAGCTGATGCAATGGACTTCTCTTTTACCCATGGTGAAGCAGAAGGAAATTGATAGATGGCACGTTGGTCGTAAGTCTCCATGTTGTAAGGTGAATGAACAAAACTGATAAGTTCATGCAGAAAATGGTGGGTGTGTTGCTGGAGGTAAGGTTCCAAGAGGTTAATGAAGGAGTCACTGTCCAGATCATATTTTGTCATGTGATGGAGAATAGTGTCTAGAATATTCTTCACTGTGTAGCCATAATCTCCATAAACAACTGTTAGTTCCCGTTTCAGCCAGGGGACCAGCCGGTATAGACAATCAGGATTTCTCTTGAAATAATTAGCTGACAAGTGCTTTTCAAATCTGTAGCCTTGGACATACGCCACCCAAATTCCAGAATAATACAGAGCTCTTCTGAACTTCATTACCACCTGATCTCTAAAGTGACCCACAGACATGGAGTTTGGTTGGAACTTCCTGCTATCCCCAAACTCCCTCAGTAACTCTTGGACAGTCAGCTCTCTCAATGGTCTGATTTTCCTTGTAATGCCCTCGGGGTTCAGACCAAGATAATTGTTTTGTGAAGTCACCACATAGCTTTCCTCTTCTGATGGGAGAAACACTGAGTCTTCTTTGGTGTCATTCTCTGGTCTGGCAGAACAACACTGTGAAAGAAAGCACTGCGCACTGGCCGGAGGCAGAGATTTCTTTCTTAATGTTGGGTATAAAGACTCATTACTGCTCTTGTTGGAATAGGGATTCCAATCAGACTCATTCTGTGTGCTTTTCAGGCAGTTCGGACATTCACAATCAGATGAGAAGTCTAATGGCATTGCCCTGACCAGATGATATTTCAGTCGTATGTGAGAAAAATTGGTCCAGATGAGTTTCTCATCTGGCAGGAAAAATATCTATTAAAACCATTCCATGCATACATCTGTAATATATTTTGTCTCCATGGAATGAATCCTAGAATAAAGTTAAGAAACAAACTATTCCCTCAAATTAATAAATAATGGTCCCAATAAAACCCAATGTAGACAAGGCAATGAGGACTCAGGCACACCTATTTTCTCTTTCTTTCTCAAATTACCTATTGCAAACTCTGAAAAGCAAATTGGAAATAAACATCCAAATTGTATCAGATTCTTTAATCCAGGAATTCTAACCCTAGAGTTTTAATCTAGATATACAAATCTGCAAACATATACTTTGATTTAAAAAACTGAAAACAATAATCCATCAGTAGTGAACTTGTTAAATGATGGTTTATCTATAGTATTTGATATTATGTAGCCATTCCTCAAAAAAGAAGCAAATCTATACATACTAATATGTGAAATAGCTGAATATATTGTTAAATGAAAAGTTTACATAGACGTATGAGAGACTATTATAAAAATCTTAAAGAATAATCATTAATTTCTGGCAGTATTGGGAACTAGACACCTTGAAAAATTGTCCCACTAGGAATAACAAAATAATGCTAGCCATAAGTAGATGTAGCTAATTGTAAATATACCTAAATATTTAAGTTGAGAGAAAATGAGTGAAATTCTCAAAGGCTAAATAAATAAATAAAAATAGAAATCCAGAGAAGGAAGTCAGCTCTGCTACCACTAGTTGCCCAGATCTGGTATCCTTGACCTCCAACTATGAAAGAACTGATAGCAGCAGGTGTAGGAGACAAAGAAGGGACTCTGTCCACATTCAAATGTCTAATGGAAAATCCCTGCATAAATCTGTGTACCCAATTGTTAACATTCTCACTGAAAAGGTGAATTAGAAAAAAAAAATCATCCCACACAACAGTCAGCAGGAAGTCTTTGCAGAGACTTTTGGAAGCAGAAACAATGAAGTATCTCTGCCAACTAAATTCAAGCAATCTTTTCCTAAAAACTTCAAAAGGATCATTTATTTTGAGGCTGATAGTGAACACAGGCAACTGGCAGAAGCAAACACACACTATTCCTGGAGGAACATAACAAACCCAGGTCCCATGACAAATTTCCTCTAATTGAGTTCACAATCAAAAATCACTAACAAACAAGAAATAGCCATTGTAAGCATGAGGCTTCAAAATGAACAGAGAGCAAATTTGCCTCCTAAGAGAATCAGAAAATAAAATGAGTGTGCTAGATATGCATGAACTTCATCCCTTCTCTTACAGATGGTTTCAAGCTATCTTTTCCAGAAGTAATGCTTTCACTAAGTCTTCATCTTGAAAAGCAAAAATAACAGAAATAAATTACATTATTTAGCAAATTTACCTCCTAGAGGATCTGGAAGTGTCCACACTCATTTGAACCTTAACCACTGGATTAATTTGGTTGTAGATCACCTCTGTTTTGTTTGCCTTAGAGACAGAACTTAGAACATAAGGCAAGTTCTTCTGTGGGTTGGGGAAAGAGAGACAGCTCCAAGTTTTCCGTGAAGTTTGGCAACTTATGTCTCCCAGCAGTGTCTCGAGTGACTTTAAGATTCAAGCCCTTATTAAGACAGAATTAAGATCTGTGACTTACAGATTGCTGGAACTCTTTAATTTTCCAGTAGACAAATCAGAGCCAACACCATAATGAGTGGTCTGCCTCAGAAGAGAACAGGAGCACTAGGTGGAATATAGATTTTTCCTAATGAAAAAATTCCCTAAAGAACAGTTGCTAGTCTAATATTAATATTTGGATTTAAATTATTTAGTCAGAAATTTGTCATTTTCTCTTTAAATGCAAGATCTGAATAAACCTGTTAGCATGTGTGCAAGGTGGTTAATCAACATCTTGGTTGTCTGTGTGCCAACTTTTTGGACAAAAATTATTAAAAGTTGTGATATTTTTTGGAACCTTTATTCATCCATAGCTAAATACCAGTTAATACCGACAACACAATTGGAAAGTCATTCAAAATTAAAAAAATTTTTTTTGCTTTACTTGCTGTTATTCTCCTTTTAAGTTTAGTCATACTTACCCAGGTTATTCAACCTTCGTCAGACCGAGGTAAAACCAGTTTAGCTCATGAGGTATTTTGGGAAATGAGAGGAGCAACTTTGCATCAGAGGTCCACACCTAACAGCAGCTCAACGGAACAGCCATTTTAGTGTTATTTTGAGTAGGTTTCATTATTTATTCCCAAGACAGCACATCACTATTTTTTTAAAGAAGTGTTTTGTGTGATTTTATAATCCAAAATAGACACCATTTCTGATATCCTTGTAACCATAGGGAATATAGGACCACATTCCCCATAACCTTCATACCAGTGTTCAGCATTACATAGAAGAAAGAACAGTACAGACATGAATATTCGTTCCACTGTTACCCTGGGCAAGTTCACAGATGGCTTCCTGAGTCTTGGTTTGTTCATCTGTGAAATAAGGCTTATAGAAAGGCTCAGATGAGATAACAGGTGTAAAAAGTACTTTGTAAAATACAATGCTTATTAATAATAAAGTGCCCTCAGGAGATACTCTATGTCTACACACTGTGTCTAGCATGGTAAAAAAAATGCTAAATGTCTGTTGAAAGGAAGAGGGAGTCAGAGAGCTAGAGGAAGCAGGAGAGGGAAGAAGGAAGAACATAAGAGAAAGCCATTCAAGTTTCTCTTTTGGATGCTTTGTATTTCAGTCTGTCTTTCCATTTTTTCTGCCATCAATTTCTTCCTTTTCTTTTCTTCTTTTTACTCCCTTGGTTCCTAAAGACTCAAAATTCTGACGCAGTTTAGAAAGGAAGAGTTTGCTGGGGGAAAGGATGCATTGGCATCAGCACTATAACCTTAGGAAGATCATAAATTGACAACGGCAGGAGGACGCTGAACAATTAATCTGATGATTAGTAGCCAAGATATCAGATCCTGTATTTTCTTACCAGAATTCTGAGCTAGCCACCTGGAAACCCTTCTTTCCTTTTTTTTTTTTTTTTTTCTCCCCAAGTTACATGGTCTAGAGTAGCGTTTCTACCTAAGAACTATTAGGGCCAGATAATTCTTTATTTTACTTTGCAGAGTGTTAATTACCATCCCTAGTCTCTACTCAATAGATGTTAGTATCCCCCACAAAGTATGACAATCATAAATGTCTCAAAATATTGTTAAATGTCCTCCAGGGAAGCAAATTGCCCCTGTATTGAGAGCCACTGCTGTACACACTAAAATTATTGTGTTTTGAGGTAGAATTTACTTACCGGATCTAGAAACAGTTCTACGAAGAAGCTGTAGTATATACATTCCTGAGAAGAATTAAGTGTAAATTAGTTGAGAAAGCATGTGTTTTGAATTTTGACTTTTTTCATTTGGATTTGTTTCTCATATGCAACTTAATTAAACTTCTCTGAGTTTTATCTAGTTAATCTATATATTAGAGCATGGAAATTTTCTTCATAGCATCTTACTGTCACCTGCATATTTTACATTTATGTGTCTATTTCCTCTCTGCCCTTACTATAATATAAGCTCCATGAGGAAAAAAAGGATGAAATCTTTGGTTTATGCACTACTCTTTCCTCATAACTTAGAACAAATTTGGCATATAGAAAGGGCTCATGTGTATTTGTTGAATACATTTTATAGATGTAACACAAAATCCAGGGTCTAGTATATATGGGTGTCAACAGTTGTGCTTATCGACAATTCTCATTATTCAAGATACTTAACATTTGATAAAGTCATCACAGTCACTGAATTAGTGAATTTTGAACAATGCTCTGAGGAGAAATACAGGGTTAGATTCCACTAAGCCTCCAGTCGCATTTTCATCCATGAAATGATACATATAACCTTGTTTTACTTGTGTCTGTTTATTTTTATTTAGTGTATATTATTGATTCATTAACATTGAGCTCCCAGCCTACAGTGCCTGAATGAAGCTAACCTAACATGTGAATTTTCTCCATAAGGCACATCACAGTTTTTTTGGACTTAGGAAAACTAGCCAGCATTTCAGCATTACATGTGGAGGTCATTTTAAACAGCAAAATCACCACCAAAAAAAGGACAAAAATGCAAAAATATAAAAATATAATACTAAAAAGATGGTGAAAAGAAAACTTGTTTATAGTATGAGAGCTGAAACAAGACTGCAGAGTGTCACTTTGTTTGGCTTCAGCTGGGAATGTGTGAGTTGGATGACTCAAATTTTTTGCTTTTCTGCTCATGTCCATGAATGACCATGAAAACACCATGAGCATTGACTTTGGGGTTACAAATACATTTTAAAGAGTAGGCAAAATAACAAATGCAGAACCCACAAATAGTGATGATTGACTACACTTATGGACAGGTCAGCTTCTGCAAGGAGATACAAGAGAATTCTTACTAACTTAATTATCAGGCAGAGTAGTGAGATCTCATCCCAACCTTTGCATTTTACTCTTTATATCTAACAAATGAACAGAACTTCTCTTGCCAAGGTGCCCCTTCAAGAACACACAAAAGAAAATGTTGGCAGCAAATTTTCGAGTACATGCTTTGTTCTAGTCCTGTGTTCCTTATGATCCTTCATTCTGCATGAATTTGGAGACTTTCCAGCTATCTTTCTGTTATTGATTTCTAGTTTAATTCCACTGTGGTCTAACAGCATATTTCGTATGCTTTCTATTCTTTTAAATTTGATAGGGTGGGTTTGATGAGCCAGAATGTGGTCTACCTTGGTGACTGTTCCATGTGAACCTAAGAAGAATATGTACTCTGCTGTTGTTGGATGGAGGAGTCTATGAATGTCAATTAGATCAAATTGATTGATAGTGTAGTTCAGGTCAACTATATTCTTCTTTTCTGCCTTTTTAATCTATCAATTACTAAAAAAAGATGTGGTATTGATGTCTCCAACTATACTTGTGCCTTTATCTTTTTCTCCATGCATTTCTGTCTGTTTTTGCTTCATGTTTTTTGATGCTCTGTTGTCAGGTGAATGTGTTCTCAGAGAACTAACCCATTTATCATTGTATAATATCCCTCTTTATCTCTGAAAATTCCTCTTTCTCCTTTGTATGAGATTAATATAGCTACTTCAGATTTCTTTTGATTAATATTAGCATGATTTATAATTCCCCATCCTTTTATTTTTTTATCTAAGTCTTTATACTTAAAGTGGATTTCTTGTAGGTAACAGATAGTGGGGTCTTTTTTTTTTAAATCTCCTCTGACAGTCTCTTTATATTGGTGTATTTAGACCCTTCACATGTAAAATGATTATCAATATAGTTGCTTTAAAATCTACCGTGCTTTAAACTGTTTTTTATTTGCTGCATTTGGTTTTTGTCTCTTTTTGGTACTTCATTTGACTCTCACAAACATGCCATGAGGGAGGCATCTCATATTCACCCCCATTTAGAAATGAGAAAATCAACAGTACTGAAATTAAATGACTTAACCAAGGTTACATAGGACCGAAAAAAAAAGAAAAAACAGAGCCAAAATTTAAAATTTGCTTATGTTCTTTACTTGACTGAACATTATCTTCCATACACTCAATGATTTTAGCAATAAAACTCTGATAAAACCTCCAAACCAAGTAAACTGTGCCCTCAAAATCACTAAAATCTGCATAGCTTTCCTCTTCTCCAAAACCAGCCTGGGAAGAAGGTATTAAGATCTTAGAATCTTTGCTTGAGTTAAACCAAAATGCCATGTATTAACTAACAGTTAATAACATATTCTAACAAGGCTAGCATCAGAATAAGAGTGAAAGGGAAAAAAAGAATTTTGCTTCATTTATGAATAAACTAGATCTTATCCATGGAAACCAAGCCTGTAGTTTCAGGGTGTCAGGTTTCTTAAAAAGCAAGAAAAAATTTAGCCCTATTCTCAAGACAGGCTGTTCAGTTTTATTTTCCTACTGACTAAGTTCATTTAAAATGAATTGTTACTACCAGGCTCCTGAGTCACCATCCATTTTCCTATAAAAATGCTTCTCCGTGCTTCCATGGGGAAGTGAGGAAAGACAGACCTGGACTTGGGCCCAAACAATAATTTTAGTAATTACTAAACCAAGTGACTGCAGCCATAATTGAGTCATTCAAAGCCAAATGGTAGCAGTAATTAGTTTGTCAAATTTGAATAAAAGAGCTTTTTTGAAGAGAACACGTGGAGTGGAGCTGAGGAGTCCATGTCAGCCATGGTGGGGGAGACCTTTTTCAAGCAGAGAGGGTCTTCCCAGCATTGTGATTCTCTTGTGTGACAGTGATAGATGTTCCTTGTTACAGATTACGGCCTTGTCACACTTAAACTAATCTCTCTTCATGTCTTCAGGCCCTGCTCCTTCCCCTGGGCAGCAGCCATCAATTTACATGGGAAGGCACCTAGGGAAACACAGAATCTATTTATCACACTTGCTCAGAGTGTACTAACAGCAACTTCAACCCAAGCATGGATCCACATTTCAGTCGGGCTTCACCTCTACAGCATCATAAATAGTGTCAAGGGAGATGTTAAGAAAATGAATGGAAGGAGAGTGAGAAATTCATGAGAACTATGGGAGTCAGTGAACTCCACCCTGGTTTGACCACCTCAGTGTGTATAAGAATTCAGCATGGTTTACACTCTTAGACTGGACTTTAAACTTCCGAGACTTCCTTTTCACTTCCTAGAGTCATCTGCTTACTGGTGGATGGCCACTTTTGAGTGCCAGCTAATGGAACAGGAGCTACGTTAGGTTAGGAATACAGAAGCCAAGAGACAGAGTTCATATCCGTAATCCTCTCTCCTCCAACTCCCCAGCCATAATCTGCATTCAATTATTTGTTTCATTACAGACATATTCTCTACTAGCTCTTGCTAAATTCTATCTTTGTTCCACTGAGATTGGTCAGTGCTATTTCTGCCCAAGGCTGTGTTTGCCTTACTATTTCTAAGGAACATACTTCCCAAATTCATAAACTTCTCATCCTTTGCTAACGATGCAAATGACACTGCTGGTATTCTTTCATGTTCACAGAGTCAAGTGGGAAAGCAGATCTTTCAGTGCTGGTGGCCTCCAGGTCCCAGAGTCCATCAATTCAAAGGGTTGGAATTCCTCCCAGTTTCTGAATCTAATTTGAACATAATAAACACCTATTTATTTTAAAGGATTCTGTATGTTTTTTCCCCTCAGAAACATTCTTTTGTGGATACACCTATCAGTTTCACACAGTAAGCTAGACCTGTTTAGTGCTATTTGTTTTCAATTGTTTTGCATGCCTGTTGCTCATAAAATACTCTCTTCCTTATGTTGGCATTTCCTGTCACTTTCACACAATGGTTATTTGAACTGATGTATTTTACTCTTACTACCAAATTTCTACTAGAATTGCCTAAGAAACATATGATGAGGCCACAATTTAATAATCAAAAATGATATGAAATCCATCCAAAATGTCAACAAAGGATGAGAGAGTCAGCAGATCATGACTAAAATAAAAAATTAAAGTATTTCATGTGTATATCTCACTAAGTTGATATTAGTCATCAAACTAGTCACAGCTACGTATTAAAGCTTAAAAAACCGCAGCCAAAGCTATACATTAAAATGAATTGGTTACTTTACAAGTTTAATTGACAAGCTAGGAAAAAAAGTGAATAAACTAAGATTTTAATTTAAGAAGTTAACAACAGCAATCAAAAATACATAAGGAAACGTGAAAAAAAAATGAAAGCAAGCCATTCTGAAATGAGAACAAGAAAGATTAGTGAATTGATAAATGAAGAGATGATGTTGAAAATAATCATGAGTGAGAACAGAATATTATCAAAAACAGGAAAGAGACACTAGAGAAGATCTGAGCTATAGCACGTTGCTTATTCATTATCTTGGTAAAGTTTGTGGCAAGAGCCATATACCTGAAAATGAGGCCACCACAGTAAAGCAGCCCCTACGGAACATAGACGGGGTTTGCCTCTTACTCTTGCTGTCTCCATGTTCTTCTCATCACCTCCTGTCTCCCTGGCTGAAGTTGAAACAAAGACAGTGATTTCCCACAAGCCTGAGGAGTCCCAGCTGGCTGAGCCTGGACTCCCAGAGGACACATATGCTAACTGTCATGTTTCCTGTCCTCTCTATGCCACAGAAGTCAAATAGGAAAAATTGCTCTCTCCAAAACAGCATTATTAGGCTGTGTGAAAATAATAAATGAAATTTTCTCCTTTTGCTGCATCTGCAACAGGCTACCTTTTGAAAGCAGGAAAACTCTCCCTTTTTTCACAGAGTAATCAATTTTTTTAGACAGTTTCACTATTTCTATTGGATTTTTAAAACTCTCTCCTAGATTACTTCTACTTATATCATTCTAATCTATTTCTAGAATTGTAGATGTTCAGAGGTGAAACAGAGTCTTATGATTGCTGGCTTTTGTGCTTTTCTGTGTTCTGTTTCCTCAGATTAGAGTGATGTTACTGCCATTTCTTTGTTGGCAAACTCTTACTCTATTCTTCACCATTTGTTTCATGGCTCCTTTGAAAGTCCTTTCCTGACTATTTCAGGTTCTCATGTCATTGAGAAGCCTCTGGGGGTCCTGATTAAGAGGAATGAACTGTGAAGCCAAAGGACATGGGTTTGAATCTCAGTTCCACCACTTCCTAGATGTTACCTCCAGGATCCTGCACCACAGATTCCTCATGGTGAAAGGGAGATGATAATAGTTAAGAGGATTAAAAGAGTTAACGTATGTAAGTGCTCAGAATAGTTCCTAACACTGAGTAAATGCTACAAGGGACTGCTTATATTATGGTGAAGGGCAGAATAATTACAAATTTACTTATCTCCTACTTGAGATTGCGAGCTCTTTGAGAACAGGATATACCATTCATTTGTTGAAAAAAATGAAAAAAACGCCGTTATCTCCTTAACAGATTTATTTGGGATATTATTTATATGTCATAGTATTCATCCATTTTTACATGTGTAATTCAGTAACTTTTAGAACTGTGCCAAGTTTCACCCCTTTCACCACGATCAGATGTAGAGCATTTCTGTCACCTTATTCACTTACAGTTAATACCCATTTCCAGCCCCATTTTATGATTGAGGAAACTGACACCCAGAGAAATTGACGTTCTCAATGCCATAGAAATGATAAGTGTGATAAACAGGTCTAGAACTTAAGCCTCCCAACATCCTCTGTGTCTCAGCTCATTCCACCATACAGTGCTCTCTGCCAGCATCATCTAACAGTAATTAAATCTGAGAATCAGGCATTACACTGTTTTTCTTTGTCAACAACAGTTGTTTATCATTGTTGTTATTAGCATTTTCATCATTATCATTGATGAGGATTATAATATATACCCCTCTTCGTCTACCTATCCTAGGCATTATGCAGCATAGATTACCTCCTTCAGAACAGAAGCTATCACTCATGCCGTGTGGCAGCTCCAGCCATTTCCGAGCTTCAAATGTGCTCAGAGACTTTACTGTCAGGGCCATGCCATTTTCAATTTTAATGATTATTTGCCTGGCTGCCAGCTCAGCAAACTCAATCTGGAATCCTAAAATCTCTCAGTAAAATGAGTGATTGAAAGCTGGAAGATGAATTAGAAATCCTAATCCCTGGAACAGGGTTGTTGTTGTGAATCTTTTGCTTAACAATACAGACGTTTTAGAACAGACAAAGGAACAAAAGAAAAATCGATACATTTGCAGTGAAGTCATAAGAAGCTTAGCTTCCTTTTCTCTGCTAGACTTGATTCTTGATAGGTGGAGCTTCTCTCTGCTAATCAAGAAACCTTTAGATATCAAAGTTCTATGAATAGTGAAATTGCTTTAGTCCCAGAGCACCACCTTGATTTGCTGTGCTGTTGTCAGAGCGTGGCAAAAGTGGATTTTCCCATAAATTCTCTGTGCACCAATAATGTTTTGGTTCATGCTTCGAGTAATGGACTAAATCAGCTCTCACTCGAGGCAGCTGTTCATAACTCACTAATCCAGGATGATTATTTTGTGAAAACAAGCACCTCTGAAAACACTTCAGCAGACATCCACTTAGGAAGATAATGCTGGCAGATCAAAATGAAAATAAAAAGTTGATGTGTAGTCCTTACATTAAGCTAATGAACAGCTTGGCAGTTCTAACATTGAAAGCATCGAATTATCATAGGCCAAGATACTGGCCATCAACGGTTTTGTAATGCAGCTGGCACTGAAAGTATCAGACATGTAACTTCCAGCAAAAGGCTAATGGAGACAGACATTAATGCCCCAGACCAGCTTGAAAATGCAAACTAGAACCCAAAGCAATTAGACTTTTCATTATTGAAAAAGTAACTGTGGCCATTCAAGAGTGGCATGATTAAGACATCCAATTGCTTCCCAAAAGTAAACTGCTACCATCTTTTATCCTGCTCTGTGTGAGGCTGAGCCTTCACCCTATCAAAGATGTCCAAGGACATGTAAAACACTCTTTCCAACAGTGAAGCAAGAGATGATTGGGCTGTTTTGCCTTCTCACATACACCTAGCATTTTGTGCATGCATTCAGGGATCTCATGGAGTCTCTGAACTCCATCCATAGGGGTCCCTATTGTAATGCCTTTGTGAGTATAAAAAATGTAACATACAATAGGAAAATACTATTGTCTAAGGGGTTTGTTTTGATGGAAAAATGGCCAAAGTGAACAAATACAAGCTAATTCAAAAATATGTATTGAGTCCCTAATCTAGGTCAAATTCTGCACCGAGACACATGGGTGAGGAAATCACTGTCTTTGCCCTCAAGGATTTTCCGTTTTAGTGTGGGAGACACATATGTGAAAAAAGAGATCCAATATAGATGTTAAATGTTATGATAATGAAATGATCAGGTTATCACAAAGGACCAAAGAAGAACATTGAGATCAAATCTGGAGGAAGGGATAGAGGGAGAGTTCAATAAGTCTTCATGGAGATCATGCTGGTTTTCATTTACTAAAGCCCAGATGCATCCATTTCTGGAACTCGGGATACGTCATTTTCCCGACATTGTGAACTATGTAAACTATGAGGTCCTGTCGCTGAGAAGTGGCTACTTATTTTCTGTTCTGTGCTGGGTAGGTGGGTTATATGAGTTATCTTCTTTGGGATGTAATAAGAAAATTTTCAGGGTTGAGTGCTCTCTGGAAATGTCTTTCCTATGAAGAGAAGTTACTGAGTGCCACCATGGTAGGCAGAACAATGCTCCCTCCCAAAGGCGTCCACTTCCTAGTCTCCAGAACCTGTGAATATATCACCTTACATGGCAAAATGAACTTTGAAGCTATGATTAAATTAATGATTTTGGAATGGGGAGAGTAGCCTGGATTATTCAGGTGGATCTAATGTAATTGAAAGGGTCCTTGTAAGTGAGAAAGGGAGGCAGGGGAGTCAGAATCCAAGAAATATTTGAAGCTACTCTGCTGCTAACTTTGAAAGTGGGGAAATGTGCCACAAACCAAGGGTTGCAAGACATCTCCAGAAGTTGGAAGAGATAAGGAGCTAGATATTCTCCCAGAGTCTCCAGAAAGAATGACTCCTCACTAGCACCTTAAGTTTAGCCCAGTGAAACCTGTTTTGGGCTTCTGACCTCCAGAACTGTAAGCAAATTAACTTGTGTTGTTTTGAGCCACTGAATTTGGGTAATTTGTTAAAGCAGTAAGGGAGAACTAATAGAGGCGCTGTCAGATGTCCCTACTAGACATGGTGAACTTGAGTATGGCTCTTCCATTCCTCAAGCTCATAGTTAATCTGACAACACGGAGTGAATTAAGGATACACATTATTTATATTTTAGGCAAATGCAGTACATAAGGTTACTCAGTGATCTGTAGTAAATGAAGATTCTATTTGCTGGTCTATTCTACTTTCATTCTCACCCTTAGGCTGAGGTCTCTCTTTCAGGACTTGGAGTCCTACAGTGACCTTTCCTGGTCAGAATCCTGGGTTTTTGTTGTTGTTGTTGTTTTTCCACAGAAGGTAGTTACTCCCTGCCTAGTAATCAGCTGTTCTGCCTTAGGCTGTTTCCCTTAAATTCTACCCCTGAGAAATATCCGTCTACCCAGCTACGTTAGATGAGCAAAACCAGAGAACTGATTCTTCCCTTCTTCCACACCCCTTCCTCTCCTCCCCCCCCCCCCCAGGAGCTCATCCCTTTTATGCCTCTTTATTTTTTTATATGTATTTAAAAAACACAATTCTAAGAAGAACTTCATAGTCTTCACCAGACTGCACAAAAAGAGTCCGTGGCACAAAAATGGCTTAAAAAAAAAACAACCCAAGTTCTCAGCCCAAGTTTTCCTAATGACCATTTACAACCCGTGAAGTTCTTGAGGGAGACCCGCCTCCTTCGCATGCTGACTCAGCATCTCCCACTTGACAAGAAGCAAACCACTTCACCCTGATGAATCTCATGTTTTTCATTTCTGCAACAGGAATAATAACACATGTAGAGAGTTAACTAAATGCACGAAGTAACAGAGGAGCCCATACATGCACACGTAGTAGGTGTTCAGTAAACGTTATTTGCCCTTCAGTTTTATTTCCCATGAATTTCAATAGCCTCGAGTAACCACATTGCTACTAATTTCTTTCCTTTGGGAAATACTGCGTTTTCAGTCAGTCACTTACCTGACATTCATGTTGGCCTGGGAAGTTTCTGTCTCATCTTCTCTTTCAACAAAGAAGACAGTAATACATTAGTGTGCAAACTGACCCAGATGGGAGACAGAGCCTTGTCATTCCCAGCTGTGTGACCTGAGCGGTTAAACCTTTTAGCTTCTCAGTTTCTAAAACTTTGCTAAGCTATATTCATTTTTTTCAGTCTTTCTCTCACGAAGAACATATCCCATTATTTTTTTTCATGCAAATGAATGTTTTAAAAAAGGTTTATTGCCAAAAGCACTGTATTTATTGTAGAATGATTCATTTTCTTGAAGTTTATTACTCAAATACAAATAACTGACAATCAAAGCTTCTAATCAGCATAGGCTAATCAGTGTTGGCACACAGAATTAGTATGATTTCAGGCAAAATCAAGGAAAAGTAGACATTCATCTTCATAGATAAACGGAAAATCACTCTTTTCCCACCTCTATCCCCAGTTCTACCTTCAGATCCCGAAGTGACAGACATCACCAGGGGACTAGATCATTTCTAAAGGTCTTTCATCTCTAAATTCCATTAAAATTCACAAACAACCCCAGGTGCATTTGATCTAATCCACCTCTGCAGTAATTTTAAATTGCCCCTCAATTTTCAGACATATTACTGATGAGTGTTTTGTGTGTTTCAAGGTTGTTGGGAAAAGCTAAGAACATTTTGGTTCTCATATCTTTTGGGTTTTAGTTGTAATTATGTTTGCTTTGCCTTTAGACCTTTACACTGGTGTGCCAAGCAGCCAAATGACCCTAATTACTGCACTTTGCATGACTGTTCAGAGGCCTACATAACTAGTATTATTAGGATTCACTGAGGAAAAGTTCTACTTTACCTGTGGTTTTAAAAGACTACTCATTTTTTCCAGGGTTTTTTTTTTTTTTTTTAATGACTAGGATAACTACAGACATATTTGCTGTCTATTTCTCATCCAATCTTTCATTTGTGCGCAGAAAAAACTACTCTCTGGAAGGGAATTTATATTTTTTTAGGCCATGATCTTGTAATATTATTGTTCAGCAAAATCTATAAACCATATGTAATATTTTGTGTGTTTTAAAATTTTAAACAAGTTGCCTGCGTCATTCTTTTGTCCTTTTGTAGCTTGTTTTTTTATGTTTGTTATATTGTGATTTATACTAAGAAATATATATTTGCCCAGGAGTGGATTGCTGGGTCATATGGTAAGTCAAATTTTAGTTTTTTTGAGGAATCTCCATACTATTTTCCATAATGGTTGCACCAAACTACATTCCCACCAGCAGTGTAGGAGGGTTCCTTTTTCTCCACACCCTCTCCAGTATTTATTGTTCATGATGGCCATTCTGACTGGTGTGAGGTGATACCTCATTGTAGTTTTGATTTGCATTTCTCTGATAATTAGCAACATTGAGCATTTTTTCATGTGCCTATTGGCCATTTGTGTGTCTTCATTGGAGAATTGCTTGTTTAGGTCTTCTGCCCATTTTTGGATTGTGTTGTTTGTTTTTTTCTTATTAAGTTGTATGAGCTATTTATATATTCTGTAAATTAAACCTTTATCAGTTGCAACATTTGCAAATATTTTCTCCCATTCCATAGGTTGTCTTTTTGTTTTTGCTTATGGTTTCCTTTACTGTGCAAAAGCTTATAAGTTGAATTAGGTCCCATTTGTTAATTTTTGCTTTTATTTCTATTGCTTGGGTAGACTGCCCTAGGAAAACATTGCTAAGATTTATGTCAGAGAATGTTTTGCCTATGCTTTCTTCTAGGAGGTTTATCATGTCTTGTCCTATATTTAAGTCTTTAAGCCATTTTGAGTTTATTTTTGTGTCTCATGTGAGGGAGTGTTCTAACTTCACTGATTATATGCTGCTGTCCAGTTTTCCCAACACCACTTCCTGAAGAGACTGTCTTTTCTCCATTGTATATTCTTGCCTCCTTTGTCAAAGATTAATTGATCATAGGCCTGTGGGTTTATTTCTGGCTCTCTGTTCTGTTCCATGGATCCATATGTCTGTTTTAAGCCAGTATCATGCTGTTTTGACTACTGTAGCTCTGCTGTATTGTCTGAAGTCTGGGAAGGTTATTCCTCCAGCTTTGTTCTTTTTCTTCCATATTGCTTTGGCAATTCTGGGTCTTTTGCGATTCCATATAAATTTTAGGATTATTTGTTCTAGTTATGTGAAAAATGTCCTGGATAATTTGATAGGAATAGCATTAAATCTGTAGATTGCCTTGGGCAGTATGGCCATTTTAACAATATTAATTCTTCCAATCCAAGAGCATGGGATATCTTTCCATTTCTTTAAGTCATCTTTAACTTCCTTAGTCAGTGTTTTGTAGTTCTCCATGTATAAGTCTTTCACCTCCTTGTTCAGATTTATTCCTAAGCATTTTATTGTTTTGGATGTGATTTGGGGCATATATTCAGAGGGAACTCTATTTGAAAAGATACACGCACCCCAATGTTCATAGCAGCACTGTGTACAATAGCCAAGACATGGAAACAACGTAAATGTCCATCAAAAGATGACTGGATAAAGAAGCTGTGGTATATTTACACAACAGAATTCTACTCAGCCATAAAAAAGAATAAAATAATGCCATTTGCAGCAACATGGATGGATCTAGAGATCATCATTCAAAGTGGAGTAAGCCAGAAAGAGAAAAATATATGATATCATTCATATGTGGAATCTGAAAAATAAGAGGACACTAATGAACTCATCTACAAAACAGAAATAGACTCATAGGCATAGTAAACAATTTTACAGTTACTGGGTGAAAGAGGATGGGAAGGAATAAATTTGGGAGTTTGAGATTTGCAAATGTTAGCCACATATAAAAATAGATTTTAAAAAAACCAAGTTTCTTCTGTATAGTACAGGGATCTATATTCAATATCTTGTGAAATGATTCTGGAAAAGAATACATGTATGTATATGAATAACTGAATCATTTTGCTGTACACCTGGAACTAACACAACATTGTAAGTCAACTATACTTCAATTAAAAAAAATAAAGTATAAAAGAGAGTCAACATAGATATTTACTTAGGAGGGACGTGGGAGCCTCTGAGACACTGGATGTTTTCTATTTCTTGATCTAGGTGCTGGATATAGGAATATATTCCCTTTGTGAGAATTTATCAGCTGTAGTCTTGTGATTTGTTCAATTTTATGTATATTTGTATATACTTACATTTACCTAGAAAGAGTTTTGGAAAAAAACTGATGAGAAACGTTTGGTAGTGAGACACAGGAAGTTATCAAAAATGTGAAGGCTAAATCATTAGGGAGTGCATTCCACCATGTTCTTGGTCTAGACATTTTATTTTTCCTCACTAAGGCCCATGAGGCTTATCAAAAGTCTTCCTATTGTGGCTGGTGAAGGCGTTTGGAAGCACTCCAAATATTTTATACTGTGAAAGGAAATTACAGCTTCCATTAACACTGGTACAAATGCATTACAGACAAATGGAAACTAGAAAGAAAGCAATAAAGCAAGAAGGCAAGAAGATAAGAAAGCAAATGTCACCTTCTCTGGGTAGTCTTACTGAATCCTCTTTTCTGATTTGGAAACCCTTCTTTTGTGCTTCTATACAATCCTTGCATATCTGTATAGTAGAAATTTTAACTTCTATTGCAATCGTCCATTAACATGCTCTCCCTTCCCCCTGGAACAGAATTGTATACAAAAATATGGTATATGAAATTTTACATTTTCTAGTAGCCATGTCAAAAAAAGTCAAAAAGGAACAAGTGCAATTAATTATAATGATAAAATCTAATAATCTCAATAATACATTTTATTTAATCTGGTATGTCCAAAATGTTATTTTAGTATGTAATTATCATAGTAAATTATTAAGATACTTTACATTCTTTTTTGAACTAAATATTTTTAATTCAATGTATATTTTACACTTAAAGCATGTCTCTCAATTTGGACTAGCCATTTTTCTAGAGTTCAGTAGCCACATGCCTATTGGCTATCACAATGGACAATGTAGTTCTAGAATAAAACTATGAAGGTAGTGATTATTTATTCTCTTCATATGTTTATCTACAGAGTGCCACCGTTTAGTAGGTACTGAATAGATAGTTCTTTTATCATCTCCAAAGATGCATTAAAACTGATATAATAATTATAAAAAGTTCTAAATCTTAATCTTAATCTTAATGTGTTCCCTCCAGAGGTAGAGTTTGGTGATGGTGCACATGGCTCTGGGGGAAGCTCTAAATAGATGCTTATTTTGCCTTCTTGTAAGGTCAAACTGTTTGCAGGAGACTTGTCTCAGCTGAGAGAGATAAAAATCTAGTTCATACTGAATAAGACGTCAATAAAATATTTCATCATGTATCAGGAAAGAATAATCATTTTTTAAAACTGAAAAATATCCATCAGCTATCATCAGAGAGCTGAACAAAACAACAAACCACTGTGTAGCAAAGCTATAGTTTACTCATCTCAAACAGGATAACAACCACGTGCTCCATCAAAGGGCTCACTTGGGGATTTTGTTATAATACATGTGAAGTGGTACATAGTAAACAGAAGCAAAAGGACTTTAGGGGAGTAAAGAAAAATGAATCCTCTGAATGGAAACGTTCTATTTGTTTGAAATGATAAGGACGTCTTAAATTGTTTAAGCTGGTAGAGTAGAAAAAATAGCAGAAACCTCACAGTTCTCATACACCATTATAGACCAACAATTTCAGCCTTAAATCATAGTTCCCTAGAATATCAGAACCATCGGAGCCTTAGAGATCCTCCATCTTAAGAGTTTCCCTTCTGGCAATTGATTGATGCTTCTTTGTTTCTGGGTAGAATTTTACTCTCCTGCGAGTGTCTTGTTCTCTTTATTTTCTTACAGAAGTCCAGGTTAGTCTTTCAAGGGACAATTTCATGTCATTTCCTCTCTGAATTCTTTGTACACAAAAGTCACTGGATATACATGGTATCCATCAGTATTAACAAATGTATCTCTAAAATCTCATTATTACCTTGCTTTTCAGTCATATTAAAGTGAAATTTCAACTCCTCGCCTGGCTGGACCCAAAGCCTCTCCTGACCCCAGGCGTTAATAACCAGGCCCCCCTGGGAAGCCAGCATTTCAGCTCATGCATTTACCACTCTGATTTTCAGTTCCTCTTCTTTTCTGGCAATTAGTGACTCCCCTTTTTCTTTTGAGCACAGCTACTCATCTCTTTGGGAGTTATATTTTATCCAGCATTTCCAAGTGTTGGTACAAGGTTTTTCACACTAGCTGAGTCCACTATCTTGCCTAAACAACTGTATTTGTTCAAAGTATATACTTTGTTAAAGTATCTGCTTTTCAACCACAGCAACAGAACACTCATTTCTCAAAGGTGGCATTTTAGACTACCCTTAAAGAAACAGATGTTTATAATAGTATCTAGCTCATATCCTTAACATGCCATTTATCAAAACAAGCTGCCCCTAGGTTGCATCCAAAAACTAACTGCTGATGTAGCCGTACCAGTGTCTCTTGACATCAGTCCTCTTCTGATGATAGAACCCACAGATGATATTTTGCCCCTTTGCAAGATAATGTGTTCACTTTGCAGATATTCTCTAAGGAGATGGAGGAATGGAGAGCTGTGTGTACTAGGTTATGAAGAGCTTTAACTTGCCCTGTATTTTAGCATACCTGGATTCGACTCACATGATAATCAAAACCTCTTTGTTTTAGTTTATAGATACAGATGATGACTGTGCCTTTCTGCTGCTACTTAGTAGAATTAAGGTACAGCCTTCCTCATTTGTGAAGGCAGGTTTCCTAGAAGTAATAAATAATGGATAAAAGACAGCAATTAAATGCATTAAAATGAATTACAACTTTTGGGGGAAATTGAATCTGGTGTTAATTTGGTGATCAGTGTGGCATTTGAAATTCTGTTTAGCTTTATAACTTAACTTTGCGGCTACACTTCACACTTAAACCAATTTATGAGAGACAATTGTTGGTGCATGAAATATGTAGCTGTTCTAGATATTATAAGTGTACAGTTTATCTTTTCAGATTCAGCAAGCTCTGGATTATGTTCCATAAATAGCCACGCTCAATTCATTTGTCTTTTATTCTCAGATTTATCCTGAATATGTCATACAAAATGTAACCTAATAAAAATCACAATATGGCCAACAGGGAAAAAAAATAACACATATTGTTTGGTGGGATGTTTACTCATGCTCAGATCGTGTAGGTAAAATTCCATCAATATAACCCATTAGACAGAATAGGATAGCATCAAATTTTCTCATTTTATAGTACTGAAAAATTTTATTCACTCTTCCTGAATAGTTTTTGACCTTTACTCTCTAGTTTCTTTTTCTTATAATATCACTCTTCTAAGTGGATGTTCAAGTATCATTGTGCATCTTATGAACTATAAATGTTATTTGAAATGTCATTTTTTTGATATGAAATAGTTTATATAATATCTTGCATATGAAATATAAATGTAGCTTTAAAAAAGAAGGTGCACAAATTGTAAGGAGAAAGTATAAAAATGATTGCCAGTAAAATCTGTAGTAGTTATAATCTTATAATCTTTATCATGGGGTAGCATTTTAAAAATCTATATTTACAATAAAAGGAAACAAAAGAAGCACTGTATAATTCAAGCCCTCACTAGCCAGGGCCTTGGCGCAGGGTGGGATGGGTGATGGTAGTTAGGGAAAGTGTTGGGCTTCCCTGAGACATATCCTGCGAAAGGGACTGTCAGCCTTTCAGTAAAGCCCCTCATCCCACGTGGCAACTCATCTAGTGTGGTAAAGAAACAGACACTAAGGGCAGAGAGTTGTTTAGGTTGACAGGTGGAGTTAGCATTATAAATTGCTCACATGCTATCTGAGGCAGGTAGAATATCCAAGAGGAACTTCCAAGCATCACCAGGGAGATGCGGAAGTGCTGAGAAGCAGGTGGGTCTGGAGTCCTGTGGTTGAGATGATCAGGTGCAGCTGTGTGGACCCTGTAAACCAAAACAAAGGCAGGTCTGGACACTGGCACTGCCTTAGACCCCATATGCTAGGAACCACCATTTTTAGTATCATCAAATGTGATGATAAAAAAGACCAGTGCCAAGGACATAGAAAACAAACTATGGTTACCAAAGGGGAAAGGGCAGGGGAGGGATAAATTAGGAGTTTGGGATTAATAGATACACATTACTATACATAAAATAGATAAACAACAAGGACCTACTATATAGAATGAGGAATGATATTCAGTATTTTATAATAACATACAATGGAAAAGAATCTGAAAAAATATATATGTATGTATGTATATGTATAACTGAAACGCTTTGGTGTACACCCAAAACTAACACTGTCAATCAACTACACTTCAATTAAAAAAAAAAAAAAAAAGACAAGTAAAGAGATACTTCAGGGGGGAAAAAAGGCCAGTTCTAGAGATATAGAGGATGAGCCAAACCAACTGGAAGCCCACACAGAACAGAAACAGACACGTCTATCACAGTACGTGCAGTGAGACCTCCTCCCCCACCCCCAGACAGAAGTGTGCTGTGTCCCTAGTAGAGAGTTGTACCTTGAACTGACTGAATATTTACCCTCTTCACCAAGAAACAAAAACTGTTTAAACCTTAAATGCAGAAGTGCTGATGGTGCTAAGGTCTTTTGTTGGTGAGATTCTTGTCTCCTACTAGGTCCTATACTCTTGTCCTAAAATTACTAGTTTTAGCAGTGGCTACGGTTAAAGATTAGGTTATGGAAAACAGATTTAAAAAATACTTTCTTTGGAACATCTGAGCTAAAGTGAGTAAATATATATTCTTGCACACTATATTTCAAGATCTTATTCCTACCTATTTATATGCGCATTTTAAGCAGTGTATAGATGACACAGGTTGAAAAACAGATAATTTTACTTGGCCACTTTTCTTTGTGCATGCACTTACCACTCATCACTGCCCAGACATGTTCCAGGAGGGGGCATCTCGTCCTGCCGACGGTGGTCCAGGGCTGACATCTGCAAATCACATCAGTAGAGCTTCTAGGGGAAAATCATGTCAATGAACTCCAGAAGTTCTTGATGTTGCCTGGATTTTCTATTGGTACAATTCCTCCTTTTCAACATCAGGGTATGTCCCCACTTTTATATGTAGTATTTTGTATCTGCTAATCCCAAACTCCTAATTTATCCCTCCCCTACCCTTTTCCCTTTGGTAACCATAAATTTGTATTCTCTGTCTGTGAGTCTGTTTCTGTTTTGTAAATAAGTTCATTTGTATCATTTTAAGTTCCACACACAAGTGATATCATATGGTATCTGTCTTTCTCTGACTTATTTCACTTGGTATGATAATCTCTAGGTCCAGCCATGTTGCTGCAAATGGCATTATTTCACTCTTTTTTATGGCTGAGTAGTATTCCATTGTATATATACCACATCTTCTTTATCCAGTCATCTGTTGATGGACATTTAGGTTGCTTCCATGTCTTGGCTGTTGTAAATAGTGCTGGAGTATAGGTTTACAGGTGGCCACCAGTATATAATTCCTGCATCCACAGATTCAGCCAACCATAGACAATGCAGTATTATAGTACAGTCCATATTCAGTGAAAAAATAAATCTATGTATAAATGGACCCACGCAGTTCAAACTAATATTGTTCAAAGGGTTAACTGTATATCTTTTTATTATAGCCTCTCTTTAAGTCTGTTCTTTTCTCTGTATGGGAAATTCATTTTGAGTTAAAGTGTAGAGCTGAAAAGTTAATTCATTATTTAATTTTGGGATGTTAAAAAAAATTATTCTTGAGAGCATTTGGAATTAAAATATTGTTAATTATAATAATTGACACAGGAACTTTTTGATGAAATTAGGAAACACTAAGCACAACCTGGGCAGGAAATGTAATATAGAGACTCATATAATATATAGACTCATAGCTAATACTCATCATGTATCTACTGAGTGAATGTTTTAGAAAGTTCTAAGATGTTCCTGTTTTCATCCTAGGATAAAAATAACTTTTTTTCATAACAGTTATACTTACAAAAGCAAGCTGAAAAATATAGTTTATAAGCAGCATTCCAAAAATAAAGAGCACCATAGAGAACTAGTCCTAGAATATTCTCTGGCTCCTACACCAACCCATCCTGTGATCTCAGACAAGTGACAGTTGATCCCCAGCTCTCAGTTCACAAATATGTAAAGGAGGATCTGGGAATCATGTCCTCTAGAGTTTTCCAATTTGTGTCCCATTTCTTCATATATATTTTTTCTGTGAAGCAGGTAACACATTCACAACTATAACTAGCATAGTTTGTCACCCTACTTTAAATAAGGTTTAATGTTCTACAGGCTTCAGTAAATATGGAGACAGACAGAGATTATAGGGGCGAGGTAACAGAGCCATGGTACAAACCTTTATGGGAACTATTATACCTACTTCAGCAGAGGCATCTAGCCCCTAGCTTCTGTGTACTGTGAATCCTGGGAGGACAGGGACTGTATCTGCTAACTCATTGTCGAATCCTCAAAACTTGCGCTTGGCACATTGTGGCTGATGAGTAAATATTTGTTGATGAATGGTAAAATGTCTCCTATGGTGAATACGGATATCTAGCTGCAAGGAAGTTTTCACTGCAGTTTACTGTTCATTATCTAAATAAAGTGGAATAGGATAGTATAAAAATATATGCTGAACCTGCGAGGTCTAGGATTTTCCCTGGAGGTATAGCATCTTAACCCTGAAACACTGGGATTATTTCTCTGTGATGAGGTAGATAGAAATAAGTAACAGAGGCATTTAGCCCAGCCTGGGAGGAGCTTCTGGCAAGGTGTTTTGAAGGATATCCTCTCTGAGGTGAATCTTGGAGGACAAGTTGAATACAGAAAGGGAGAGAGCTGTTCCAGGTTGAAGAAACATGCCATGCATTAAAGCATGCCATTATAAAACAGCCTCAGTCCCTCCTAAGATTTCTAATTACAGTAAACTATTTAGCAACTTGGAACATCTAATACATGGGTTCTGAGTTAGATGGATGTTAAGTTATTTAGTGATTAACTAGACTGTGGTGGTAAATCCCAGAGGGGATTCTAATTGAGAATCCATTTAACTGACTAGCTCTTAAGAGGATGGACTACAGCACAGCACTGACAGCAGTTGGATCGATGTTTCCAACAGGAAAACACAATTATTAATTTTGGATTGATTGCAATTGGGTACTTTTTTAAAATTCCAGAGCAAAAATCATGGTTAAGGAAAGCTGACCATAATAATGAAAAAGTAATTGTTTTGGACATTAGTTGTCACTGGCCACAGCAGTGTGCTTATAACACTGCGGGTACATGAACTATGCATTCTAGGAGCGTGTCTGGGGTTACAGGTAAACTCCTGGAATGCACTCTTTATGCAAAGTTTTCTGAAAATGATAATGTTGGTTTTGTTTTTTGTCCTATCTTGACTTTCATTCTCTGGTTTTTACTTTGATGCCAGAAATACAAGTTCATTGGAGAACTAGTGACTGATAGAGATGTAAACATCTAGACTACTCACTCAGACATAGCCACGTGAGGCACCCACATGCAACCATATGCTATTTTTAATATTCTGATTTCTGGTTTGTATTCCACACTAGACTATGTCATCCTAAGGAGACTCCGTATCTGTCATGGTTGTATCCTCTGTGCCTACCTCAGGCCTGGCACATTGTAGATTCTCAGTGATTTTGTAGACTGAGCTAATACATAGCTATAGTTGTGTTCTCTGTAACTACATTGGAACACATGTTCACATACAGGAGAAAATTCTAAGGACCAAATACACCATGCACAGTTTGCTTTGCCTCTCACAAGGTTTCACTGCAACAGCTTCTGTTATCCTGCCATCTGCCTTACAGCCTTTCCTTTTCCACTTTCTGATGACCACTGTTACTCCCAGCCGCAGAATCATTGCCTCCCTTTCTGGGGAGGTGGGCATCATTTTAGACCACCTACTTCCCCACTTGCCCTGTCCTGGCCTTCTTTGTTCTTCAGTGATGATGCCTTCACAAACCAAGGCACACCCAGGCCAAAAGCTTTTCTTTCCTAACAGTTTCCTTAGTTTCCACCCCAAACCAAATTCCTCACCACACCAGATTTAGCTCCCCATTTCCCCAAGTGACTGTTCCAAAACTTTAGTTTCCTCTTGTCCCACCATGCCCCTTTCCCACTCACCTTCAGGAGATAGCTTTGTATTGATCAAGAAAATAGAGAAACCTTCCTGCTTAAAATCTGCAACTGCAAATATTATGACATTGTTGCCTCTAGTTTTACAAATGTCTTACTTCTCTTCAGAGCCAACACTTGTCTTGAGCTCTTGGCATCAGTCCCCTCTGGTTACCCAGGTTTTTTGCTTTGTCAGTTGTAACACCTTTCCTACAGTTTCATTGTCTTCCGTCCAGTGGATCACTCCTCAGAATATACGTACTTCTCACCCATATCTACCTCCAGATCCCAGTCAAGCTTTCTGCTCCCCTCTCAACCATCATTGGACTTACACATTCTTCAGTGCTTCATTCATTGTGACTTGGCTTCTACTCCTGCTACTGCATGGAAACCACTCAGCCAAATGTTACCTGCCGGTGATCTCCATATTAACACATCCAAAGAGGCTCTTCACCAGAAATAACATAGTGCAACTTGCTTCTTAAATCTTTTAAAATTATTGGCTTTCTTTATATTCTTTTCCCCTATTCTTCTCTTATCTTTTTTAAACATTGATTTTCAATCTTCCTATTGGTCTATTTCTCCCCAGTTCGCATCTTAAATATCAGTATTTTCCCAAGGATTCTGTACATGCCAGAACATTTCTTTCTACTTCCTTTCTCTGGGTGACCTCATCAATAACCATGGTTTTACCTACCCCCTGGACAATGATGATTTCAACACATTGTCACTACTTTTGATCCCTCCTCTGGGCTTAATATAACCAACTGTCTACTGTACCAGCTGGGCATCACACAGATGTTTCATACAAATCAAACCCAACATTTAAAAGCTGGTTTTTTGTTTACATACTAACTCCAGATTTATTCCTCCTGTGTATCCTCTATTAGAGTGCAATCTGCATGATCACTGAATGACCCCAAACAGAAACCTGGTGAGTTTGTGCCTCCTTCCACTCCATCACTCACTGTATCCATATCACTCAGGATTTTGATCAGAAAAATAGAATCACTAGGAATAATAGAAAATATGGATCTATATTAGAATTTAACCCTAGGAATTGTGGGGGCTATTTAAACGGTTTATGTATGGCTGTTCCTTCTACATCTGGTGTTGAGTCTGGCTCAGGAAGAGCTGAAAGAAATCCAGTGGGAACTGGAGGGGCCCAGCAGCTGCTCAAGCCAGTAAGGTGAGCCAGTGAGTCAGTAATGGTGTATTTGAGCTGCAGCTGTGCAACTGGGGCCCCCGCTGATATTTCCAGCATGAAACCAGTATTACTGCTGCTTCACTTATGCCTTCCAAATTTTAGGCAGAATGTTCCGCCTCATTCATGCTAACCTGGAGCTATTCAGGGAAGAGAACTGTGAGAAAAATAGTTCCAGATTAGCTAAACTGACGCACCAGAACCCCATTACAATACCCAATTAGTCAAATACTGCCAATTTCTAAAATCTTTTCCTTTATCCACACCTTTTCTGGTATAAGCCAGTTCAACTCGTAATAACCTCCTTCTTCATGTAATAACCTCCTGTTTTCTGGCATCTAGACCACCTCACATCCATGAATCCGTCCTTCACAGCACCACCACTCTGCTCTACCTATAAAAATCAAGTCTCACATCATTAGCTCACACGTAGTTCCCACATCCCGCAAAATTAAGTCCAAGCACTTTAGCATGATGTAAAAACCTACAAGATCTTGTCCCTACCTACCTCTTCAAGCCTCATGCTCAGTACTCCTTGCCTTGAACTTTAGCAACTCTGGATCAGATTTATTCTCTGCTCCTCAACTTCATAAATTTATGAACTTGTTTATTCTGCACCTTCTATCTCAACTACTCCCCCATCGAATCCTTACTCCATACACAGTTAACTGGGTTAAATCCTTCTTATTCAGCAATTTGGGATGCAATTTTATTTGGAAAACCTTTCACTGAACTCCATCCATTCTCCTTCTGGACTGGCTTAATGCTCCCTCGTTTAAGCTCTTTCACCAACTACATCTTGGGCATTTCCCTTTCATAGCAGGCACTACATAATTTTGAAATTATCTCTGTGTCCTCTCTACTCTTGGGTAAGAAGTTCCTGTAGAATGAACACTAGGACTGGTTTATTTTCTTTTCATCCCAGACCTGAGATCAAGCTTGATGCATAAAATATGTTTGACAATGTTTGCTAAATCAAACTGAAGTGGGAATGCCTTCCTATCTTCCAAAAACTGTATTTTGGGACTTGGTCCTGTGATGTCAAGAAGGGAGAAAAGAGAGGAAAATACACTGCATTTTATTTTATGTCTAGGAAGAACTGTTATCTCCTTCTAAGGTATGCCATCCAGTACTTCTTCCTGAGAAGATTTGAATGAGATGAAAAAATTAAAGTCTAATAAAATTATAAATGTTTTACTTTTCATGAGGAGATAATAACTTCATGGAAAATTTCTATTTTTCTGAAATTTTCACATTGAAATATATTTGATCACTCAAGAAGATTAGCTGAAAAATATATGATTTTAAGAATTCAATTATCATATACACAATAAATATGTAACAATCTCTAACTTTCCTTTAAACTAGCAATAGACAGAAAACATATTGAAACAAATAAACTTATTCCTAATTTCAAGAGAAAATGCCTAAAAATAAACTTAACAAGAAATATATAGGATTTTTATGAAGAAAACTACAAAGATTCACTGAGGTGCATAAGGGAGGTACGAATAAATGACCATGTTCCTATAATAAGAAGAGTGACTTTTTAAAGATAATGTCAGTTCTTTCTACTGTGATTAATAGGTTTAATGCAATTCATTCAAAACCTAAAGAAAACTTTTAAAGACCTTCACAAAACCATTTAAATGTTCATTTGGAAATGTAAATGGATAAGGCCAGGTATGTAAGTTGTGAAAAAGAAGAGTTGTTGAAGGGACCCAATCAGCTCAGATATTTTGAAGTGTATTATAGAGCTAAAATAATTAAAACTTTTTAGAAACAAATGAAAGGTTAATGGAATAGAAAAAATAGTTCTAAAGCATAAACTAATATGTATAAGAAATAAAAGATAAAGGCAGCATTTTAAGTCATTGGAGAAGGAAGCATTGTTTAATAATCTATGCTAGGACAGTAGCTTATATAAGCAGAAGAAAAATGAAATAAGCTTCTGCTTTCATTCCAAAATCTAAAATACATTCCAAAGGGATGAAAGGACTACATGTTTTTTAAAAATGGAGGAAACTATCTAATTCAATGGTTCTCAACCAAGGATTATTTTGGCCCTCAGGAAACACTTTGAGACAGGAGGGAAGGGGGCAGGGCACAACCACTAAATGAATGACACAGCAATTGAGGATATGACAAAAACTGGTTAAAACCTCCTAAGCCCAAGATGGTGGAAGATTTGATCTCCAGTAGACCTTGAGCCTCATACACTCATTGTAATACATTAGCATACTAAATGATACACACACAGATGCCATAACAGTTCTGAGCCTGACCATAAAATGCCAAAAAGTGAGTGGTAGCCCAGTTTCTGGAAATCCCCACTCCTTTCCCAAAACAGTTGGAATAATCTCCCATTTGTTAGCATAGGAAATTACTGAGCCTGTAAAAACTAACTTCCTTCACACCTCCAGGCCACTCTCACTTTCTGAGAGGACCCCATGCTCTGGGGCCAATTCTCTTGACTTCTGAGTCAGCCCACACTCTGTCTATGGAGTGTGTATCTCCCTGAATAAATCTACTTTCACTCTTCTTCTGCTTACTCTTTAATTCTTTCCTGCTTGAAGCCAAGGACCCCCATTTGATGGGGCATGTCCCAGGGACTCACCCGAGACCTGAGACATGACCATCCTCTCATACCCCATTTTCTTGCAACAACTTGGCAATGTCTGGAGACATTTTTGGTTGGGGAAGGAGTACTATTGTCATCTAGTGTCCTAGCATCTAACCAGGGAAGCTGCTAAGCAAGCTCCAGTGCACAGGGAAGCCCCTTGTAACAAAGAATTGTCCAGTTCAAAGTGCCAGTTATACCAGTGAGAAATCCTGATCTAATCAAAAAGGCAAAAATCATAATGGTTAATGTCAACTGAAAAAAGAAAAACAAACCCTAAAAACGCACAGTCTTAAAGTTGTGAGTTCTGTTGTTTAGAAGGGACCTTACTGAGGACTGTTGCTCTGGAGATAGCCTCTCCGATAGCTCTAAGGAACTGTTCCAAAGAGGTAAGAGAGAAGCCAGCATATACAGGAGTTTCTGTTGAAAAAAAAAAAATCGTAGTTAAACAAAAGATTACTGCTAATCACAAAAAAAGACATATCAGGTTAATAATTTTAGTGCTTTTCTACGTATGGGAAGATGCAAGAGTCTGGGCTCATTGAAATTATTCCTTTGATTTGCATCTTAACCATCTAGGATGCATCCTGTTTTTCTCCCTGCTGAATTCCCCTGAGGATATATCTTCCAGGAAAGAGGCATAGGGTGCGAGGGAGCCCATGGCTGCCATGGCTGATGGTTTGATGGCAGGCAACATTCTTTGTTTACTGAAATAAATGGCGGGCAACATTTTTTTGTCCACACTAACTACTCATAATATAGCATAATTAACAATACTAGGGCCAAAAAGTCAAAATCATTAAAAAAAAAAAAAAGTAATCAGTTTTTTAAAGTGTAAGAACTTTTAGGGTGGCTTCAACTAGACTTGGGAAAAGGATATATCAGTTAGTGTCCAATCAAGGGACAGAAAACACCCAGTGATCTGAACAGGAAATAATAAAAAAAAATTATTAAGTATAGTGGGGATTGGAATCATGAGGGACTGGCCAGTAAGGAGTAAAGAAAACTCTAAGGAATATAGGAATAACAGTTATTAGGAGCAGTCACTATCCCTAGAGCTGAACTAGCACACAAAGAGCTTCTCCCAAGCACTGAGGCCGATTTGTTGGAGATGGCACAGCTCACTGGATGGCAGGGAAGTGACTGTTGCCAGCACCACTTGCTAAAAATTCATCTTCCAGACTTCAGTGGTTAGGGTCTGTATCAGCCGATCCTAAAATACAGTGGTAGAATTTTCTCTCTCTCCAGTATCCCTACTTGTTGCAAAGAATAGAAAGAGAAATAGACTGCAGTCCCTGATGGACTCCCCTCTTGACACTTAAAGTCTGTGGTTCCTGGATCCAGACCTTTGTGATACTCAAGGGCATTTTTTTGCTTTTGAGTTGTGTGAGATTATTCTGTGTTCTTATGATGTAATCCCCTTTTTTGCGAGGGAGGTGGGGGAGAAAGAAGAGAGACAGGAGTGCAGGGAGGGAGGGAGAGAGGAAGAAATAAAAGCATGCAAATGACATGAATAAAAATTAAAGAAAAAAATTTCAAATGGCTCATACGTATGAAATTAACTGCTCAACCTCCCCAACCTCTAATTTGTAAGTGTATAATGCTTTTAAGTACTACAGACGGTTTTGAAAAGTGTGTAGAGCTACAGTTCTCTCTCTCACCTTTTTCAGTGCCTCATTCTTCCATCTCTTGTAGATCATGATATTAATTGTGAGTTTGTGTTAGATAAATTACTCTCATATCTGTAATTTTAAGTTCATTATGCCGTTCAGGAGTCCAGATGAAAGAAAGGATAAGAGTAATGGCAAGCACTTAACAACCAGAAGTCACCAGGGAGCATGAAAATTGAAAAATGCAAAATAAATATCTTGTCTGCCTGAATTAATTGATCTAATCAAGAAGCATGTTGCTGTTGATGCCATGATTACTGAGCTGTACCCACAGGGGAAGCCGAAGCCTTTGTTTGCATTTGTGCTAAATGCTATCACAGGATTTATTATCACAGAACTGACACATTTTCGAAACACTGAATTAAGATTAACTAAAAACTGTAGCCAGGGAATTGAGAAATAAAGACCAAATACTCAGTGTACCAAATAGTTTTAATTATCTAAAGATGAGAAAGCCACTGTAATAAATAATAGCAGCTAAAATTGTTTGAGAACCTACTAAATGCTAGGCGTAAAGACTACTACATTATCTCATTTCATCAACTTATGAGGTTGGTACTATTAATATCCCCATTTTACAGATGAGAAAACTAAGACTAAAGAGGTAAAGTTAGAGGTGGGACGTGGATTCAAACTCTAATCTATCTGACCACAAAAGGCATACTGGTTAGATGAAAAATGGATATTAACTTTGAGTTATATAATTTAATTCTGATTTTTAAAGTAAAACATTCCTTTTTGGAAAAAAAATAAAATTTTAAAAGTAAACAGAAAAGAAGAAACATTAACATATTGTCATATTACCTTCTAGCAGTCTTTTTGTGTGCAAATATATGATTTTTACTCCAAATTAATATCATACTACATATCTTAGAATCTGTTTTGTTTTCCCTAACTGTATGTCATAAGCAATTTCTCATGTTGGTAAATGTTATTCTAAAATATGCATTTTAATGATTATAATATATTAAAAATATAGCTATATAATGATCTTTTAATCACTTCCATAGTGTAAGCATTCAGTTAATTCATAATTTTTCACTTTCATAAATCTTTATGTAAAATATAATATTTATACCAAATCATTTGTAAACTTTGCTTCTATAAATTAATAGAAATACTACTACATGGGAAGAAATCATAAAAAATTAACCTCCAGAAGAATTGTAGCAGTTTCTAGAAGTTTGTGAATACATTTCCTTAACCTCTTGATCATAATAACTCTTGGCTGTTATTTAATTTTAACATTTATAGAGAAAGTAGTGTCTTCCTGGCTTACTTTTAATTTCTTTCCTTATGTTCTCTATTAGATTTACTTCCAAACATTTGCATAGGCCCTGGTTAACTCGAACAAAAAGGAATTTTTTTAAAAAGAATACTGGATTGCTTGCAACATTAAAAATATAATGGAGCAATCTGATCTTAGTTGAAACTGGGTAATACTGGAAGCACTCTTTAAGCTGCTGCTGTTTGATCAACTCAACCATGACTTTTCTCTAGAAAGAATGTCAATCGCTCTAGTTTGCGTTAAGAGGGGCACAGTTCAGGCAAGGCCCACAGAATAGAGGAGGCATGTTTCCCCAAAATAAAACAATAGACAAAAACAGTAGATGACTTTGCTAGTGAAGATAAACGAATCCCCATATATATGCTGGCTGTTTGGCACTTCTCCTCATAGTGAATTGCTTCAGTACATGTCCTTGACTTTCTCAACTACTGTGTTTGTCCTTTTCTTATTGTTATCATGTCTTCTTATATATTAACTCCACATGTTTTTCATATTTATTGTACATCTTCCTAGTCTAATTTTGCATTAAAAATGTGAATATAATATGGGAGCTTACTTGCAAAATTTTAAAATTTCTATATAGTTAAGTAAGTAGGCTGTTTATGTGACCCTTTCTGCCCTCACTGTTCTGTTTAGATTGTTATTCCCAGCCTAACATTCTATTTACATTTATTATCATAGCTACTGCCTTTGGTGCTTTATCTTTGTACTTATATATATTTTGTTGCATTTTGTTTATTGTATTTTTCTCTTTTTTTCCCTATGGTCTACTCTTTGCTGCTCGTCCTTCTCATATCTTGTATTCTAATTTCACCAATGGGGCTCTTGTCAGTTCCTGTGTTCAGAAACGGCCACTTCATGCCCAAATGCCAATAATCACAAGGTGGAAGTTGTATTTTTCAATATTTAGATACTTGCTCAACATCTTCCCAAACCCTCTGAGATATCCCACGAATAAAGAATTCTATTAGAAATGCTGGTACCATCCTTGTCACTGCTGCCTGCTAGCTGATTTTCATTCTGTTCTCCCATGAGGATCTGACCCCACCTCTGCCCTCCTTCTTGTCAGGAGTTGAGGGACAAGAGAGGAGTAGTCTGAGCCCTAGAGAAAAGTTAGCCTCTGAGAGCAACACAGATGAGAATCAACACTATACCTGATACAAAGTAGCATGCACATTGTCTAAATATCAAAGGGAATTCAAATAATTAGAAATCACACATCCTGAATATCACGTTTTAAAAGTTATTTTTTTAACCTCTTACTAAGGAAATCTTCAAATACATTCAAAAGTAGAGAAAACATTTTAAAGAACCTCTCTTGTTTGTATCTCCTAGTTTCAACTACCAACAAGGTATGTGGAGCACCTCTTAAAGGAGATTACCATGTCAAAATGGAATCATTGACAATTAACATTTCTCTCAGCAACATTCACAGCAATATACTTCTGAAAGATCTCAATGGCTGCTACAAGTCTCATGCAGCTAACACAGTCAAGTTCACTTCTCTCATTCATCAATATCTGTTTAATTCTGTGTGAGAGAGAGTCAAATGAGGTATTCACACATCTGGAATCTGTGGGGATACCTGAACAGTCAAGGAATTGTAAAGGAAATTTAAAACAGAAATGGGTTCAAATTTCTAGTAATGTGTCCTTGGGCATGTTAACATTGTGGTCTTGTTTGCATCCTTAAAAAACCTGAAAATTAGTAATACCTATTTCTTAAGGTTTTATTTTCTTCGGGATCAAATGAGAGTTTGTAATTCTTTGCTTAATACGAACTGTCATTGTGATATTTAGTAAATTAAATCTTCCCCATCCAAAAAAACTTTAGATTTCTAGAATTCAGCTGTTCATTATGAACTTCTAGTTAACCATGTAAAATAATTTAGACCAAAAATTTTTAACTTTACTTTTTAAAAAGAAATCTAGAGGTTGAGGCCAAGTTTAGAGTGTAAGTTGTCAAATCAGATCTGAAGGAACATGCAGGAGGTTGCTGAGGGCAAGGGTCTGGAGGTATCCAGCCAACAAAGGTTTTAGGTAGAAGAATCACCCAGGTGTCAGGTTCCAAACTAGACAGACAGAAGAGGGCAGCCGAAGTATGGTTTTCACACAGCAAACTGGGAAGAGCTTTTCAAGCCTAGTTCTCAGGAAAACACTGCAGTTTTTACTACATTTAAAAAAAAAAAAAAATGAAAAGAACCTGTGGTTTATATCAATCTATTAGAATTTAGTATTGTGGTTTTTTAAGACTCCACAGCAACATTTAAACAGAAAGGTTTGTATGATGCATATTAAAATTTAAAAAGCAGAACACAAAGTGGTATATATACACTGAGGTTCCAACTACATAAAATGTTGGTTTATGAGGATGAGGAATAAACAGGACCAGAAAAAATGAAACAGCTAGTATGTGAAGATGGTAGAATTGTTTTCATTTTTCCTTTTTGAATTTTCTTTATGTTATGCAATTGGACAGTAAATAAAAAGTTAAGAAATAAGAGTGTCTGGGGCTGAAGGAAGGCTAAATAAGATCTCAGTCTGTCAGAGGGTATGAGCCTCGGGAGGGGGTCTGGGCAAAGACAGAGTCTCCAGGGAATAAGCACAGGGTTATTTACTAACTGGGAAGGAGCTAGCTAATCTTACTCTTGTTGTGCCAGAGGCAGAGAGGCCGGAACCTTGAGAAGAAAGCTCTGGGGTGGGTAGAGGGGGATGAGAGATCATTGCTGAAGACAAACCCATGGTGTTTGGTAACAGCTTCCTTGAATCCATGAGTAGGAGGCCCATTGTCCACCAAGATTTGACCTTTGTCAAACTTACCCAGCTCTTGTTCAGATCTTTTATTTCTTTATCATGACACACTCCTAGAGTCCGGACTTAGAACCTCTTCCATTTCCAGCAGAAACGATAGTCAGCATCATAAATGCTGCTGAAGCTTCTGGAGGGAAAGAAAAGAAGCATTTTCTATCACAAATTCAGTAGCACACCATTTACAAGTCTTCTTTTTAAGACTCTTAGCTTTTCTAATAGCCAGGGAAATTTTCATCTTCACCTTTTCACCACTCAGTACTTAACCTGTCCAGCCCTCGTTTTCTTTGTTCCAGATCCCACACCCCACCCCCACCCCACCCCCAGTCTCTGCCTAGTTTCCTATTCTTATTCAGGAAAAGTTAGCCTGGTTGCTGCTCAAATAAACAAACCTGCATACCCTCAGGCATTGATTGACTCAGCAAACACAAGGCCCTCTGGTTACCAGAGTCTACTCTTCTAGGGAGGCATTGGAGAATAGACTAATACATTTTTTTTTTTTCTTTTCTCATTGGCATTGGATACTCTGTACCTGTGCTTATAATCAAACAATATGAAGTTTTTAGTTTTTAATTTCCAATATGTATTAGGCACAGAAAAACTTAATTAGAAAGCATTGCATTTTATAGATATGAAATTATCATTCCAATTTTATTTTGGACATCAAAATTTGTAAGAGCTTTAAAGTTAAAGAACACTGCAATCTGATATTTTTCATTTGCCTGTGCTATTTCTATAGTCATATGCCTCCTCTAGGAACATGGTGCAATGGTCAAAAAGAGAAGTGGCGTTTATCAAGAAGGGCATCTTAGTACATTTTTAAAAATGTGAAGCAGAAATGTGTGCATGTCTAATGAATCTGGGAATTATACAAATAAAATATAGTAGTTCTAGCTTTTGACTTCGAACCAATGAATTCTGTACCCTAGTGAAATAGTTACTGCTTTTGAGTATGCGCAATTCATTTTTCATTGCCCCAAATTCTGGAGCCTAAAATGAGAAGGAAAGAGCATCTTTCCTCATGAGGGATTGTGACAATTTCTTAATTATAATGGAGGAGCACTCTGAAAATGAGTAAGTGGTATATAAATTATTTAACTCTGAATTACCTCAGAGTAAGGAAAATGTGGGCTTTTTTTAGTTCTCCTTATATGCTATTTTTAGATAAAGTCCAGACTAACTGCTATAGCAAGCAACATCCAAATTTCAGAGGCTTAATTAAGGATTTATTTCTCACTTATAGTCTAGTGCACATCAGATGGAGAATTCTCTTCTCCATGGTCAGTTAGGTACCCAGGCTAGTATGTTCTCCCTCAGGTTCTCCGTCTTCTAGGGCCTTGTCCTTTACTGGGTCCCCAATATGTGATTAAGAGATAAGGAAAGTTTGTGTGTCTGTGTGTGTATGCCTGTCTGAGAGAGAGGGAGACAGAGACAGACAGAAAGAGAGCGAAGTATACAAGGTTTGGAAATGGTCACCAGGCCTGGAAGTGGGACCTCACGTTTGTTCATCTACATTTCCTTGGCCAGATTTCAGTTGCAGCCTCATTAAGTGCAAGGTGTGTGAGACAGATACTCTGTCAGTGTGTCCAGAGACACAAACATTGGTGAATGACAGTTTTCTGTGCCACAAGGTCACTGTCAAGACACATCAAAGTCTCTCCTCAACAATTCCTGGGATACCTGGCAATGCTAAAGCCACAAAAAAAAAGATGCACAGGGGTGTTCAGTAGTCATTCAGTTTATCACCACTACCCTACAATTTCAGATATCAGAAAAAAATGAAATACAGGGTTATTGAGAATAAAAAGCTAGTTAGTAGCAGAGATGCAACAGTAATCTAAGTCTCTTGATCCTTCGTTCAGTGTTCTTTCCACCGTACGTACCACTTGTCTTCACAAAATTAAAGTATTGACATGTGGTGTAGAGATTTGATTTAATATGGTGTAACTCTGGAAGGCAAAATGAGAACCGAGTGGCTAAAGTGAAAGAGAAATGATTTATGCTCAATCTATAATATATAGTTGGTCCAAGGGAGAATGGACTGCCTAGTAAAATAATAAATTTACCGTGAATGGGGTATTAAGTGAAAGCTCCATGGTCCGTTCTTGGGATGTTGCTGAAGTAAAGATTTGTATCAGGAAAACTCACTTTTTTCAGCTGTAAAATCTATAATAAAAACATTGTCTATTTTCATTTTTTTGTGGTCAGAAATATAAATTTTTTATGGTTGTCTCTATAAGAAAAATGTTCATCCTAATGAAAGATAAAATCCTTTATGACAAATGGCCTTATCTTTGATTTTTAAGAAGTTGTTGGTCTATTCAATCATACACACATACACAGACACACACATGCATGCACACACACCTTGAAACTTTATTTAAAGTAACTAAAATCAACGTCAAAGAAGGCCACATCAATCAAGATGCAGAAAAGATGAATGGGTAAGGCCTCAGTTCTGCCCAAACTCAGTGTCAATCCTGACCGTTTTGTTAGATATTTGGTGCCATCAGCCTCACCAATAATGGGCACTGAGAGAAAAGAATTCATAAGGATCTTAATTCTTCCCATCTATCCTCTGGGACATCCAAGGCACCATTGCTCTTACCCAATATTCTCGTAAACACTGTGATGAAATCTACTAGCGAGATGATAAGTTCTTACCTAAGAATGTTTTTGCAAAATATACCTGATCTCTCTGGATAGCTTATTTTAACTAGTCCTATAATTTTATGGATTTATGGAATGTACTGGATACAGGGGCCCTATGACAACCTAATAGAATATACAGACTAAGAAAACCCAAACTTGAATGTTCCTCCTCTGTGCCAGTCTGAACTACATACAGTTGGCGCTCATCCCTCTGAACCAGAACACGCCTTGATGTTGGTTTAGGAAAGGGACTTCATCGAGACTTGTCTGGTAGATTCAGGACCTTCTAGAGCCTTCTCTTGTGGCTGCTTTGTGTTTATATTCTTTGCTTATGTTTAGTAAATTTTGATGTAATTATGATCTATGATTTGTGTGAATCTACTTTGAGAATTCAACCTTGCTTCTTTTAAATTTCAAGCAGTAAAGACAAATTTGATTTCAAGATACTAAAAGTGAGTTTCTCAAATTGTAAAAACAATACCTTAGATGCTTAAAATGATACATTCCTCCTACTTTTTTCCCTATTAGGGTAATGTAAATGAGATGTCACTCTTTATATCATCTTATTAAGGAAACCTAACATATTCATAGAGTAACACATAGCAAGACTTGGAAATTTTGATCATTGATTAATAGGCTACATGAAATAATATCTACCATCTGGAACCACCTTATCCTATAAAATAGCCACAGATGGTTGAGAAGCTTTTAAGATGTGGCTGGTCTGAATTGAAGTGTAAAATACATGCTGGGTTTTGTGCTGTACAAAAAGAAATGAATGTGAAATATTATTGATCATTTTTAATGTTGATCATTTTTAATGGTGATCATTTGTTGGAATAATAATGTTTTGGATAGATTGCTTGAAATAAAAGACATTAGTAAAATTAATTTACCTTTTTATAAAACTTTCTTTAGTGAATCTGCTAGAAAATTTATAATGTATGAGGCTCTCCTTACATATGAAATTAGCATTACAAAGTATAATTCACATAGTCAAGCTTCTGGATGAATTAAATAGCCCCATTTGTATAAAATAGCTTTTTTTTGGCCCAAAGAATAAGTGGTAGATTATAGTGGTTAAGAGATCGTCCTCTAGAATGATTGGTTGCTCAGCTACATCACGTACTAGCTGTGCGACTTTGGACAAGTGACCTACATTTCCTGAGCTCCATCTCCCTCCTCAGCTAAGGAAGGATAATAATAGTATCTAGGCCATTGTGTTTCAGTGGCTGGCACAGGATAGGTAGTCAATAAATGCTATTCCTTATTATTATTACCCCTACACAGGTTCTGCCAATGTTCAGGTTTAATCTCTGAAATATTTTCTGTGCCATGCATAACAACCACTCACTAAATGATACTCAGACCCTGACATAGCAGGTGCTTACCTTATCATAATTTACCTGGATATCAACAAGAGGAAAATATTATATAGAGTATGATTTATTAAGTTTCAGCTATTAAATGATAAAGTCTATTAAGTATCACATTTATGGAAAATTGCTCTTAGATGTATGACCCCAGTCAAAATACTTTGCTTCTTTGTGACTCACTTTCCTCATCTTTAAAAATGTAAGAAGTAAACAGGACATTTAATATAAAACATTTAAAGTATTGCCTAACACTGGGACAAACTAAACATGTATTAGATGTTAGTATACTGGTATAGGAAATGAAATGTAACATTATTAGAGCATATTTGATAAATTGGGGGAAAATCACTCACTATTATATCTTCCTAAAAATCTTGCTATTATCTCTCAGTTTTTATCCATGTATAAGCACACTGTTTACATTGTTCTAGTTAGAATGTGCTTATGAACCATTTTGTAAAGGCAGATTACAACAGTGAGTCTATACTACAATCTATTTAAAGTGCTGGAAAAAAAATATACACACATTTCCAAAATGTGAAGGAAACAGATTAACTGTTTGATTTATTGGGCTACAGGGATTGTTGGATGATTTTTATTCCCTTCTGGTTTGGGTTAATGTTGTGAATGCAATAAGGAAAACAAATTTAATCCTTAAACTTGATACTGCTAGAAAAGCATTGAATCAAAAAGGATCCTGAAGGACAAAACATGATTTCCTCTACACTTCCCACTGTCTATTGCCTATGTACTTGTGAATAGAGGTGGTTAGGAAATCATTTCTTTTTTGATAACATATTTCATGTCAGACTCTTAGAACGGAACTACTGTATTTGAACAACAATAAATTTGAAAAGCAATTTCAAGGAGACCATTCACTGGGGCAAGGACATGTTTTCCCATAATATTCTAATCTGCCATCGTGATTTTTCCTTTTATCAAAAGCAAATTAATAAATACCTTAATCTACCTAGCAGCCATATGTTACATCAATAGAATGACCTCCATTACAAGTGTAGCTAAAGTGACAGGGCTCTCTCTTCATGAATAACAGTAGATGTGTGTAATGACAGATATTGATAATACCTTTTTAAATGATTTTCCCTAGCCCATTATAAGCTATCCTTTCTTGATTCCACTTAGCAGGTACATTTATTATTAAGTCTATGCTCTCTAAATGAGAAAGAAAATATACTATAGTGCCATGCACTGTTTAAGTACATGATATTTATTACATCATTTGGCTTTAACAATAACCTTTGAGATAATTATTTCCTTTTTATAGACAAAGACATGAAGGTTAAGCTGATATAGATAGTAAGCAATATAATATCTCTGTTGAGATATTAATACAAATATGACAGGCTCCAAAGATCCATTAGTTTTTCAACATAGAGATCAATAAGCAATGCTACTTGTGAAATTGCACAATCACATCTTTAAGTCTGAACCTCATAGTAAAAACAATAATACTTTAGAATTTTTAGGTTTACGTAAGATAATGGCAGTCATCTTAACCTGAATCTCTTCCTGTATTCTCAAAAAAAACATACACTTCAACAAGAGGAACAAATAAAACTACCCATGGCCTACATATACAGCTTAACTAAAAAAGGATTCTATAAAATACAATTTATATGTAAATATATAAATATACGCTGGAAAATCAGAGTCTTTCTCATAGTTCATGTTGAAGCTGAGGTAGGAGAAGACTGGGAAGGGAAAAAAAGTGAATCCCACCCAGAGCAGGAAGATACTGAGAAGACTGTTCAAGACCTCTTAGATCAGATCCCTGCCCAGGTACCAAAGGAAAGGACCTGAAAATGCAAAGGACTGGAGATAGCAGTCTTGGGAAAGCACCACTTCTAGAGAAAAGAGCACTTCTTGGAGGCTAAGTGGTAAAGGGAAAAGACCAAGCAAGTGTTAGAAATCAAGAGTGCTACAGAAGGAAGTGTATCAAAACCCAGAAGCATCAATGCTTCCCTGTATGGAAAAGGATCCAACTATTAAAAAAGAAGAAACTTTTGAACAAAGAAACCTAGGAAACCACCCAAATCCCAGACCTCTTATCTATACTTATGACATTTCTGGGGAATACAAGTTATTTAAAAATTAGTAGAAAATAGCAGATCACATACATACAAACTTAACATAAGGAGAAAGAAATTTCAAATCAAAACATTTCAGCTAATGAAAGTTCTCCCCAAAATACTGATCACAAATCAGAGAAAGACTATCATACAACATTTCAACTAAATTAAACACTCTGAAACAAATATGTGCAAATAAGAAATTTGTAACAGAACTTAAAAAAAAAAAAAGAAAAGAGCAGAAAGAAAGGGTTGTTGAATGCCTAAGAAAATTGAAGAAAAAGCAAATTCATCTCTAAGAAGTTAAGAATAAATTACAAGCTGGGCTAGAGAGAGTAGATTTTATTAAACATATAATAAGAGGCCTTCAGAGACAAAATAAAGAGATAAAAAGATAGAGGATAGTAATAAGAAATAGAGAAATAAGTTCCAACATACTTAAAATTGAGTCCTTAAAGAAAAATGAAACAACAGAATATAACTAATGTTTAAATCTATAGTCCAAGAAAATATTCCAAAAATGAAGGAAAATCTGAATCTCTATACATACATAGCCCAAAGTATAATCTTAGAATATTTACCAGGAACAGTTAACTCTAAGACATCCTGCTAAAAAAGTGGGTCTTAAAGAAAAATATCACCAGAAGAAGCAAGTTAGTTTGGCATTGAACTTACAAACAGCAACATACAAAGCAAAGCAAAACTGAAGCTTTATTTTTAAAAATACTCTAGGAAAGAAATTGTGAGCTAATTATCTTATACCCAGACAAACTGTTCTTTAACTATTAAGATTTAGAAAAATATTTTCAAATATACAAGCACTCAAAGAATAACACTCATGAACCTTTTATAAAGAAAGAACTACATCCAACCAAAAACAAAACAAAAACAAAAAGGGAAAACTATCAAACGGGCTTATTGTCAGACTGTCAACTTTGAATATCTTTATTTTTAGACCCAAGGCAAATACAAAATGTAAGACCAAGAGAAAAAGAATATTGTGTGAATGTTACAAGTTTGGATGAAGAGGAAATAACACAACTTAATAATTGAAGAAGAAAGGGAGAAAGGAGAATGTATAATAAAATCATTAACTAGTGCATAAGAAATACATAGAATTCAAAGGATGCCACTTACGCACCAAAAACAGAGCCTTGAAATACATGAAGCAAAAACTGAAAACAAAACAGACAAACCCAATAGACTGGGATTTCAAAATAGCAGAATAGACTACACTGTATAGCACAGGGAAATATACACAAAATGTTATGATAACTCACAGAGAAAAACATGTGACAATGAGTGTGTATATGTCCATGAATAACTGAAAAATTGTGCTGAACACTGGAATTTGACACAACATTGCAAAATGATTATAAATCAATAAAAAATGTTAAAAAAAAAAAAAACAGACAAACCCAGAGTTATAACCAGAGAATTAAATAGCTCTCTTTCAATAATTCATAGAATAAGTAAAGGTAAGATCAGTAAGGATATAAAAGATTTGAAGAGAATTAATTAATTTTACCTAATTCAAAACTATAGAACACTCCACTCAACAAAAGAGGAACACACGTTCTTCTCAAGTGTATGCAGAACATGTGCCAAGATTGACTGTATTCTGGGAAATAAAACAAATCTCAATACTTCTAAACGTATTCAAATCGTATGAAGTTTGTTCTCTGACCACAATGGAATTAAATTAGAAATAAGTGACAGAAAGATCTCTGGAAAATCTCCAAATATTTGGAAGTTACCTAACATACTTCTAAATAACCTATCAATGATATAAAAAATCAAAAGGAGAATGAGAATGCATTTTGTGTTACATGAAAGTGAAAACACAATATATCAAAATATGTGAGAGGCTGCTTAAGCAGTATTTATGGGTAAGTTACAATGTTAAGAAGAAAGATCTCAAATTAATGATCTAAGTGTATATATACCTTAAGAAACTAGAAAAACAGCAGGACATGAAACCCAATGTAAGCAGAATCAACATGTCAACTTTAAAAAAAAACAATTCTATTAGGAATTTTGTTGTGATTGTATCCAAACTACAGATCAATTGGGAGAGCGTTACATTTTAATATTGAGTCTTCCGATTGACAAAAATAATACATCCTCCATTTATTTAGATCATCTTTATTTTCAGCAATGTTTTACCATTTTTTTGGTAAGGAATTCTTAAATATTGTTTGAAATTTGGAATTTGATTTTTTGATGCTGTTGTGACTTAAAGTATATTTTTATTATATTTTCCAAATATTTGTTATTTATATGTAGAAACACAATTGATTTTTTTATATTGACCTTGTATCAGTGACCTTGATAAATTCACATGCTAGTTTCTGATCGGTGGGATTTTATTTACAGATTTTTTTTCTGTATCAGCAAATTATAAATATTCTTGCACATATCACATATTTCAGAATAAACATTTTAAGACTGTTGAAATACTTCTGGAATGAAAATATATAAAAGTCTAACATTTTCATTAACTATTATAATTCCATACTATAATGTTTCTCTTGTACTTGATGCATTTGAAAATAGAGCATCCTATAAATTAAACTAAATAGTGAACTCTCAGGTGAGATTTTAATATGAGTTCCCAGTTTAAACTCTTGTTATGTTTGGAACATTAACATAATAGAAAATAGTTATTATCTCTGTATTTTGAGGGAAATATTTTGGTAATATTATTTAGACTATTTGACTATATCTGAAGATTAATTATATCTATTGTGAGCAAAAGGTACTGCAAGCCATATCACTAAACAAAGAATGCTGTGGCCATCATGTCATCAGCCAACTCTGGATGCAGACAAGCAGGCAGTCAGGACTCTGCAGACACCCCAGTGGTGCCCTCTGAGGCATGTGAAAGAACAAGATACTGGCCCTAGATAGCCAGGTGCATACGAAAGGAATGATTTCAGTGAGACCAGATATTTGTGCCTTCCCATACATAGAAAAGTGCTAAATTCTTTAACTTGAGATGTCTGGTTTTCTTCAGTTAACAATAATCTTTTAATGTTCTGACTACGTGGCCTTTGTTGTAAAGCTCCTATATATCCTGGCTCCTCCCCTACCCCTTCGGAGCAGTACCTCAGAGCAATCTGAGAGGCTGTCATCTTGGGCTCAAAGGGTTTTGAGTCCTCAGAAATGTCTGCTAAATTAAACATAACTCTCAACTTTTAGGTTGTGCATATATTTCAGTCGACACTACCAGTCGACACTACTATTTTTGTTACCCCCAAGAGTTAGGCAGGGATTAGGAAGTGTTCAACAATAGGCAACTGAATGAAAAACAAAAAGGAATCATTACTGAGGAATAAATTCATTAATCACCTTAGGCATGAAGACATAATGAAAAAATGATTACCAAGGGTGATATTTACTTCAGTTAAACTATCATCTTTCCTATTCATATTCATATTTCAAAACCTATTTTCTAATGAGAAGAGTTGAATTCACTTAGAATCTGCCAAATATCATGAAAAAGGATATGAGCCAACTGGCCCAAGTAAAGGGTATGAGAGTGACAGTATTTTTTAAATGCCATTTCTTAAATTTAGCACTGGAAGAATGGCTTCAAATACTTTCAGTAACTTCTGCATTCACTCTATCAACCCTCCACACCCTGTCCACACCTTTTTTATCTCCTTACTTCCTCCTTTCTTTAAAGTAATCCCTCAGCCTCCCTTATCTAGATGTTGCACTCTTACTCTTTCTAATTTCTTACCCAATGAATCCACCTCTCAAGAGATCTGAAACGCAAGTTGGCCATGCCAGTTAACGCCCTTACCTACAATATGAAATCCTTAGGCTAGCAAATCTGGTTTTAGTAATCTGATAACTGCCCATCTACAGTCTCTCCTCCTTTCACTCCTTACACGAGACCTTGTGAGATAGATATACATATATATATCTCCAAGTGCATAGTAATTCCCCCAAGAGATGAGTAGTAGAATTGTCATCAGTTCTTTTTTCTGTTTTGATCAAGAAATGTGATTTTTCTCCCTTTGGAGAATAAGTAGAAGTGATGTTTCAAAATATATGATGATGACTTTGCATACATTTGTCAACTTTATCATGTTGATCCTTAGAGTTACAATTTTTTCCCTCTTAAGATTTTTGGGTGTGTTATGGTTAGGAATTTCCTGTTACCTAAGGATACACTTGTCAATTCCAGTTTCTTCCTCAAGAGATACTCTTTCCATCATAGGTGTGGCATCATCCATAAGATACAACTATTATCTCAATAAAACAGATATCATAACCTTGGATAACAGAAAATGAATGCCACAAAAATGTGTAGTTAGAGGTTGAGGATAGAATAGGTAGACTTTGCATTTCTTTGGAGTTATTTGCTGGTATTTCTGAAAAGAATTGGGTTTCACATTTGACCTGCTAAAAATAATTCCCTCTGCTTAAGAACAATTATTCCAAAATACATGAAGCATCCTTTTGTATTTTATGATTTCACAAATACACTCAGAAGAATTGCAGAATTTTAATCACTTTCATTAGCATATTCTTCTAGGGTAAAGGAGCTCTAAGCAGTTTCAAATTAGCAACTTCAAGAACACAAAGCCATTCCTTTCTTTTTTCAGTGAATTTTTTAAAACTAAAGAACGTTTAATGTACAGTATTATATTAGTTTCAGGTGTATAACATAGTGATTCGATATTTTTATAGATATACTCCATATAAAGTTATTTTTAAAATATTGGCTATATTCCCTGTGCTGTATATTAGATCCTTGTTACTTATGTGCTTTATACCTAGTAGTTTGTACCTCTTAATCCCTTTCACCTATCTTGACCCTCCCCCAAATCCTCTCCCACTGGTGACCACTAGCTTGTTCTCTGTATCTGTGGATCTGTTTTTGTGTTATTATATTCATTCATTTGTTTCATTTTTTATACTCCACATAGGAGTGAAAACATACAGTATTTGTTTTTCTCTGTCTGATTTATTTCACTAAGCATAATACCTTCCAGGTCTGTCCATGTTTTCTCAAGTGGCAAAATTTCATTCTTGTTCATGGCTGAGTTATATAAATTATATATCACCTTTTCTTTATCCATTCATCTCTTGATGGATGCTTAGGTTGAGTCCATCTCTTGGCTATTGTAAATAATGCTTCTGTGGACATAGGGGTGCATATGTCTTTTCAAATTAGTGTTTCTGGTTTTTTTGGCTATATACCCGGGAGTGGAATTACTAGATCTTATAATAATTCTATTTTTAGTTATCTGAGGAACCTCCACACTGTTTTCCATAGTGACTGTACCTGTTCACGTTTCTGTCAGTGATGTACCAGGTTTGCCTTTTCTCCATATCCTTGCCAACACTTGTTTCTTATCTTTTTGACAACAGCTATTCTGACAGGTGTGAGATGATATCTCATTGTGGTTTTGATTTGAATTTCCCTGATGATTAATGATGTTGAGCATCTTTTCAAGTGCCTGTTGGGCATCTGTATGTCTATTCAGGTCCTCTGCCTATTTTTTAAGTAGGTTGTTTGGGTTTTTTTTAAATATTGAATTATATGATTTCTCTATATATTTTGTATATTAACCTTTTATCAGACATATCATTTGCAAATATCTTCTCCTGTTCAGTAGATTGCCTTTTCATTTTGTTGATGGTTTCCTTCACTGTGCAAAAGCTTTTAAGTTTGATTAGGTCCTGTTTATTTATTTTTGCTTTTGTTTCCCTTGCCTGAGGAGACAGATCCAAAAAAAATGTTGCTAAGACTGATATCAAAGAGTGTATTGCCTAACTATTTTCTTCTGGGGGTTTTATAGTTTCAGGTCTTATATTCAGGCCTTAAATCCGTTTTGAATTTACTTTTGTATATGATGTAAGAAAATGTTCTGAGGTCATTCCTTGTAGGTACAGTTTCTGTATTACTGCTTTGGATGCCCAAAGAAAACTAACATAAACAAGTTTAGATGTGTTTATTCCTGTCCATTAGTGGTATGTTTCACCTTCATAGAATGCTGCAGAGTCTTGTAGAAATTTTGAATTGTATACTCCTTTGATCGCCTTTGTATGTTCTCTAGGAACCCTGACATTGGCCTTTTATATTGATTACGTGCTGCATTAGGTGGCTTGGGAAACTGCAGATTGCATCACTGAAAAGCTTTGATGCTTGTCTCTATCAGTCCATTTTAACATATCATGAAAGACTTCTCAAAGTTCATTATAATGACTTGTTTACATGTATATCTTTTCTCTTAACTGTGAGACTTTTCCTTTAGCAGAATGGCTAGCAAAGTGGAAGTCCCCAAATACTTGTGTGAAAGAAATTACCCTCAGAATTTAGACATAAAATCACCCTCTGCAAGAGTTTACTAAGAATCAACAGCGAATTAGATAAGAGTAGGCAGAAACAGAAGTAATCAAGCCTAAAAAGTACGTTTATAGATGTGAGAGGCTTGGGAAACACTCAAAGCCAATCATGAAAACCAGGATGTGTGCTTAGATTTGAACTGTAACTAAATAAAGTCTGGGGGAAAAATTGTCCTCATGCTCCTTCACCAAAACTGAGGGCTGAATGTCTCTAGCAGCAGTCCTTCCTCCCAGGGGTCCTGCTAAAGCGGCATTGTCTGCTTACATCCACACTTGTTGCTATTGCAAGCCAAGGCTGAACCTGGCAGAGCAATTATCTAGAGAAACCAGAGGCCAGTTGAGCCTAAAGGGTACAAGTTATCATGTTTAAGGATGAAAACAAAGTCAGAGACACAGTCTCAGATATCAAACCCAGTATAGGGTTGAATACACAAGGAGAAGTAAGCAGCCTAGAGCTGTGAAGTTGAAGAGTTGGGGGGATTGGAGAAGGCACACGAAGATTCATTAACTTTACTACAATAAGGGTAAAAGTTTCCTGGGTCATTCTCCCCTTGGTTATTGGGTCTAATGTGCTTAGGTCAGTTGGCCTGAGTTAAATGCTTAGATGTGAGATGGCATGCCAGGAGAAAGACTCTCCTAGCCATCCTATACAAGTTTTAATTACCCAAGCTTGTCAAACCAAGCTTTACAACAAGGAGCATTACCTCAGGTAAACAGGATATTTAATAAGGATGATAGGGTCACCTGGTCAGGAAGACTTCAAAATAATAAATGTGCAGTGAAAATGTTCTGTATCTTAATTGAGGTGATGGTTAGTGGGGTGTACACATTTATTTATATTCATCATATTCTGCAGTTAAGATCTGTGGATTTCATTTTATATCAAGTTTTCCTAATAAAAGTTGTACAAAATAAGCCATATTTTCAACTATAATAATCCTGAAAATACAGCATGCACCATTAGAGTCAGAGGAAAAAGAGAACTATTTTAGCCCTACATGGGCAGGTTCCTCGGATTCCTCCCTCCAGACTATAAGAAGCATAAACTCAAAGAATTTATGAATCCAGTTACTTTCTATATCTCCAGTGCCTAGCACAAGTTCTGATGCATTAGCCAATCAGTAAGTATAGTGTATTAATTGACTGATAAATGTGTTAGCCTATCTGTCTAATTTCTCAGGGATAATGGCTTCTCTTTCTTCAGATTCTTGAAGATAAATGTGTGCTTATCTTGTGTCAATAGTGAAGGACATGAGTCCTGCTATCTGGTGTTTCTGAAATTAGATGCTCACCTCATCCTTGTCTTTAAAAGGTAGCAGGTTTTTGCTTACCCATGAACATAACATTATTCACAATAGTCAAGAGTTGGAAGCAACCCAAATGTCCATTAGTGGATGAATGGATAAAGAAGAAGTATATATAGAAACATTGGAATATTATCTAGCCTCAAAAAAGAAGGAAATTCTGCCACATGCTACAACAGGGATGAAATCTGAGGACATTATGCTAAATGAAATGAGCCAGTCACAAAAAGACACAATCTGTAACATTCCACTTATATGAGGTATTTAAAGTAGTCAAATTCATGGAAACAGAAAGTAGAGTGGTGGCTGCCAGGGGGCTGGAGGAGAGGTTAATGAGGAGTTGTTCAATGAGTGTAGAGTTTTCATTTTGCAAGATGGAAAAAAAAGTTTTAGAAAACTGTTGCAAAACAATGTTAACATACTTAACACCACTGAGCTGTACTAAAAGTTTAAGATTTTGAATTTTATATCATGTGATTTTTGATCACAATTAAACATTGTTTTTAATGTAGCGTCCTTGTCTTTAAAATGTAGCAGGTTTTTGCATACCCAATAAGCCTTTGCTATTGTATTTGCCTGCGATATGTTAACTGTTTTCCCCAAACCAATTTAAAAGCATACTTTTAAATGTATTGTATGGTTACCCAAAAAAGGTAAATAAAATAGATATGGTGCATGTGTGTACCTAGGAGCAACTTTCTTAAGTTGAATTTTTTTTCTTGTTTCATCTCTGATACTGCCTTTTGGAAGTTATTTTTCTGAGATACTGATTTCTATATTTAGCTCTGGGTTTTCCGAATATCTTCAATATATCTCCTCTGCATTTATCTTAAGTCAGAAGTTCACTGATGGGCATAGACCTGAAAATATCTAATTGATACAGGCAGGGTAGCTCTTACAGAACCACCAGTATTAGGCTATCAGGGCAGGAAAGAACCTTAGAGATTATCTATTTCAACCATTTCCATGTTTAAAAAGGCTATGGCCTAGAAATGATCTGATCATTGACTCTCTCCCCTCATCAACCAGTACTGGTCTCATCCCATCCAGTGCCCTCTCTGTACTGTCAGAATCTTACCTAGCACATCTGAAACACTGTCTTCCCAGCCAATGATTTAGAAATTCAGATCTGGAGACACTGAAGGCTTCTTTTATGCTGCAGTCCACGTGCATCTCCACCACCCAGTGTTGGAGGCTCTCGGGACATTCCCTTATTCTCACACATATCAATCTCTCTCTCTTTTCTTCAAAAGTGCTATTGACAGATGTGGACTAGCCTTGCAGGAATATAATTCACAAAGCTTACCATTTGAGGTCCTTGTGCTTTTTTGACAAAGACATGCAAGAAGGTCCATTTTTCTTTGGTTTCAGAAGAAATTAAAGACATATTAGGGGAAATAAACCACAATTACCCTCTCTAAATAATCTTTTTGTCATATTTTACCATCTAGTATTTGTCTTTCTACATCATATTTTAGAGTTGTAATCCGTATAACTGCCATTTCATACTGACAATTCAATTACTGTGCTAGCATAGCAATTTTTCCATATGATTAAATAGTTTTAAAAGTTATTATTTTCTCTTCTTAATACCCTTATTTATTCTTAGTTTACATCTCTCCAGTGAATAGGAGATAGTCCTACAAATATTCAGTGGCTTGCCACATCTGAAAAAAATTAGGGCAGTTGCCAGGGGCACAGTGGGACATCCCTTCCAAAAGTAAAAACAAGTGACTACATGGTGCATCTTCTGCCCCCAACGAGGAAGCCCAATGCGGCAAGTCATTTCTGCAGGTAGCGTTTTGACATCTATGAATACTAGTCAGGCCCATACATCACAAATCTAAAAATAAAAACAAAAACAAAAACAAAAAATCTACCAGCTTTGAGTGGGGCCCAGAATAGGAAAGTCTGCAACAGAACCAGGTTATGGCTGAAGAAGCCCTGCTATGATGGAAGTAAATCTGGCGGACTCTGTGGGAGACCCCAAAGGTCATCTGGCAGAATCTAAGATGCTGCATGGCATTTGTGGCAGATTTCACTAGAAGAATCACAGTGAAAGCACCTTGGGAGCAAGAGCACTTAAACTATGAATAAGAAAGTTATTTCATTAAAATGAGTTATCACCACTAAATTGTATGAATCATAGCTTTTAATATGAAATTTTGTCATTAGATTTTGTGAAGCCCCAATAATTGCTCTATTGGACCCCAGTCTACATGTCTGCTTATTTCTCTGACTCCTACTTGTTTCTCAGATCTGAATTGAAATATCAGTTAATCATAAAACACATTTCTGACCCTCCAATATAAATTATCCCATCCCCAACTCATCCAGAATTATTCTCTCTCATAGACCTATTATTTTCTTCCATAATAATGGTCACACTTGGTAATTAAATTTGTGTGTTTATTTGTTTTATAGCTATATCCTCCTACATCTATGTCTATATCTAAGCATCATGAAAATCTGATCAACCAGTGTATTTTGTTCACTGCCGTATACTCCATGCCTACCTAGCACAGTGCCTGGTAATAAACAAATAGTGAGTGAATGGGTGAATGAATGAATGTTCAGAGTTTTTCCTTTCCTCTATTGTATGAAAATAAAGTCTTATGATAAAGTTCAGCAATGTAATGGAAGTGGAATATGAAATTGTTATAATTCTGGCTCTCATGGAGCTTTCTTTCTAGTCTTGGAGCTTTTTGAGAATGTGACATCTAAGCTGACTCTACTTAATAGATAGAGACCTATCCTAAAAAGGGTGATCGGGAAAGAGAGCATGTTATACACAGACATGGTATCAAAAGTAAAGAGTCTTTGGCAGAATCAGATTTGGCAAATATGATGAACAGAGAGGTATCCAATGGATTCAAAGAACATAGTAAGTAGATCATTATAGAAGATGAGACTAGAAAGGTAGGCAGAAAAAAGATCGTGTAGGACTTTATGAGTGTTGGTAAGAATCTTTTACTTCATTGAAAGTGAAGTGGAAGATCGTGGTAAGTTTTAAGCAGAGCAACAATATCTAAGTCAAATCTTTAAAATGCTATTCTTCCTTTGTGGGTAAGAGGTTGGGAATAAAAGTGGATGGAAAGGATGGAAACAAGGACACCAATTAGTAGACTATTGTTTTAGTTTAGGAGAAATATGGTGGCTTTAACTAAAGCGATAGTTTAGAGGCAGAGTCAAGAGAGGACTTATTATATATTTTCAGTTCTAACATGGATTGGAGGTGGGTTTGTCAGGAGACAATGAGGAAAAGAAAAGAATCAAAGATGACTCCTGCATTTTTGGTTCAAGAAAGTGAGTAGAAGGTGGTATCTTTTATTGGGAATAGGAATAGTTTTGGTTGGAGGCAGAGTCAGAAATCAAAAGGTCTCTCTAGGGCATGTTAAGTTTGAAATGCTTACTAGAAATCTAGCTGGAGATGTCAAGTAGACCATTGGGTAGCTGAGTTTAGAATACAGGAAAGAGATGAGGGCTGTAAGAATACATAAGGAAGTAGTCAGTGTATCATTGAGATCAAGGAGGTATGAGAAGAGAAAAAAGAAGAGAGAAAAATAGGCAGAAGGACCAAAGTTGGTTGTCAAGCCCACTAATATTCACAGATTAATTGGCAGAGGGGAAGCCAACAAAGGAAACTGAGAGCAAAACCAGGATAATGTTGTGTCATAGAAGAAAAGAAAATAATTTCAGGAAAGAAAGAGCAATCTAATTTACCCAAAACTGTTAAACAGTAGAATAAAATAAGAACCATTGGATCTGGTATACTGAATACCACTAGTAAACATGGCAAAATAGTTTTGATGGAATAGAAAGAATGATAGAGCAGTTAGAGTAGATTGAAGAGAGAATTCCTTAATAATACTGGCAATATCACTACTCCACTATAACACCTATTCAGCAGATTAGATGTTCAGTCATTTAACAGTTCTACATTCTTGGTAGCAAGAAGCTAAGATTTCAGGGTAATTAAAGGATGGTCCCTGTCCTTGAAGATTTTATTTTTTAGATATCTCAGAAATCTTAGGAATATGTTATTCAGTTCTGGAAATTTTTCTAATATAGTTGCTCTATTTTGTACTTGCCAAATATGATTTAAAATTTTGCACCTCCCTGATGGTGTATCAGTGGTCTCCAGTTTGCCAGATCCAATGGTTCTTATTTTACTTAGTAAGAAATGAAGGTAAGGCCTTACTTAGTCATACACCTTTTCAAATTCTTCACCCTGGCAGAGTGTTTTCATTCATTTCATAACATCTTTCCATGTTCAATAGATTAAAGAAATTTCTTTTATGGGTTTAAATGAAGTAGGAGATGGCTATTCATACTTGGAAATTCTTTAACAAGTTATCTTTATTTGCCTTATATTCTTGTCCTAAATGATTTGGCAGTTTAGGGTCAATAACTGACTATGAATAGATTCTCTTATTAAATTCACCAGTTCTTCAATAACAGTAGAGAATTCATCATAATTAATGAGTTTCTTAGTGTGGTAATTAGAGAGTTTGATATTGATATCCATTCTGTGACAATTGCTGGCATTTCTATGACAAAAATAACCATTATATTTAGAGAATCCTTTAAATACTGACTAGAAATAGAAGTTCGAGGCACAGATATGTCCATTATTATACCAGAAGTAGTTAATTTTTTTTCCCTTTGCCAAAATCCAAAGATACAGAAATGTTCTTTTACTTTACCGACTTGAGGTACAGTTTAGAACACCTTTTCATGCTATTTTACTTTCAAAATGGAAGATGTTTATTGTTATCACTGATGCAGGGTTAGAGTTTTTAAAAAAAAAAAGTTTATTGTACAGATGGATTAAAAGATACCCATGATCCCAGCATCCAGAAAGAATTACTGTTAATAGTTTTATAGATAATCCCTTGTAAATATTTTTCTATGCTTATGGCTTTAAATTTAATGCCTGAGAATAGATCTGACTGGTACAACCACATTTCTTCATGCTTTTCAGGGGCTATTTTTTATTAAATTTATTTTTCTGTTTTCAAGGAAAATATTCATTTTTGTAGGAAATTTAAGTGTTACAAAGTAAAAAAGAAACCCTCTCACCATCACTACCACCAATATCATCACCCAAATATTAAAAAAAGCCAGGATCAACATTCGGGTGGTTATCCTTCCAGGATGTACTTTAAATTTTTAGTTAGTTTTCATTAGTAGAGTCTTTACTGTGGATAATGTTATAGAGATTAAATCACATCATGCATACTATTTTGAAGCTTGCTTTATTTAAAAAATTTAAAGTTGTATTATCTTTTGATAGAAATGAATGCAGAGTTTGTCCTGTGGTTGTAAGTTATTATTTAATAAATCACTTATTAGTGAGCACTTAACATACTTTTCAATTATATTTTGCTATTTCGAGTTGCAATGTACATTCTTCTACGTTCACATTTGCTCTCTTGTCAGTTTATCTCTCCTTTTCTACTCTTAATCTCAAAGTAGTATCCTCTTAAAATATGATCTAGGCATTCTTGCCATTTAAATAATATGGCTGTAAATACTTATGGTGTTAGCTACAAAGAATTGAGTCTAGACTTTTACCTCTGGTGGTGTGACTTTATATTTTTTGCTGTTTTCTATGATATTGCACTGTCTCTCACCAGTTCCACCTGAGATCCCTCATTTTCATGATATCTAATTTGATACCATGCATTAATCAGTATAAAAATGTGGAAATGCAGACTTATCATTATAGAAAAATCAATATCAAAACTAACAAGATTTTCACCCCAAAGAATTGAAAGCAGAGACTTAAAGCGATATTTGTACACCCATGTTCATAGCAGCATTAGTCACAATAGCCAAAGATAGTAGCAACCCATGTATCCTTTGATGGATGAATGGATAAAGAAAAAGTGGTATCTCCACACTGTAGAATATTATTCAGCCTTAACAAGGAAGGGAATTCTGACACGTGGTGCATCAATGGATGAACCTTAAGGACATTATGTTAAGTGAAATAAGTCAGTCACAAAGGGAAAACTGTTGTATTATTCCACTTATATCAGGTACCCAAAATAGTCAAATTCCTAGAGACAGAAAGTAGAATGGTACATTTCAGGGTCTGCAGGGAAAGGAGAATAGAGACATTATTTAACGGAAACAGATTTTTCAGGTTTGTGAGATGAAAAGAGTTCTGGAGGTGGGTGTTGGTGATACTGTGCAACAATCTGAGTGTACTTAGTACTGCTGAACTGTACACTTAACAGTGGTTAGTAGATAAATTTAATGTTATGTGTATTTTACTAGAATTTAAACAAAATTTTTAAATGAGGTTTTTAACATACTCTTTATATTTATTTGGGAACTTGGAGACCTAGGAAGCATGTGTGGGCTTATTAAAAAGTAAAATGCAAAGCGTCCATTATTTATTTTGTCATTGTTCTCAAAATGCACTTCTGAGACACATTATAACCTGCTAGCAAACTCAGGCTACAGTGAGCCTATCTTCATACAGAGAGGGGCTGAAATATAGCATAGGAAATGTTTTTTGCCTGAGGCCTGCGCTCTGACTGGGAATCTCATAATTTGGAGCCTTGCTGAATTGGAAAAGTCAACTTCTGTACTTGGACAGTTCTGCCAAAAATTTTTACTGCAGTCACCTTCTTGTTTGTTTTTCCCTCTTTGACTCCTTCTAGTTCATTTTCTACATAGCAGCCAAAGATCTTTAAAAATACATTATGACATTTTGCTAAGTGCAGTAAATCAGACAGAGAAAGACAAACACTGTATGATCTCACTCATATGCGGAATCCAAACAGCTGAACTCAGAAGCAGAGAGTAGAATGATGGTTGCTGGGGGCTGGGAGTGGTCAAAATGGAGAGATATTAGTCAAGTGGGAAAAAAAAATTTCAGTTATAAGATGAGTAAGTCCTGGGGATCTGATGTACAGCATAGTGACTGTGGTTAACAATGCTGTATTATATACTTGAAAGTTGCGGACAAAAACCACATGATCATCTCAATCGATGCAGAAAAAGCATTTGATAAAATTCAACACCCATTTATGATAAAAACTCTCGCCAAAGTGGGTATAGAGGGAACATATCTCAACATAATAAAAGCTATATATGACAAACCTACAGCCAGCATGGTACTCAACGGTGAAAAACTCAAAAGCTTCCCACTAAAATCTGGGACAAGACAAGGCTGCCCACTATCACCACTCCTATTCAACATAGTCCTGGAAGTCCTAGCCACAGCAGTCAGGCAAGAGAAAGAAATAAAAGGGATCCAAATTGGAAAAGAAGAGGTAAAAGTGTCATTATATGCTGATGACATGTTACTATATATAGAAAACCCTAAAAGGTCCACACAAAAGCTACTAGAGCTGATTGAAGAATTCAGCAAGGTAGCAAGTTACAAAATTAACGTTCAAAAATCAGTTGCATTTCTTTACACTAACGATAAATCAACAGAAGAAGAAAGTAAAGAAACAATCCCCTTTAAAATAGCACCCAAAGTAATAAAATATCTGGGAATAAATCTAACCAAGGAGGTGAAAGAATTATACACAGAAAACTATAAACCATTGATGAAGGAAATTAAAGAAGACTTTAAAAAATGGAAAGATATTCCATGCTCTTGGATTGGAAGAATCAATATTGTTAAAATGGTCACACTGCCCAAGGGAATCTACAGATTTAATGCAATCCCTATCAAATTACCCAGGACATATTTCACAGAACTAGAAAAAATCATAATAAAATTCATATGGAACCATCAAAGACCTAGAATTGCCAAAGCATTACTGAAGAGAAAGAAAGAGGCTGGAGGAATAACTCTCCCAGACTTCAGACAATACTATAGAGCTACAGTCATCAAGACAGCATGGTATTGGTACCAAAACAGACATATGGACCAATGGAACAGAATAGAGAGCCCAGAAATGAACCCACAAACTTCTGGTCAACTCATCTTCGACAAAGGAGGCAAGAATATACATTGGAATAAAGACAGTCTCTTCAGCAAATGGTGTTGGGAAAACTGGACAGCAGCATGTAAAACAATGAAGCTAGAACACTCCCTTACACCGTAACAAAAATCAACTCAAAATGGATTAAAGACTTAAACATAAGACAAGATACAATAAACCTCCTAGAGGAAAACATAGGCAAAACATTATCTGACATACATTTCAAAAATTTTCTCCTAGAAGAAATAAAAGCAAGAATAAACAAATGGGACCTAATGAAACTTACAAGCTTCTGCACAGCAAAGGAAACCAGAAGTAAAACAAGAAGACAACCTACGGAATGGGAGAAAATTTTTGCAAGTGAAACCGACAAAGGCTTGATCTCCAGAATATATAAGCAGCTCATACAACTCAATAAGAAAAAAATAAACAATCCAATCCAAAAATGGGCAGAAGACCTAAACAAGCAATTCTCCAAGGAAGACATACAAATGATCAAAAGGCACATGAAAAAATGCTCAATATCACTAATTATCAGAGAAATGCAAATCAAAACTACGATGAGGTATCACCTCACACCAGTCAGAATGGCCGTCATTCAAAAATCCACAAATGACAAATGCTGGAGAGGCTGTGGAGAAAGGGGAACCCTCCTACACTGCTGGTGGGAATGCAGTTTGGTGCAGCCACTATGGAAAACAGTGTGGAGATTCCTCAAAAGACTAGGAATAGACTTACCATATGACCCAGGAATCCCACTCCTGGGCTTGTATCCAGAAGGAAATCTACTTCAGGATGACACCTGCACCCCAATGTTCATAGCAGCACTACTTACAATAGCCAAAACATGGAAACAGCCTAAATGTCCATCAACAGGTGACTGGATAAAGAAGAAGTGGTATATTTATACAATGGAATACTACTCAGCCATAAAAACCGACAACATAATGCCATTTGCAGCAACATGGATGCTCCTGGAGAAAGTCATTCTAAGTGAAGTAAGCCAGAAAGAGAAAGAAAAATACCATATGAGATCGCTCATATGTGGAATCTAAAAAACAAAAACAAAAACAAACAAACAAACAAAAACAAAGCGTAAATAAAGGACAGAAATAGATTCACAGACAGAGAATACAGACTTGTGGTTACCAGGGGGGTGGAGGGTGGGAAGGGATAGACTGGGATTTCAAAATTGTAGAATAGACTACACTGTATAGCACAGGGAAATATACACAAAATGTTATGATAACTCACAGAGAAAAAAATGTGACAATGAGTGTGTATATGTCCATGAATAACTGAAAAATTGTGCTGAACACTGGAATTTGACACAACATTGTAAAATGATTATAAATCAATAAAAAATGCTAAAAAAAAAAAAAAGAAAGTTGCTAGGAGTAGATGTTAAATGTTCTCACCACACAAATACACACACACACACACACACACACACACACACTGTATGGTAATTAATTAACCTTATTGTGGTAATCATTTCACAATATATATGTGTATTAAATCATCATATTGTATACCTTAAACTTACAGAACGTTATTCATCTTTCTTCCTTGTCATTTGGATCTCAAATATCATTTCTTCACAGAAGTCTCCCCTGAATACCTTATTTGACATGGATCCACCCATTATTCTGTATCTCTGTTCCCTCTTTGTTAACCTCATGACATTTAACACAATTTGTAATTATGTCATTTTGTTGTTGACTCGCTTTTTTTTCTGTTCCCCTCACTTAATTCTAAGCTCTTGAAGGGCTGGCCCTATATTTGTTTTGTTCACTATTAGGCAGAGCACCTAACAGAAATTTAGCACATAATAGGAAATAAACAAAAAATTGTTGTATGATTGAGTGAATAAAAACAGCAATTAAATTCAACCTAATATCCATCAGTAGAGGAGTAGATCTTCTAGAAAATACGATTCTATTGTTTAATAGAATGAGAGAGATATCTATATAGTATTGTTACACGAAAATAGCAGGTTGCATAACAGTACATTCATTGCAGTAATGTTTTTAATAAAAATATGTATTTGTATAAGTATAAATATATATGTGTGTGTGTGTGTGTGTGTACTTCAGAGTACCTTTGGAAGAAACTGTTAACAATGATTACAACCAAAGAAGGAAATAATACTGTATAAGCTGGGAATTGGATGATGAGAGATTTTAGTTTTTCGGGAATTTTTTTTTTCTTTTGCTAGAGAGTGAATTCTTACTTCTGTGAGCACGTTCATGTTTTTGAGTAATTTAAAAATTAATATATTTTTTGTTTGTGGATACCTTTATTTACTATGTTCAAATTAATTTGGGAAATTGGATAATCAAATAGGTGCGAAGAGTTACCAGAATCCATACATGGTACAAATGGGATGTTACTATGTAGAGGTTAAGTAATTTCAAGCCCTTAAACTGAAGTTGTTAGGTAAGAATACATTTTCAATATTAGAATCACTGGGGGCGAAAAATTACACATTTTTGCTCATTCAAGATAGTAAGTTGTTTAGCATTGTCATGAATTTTTATGCCTGAAATATTGATTGATTTACACCAATAAAGAATAAATATATTTGAGAGATTTATATTTTATTCAGTAGTGCTGCAACTGATAATGAACTCAGAGACACAATATCAAGAGATTTTTTACAACCAAGTAGAGTTATATTCATTACATTTGACCAGCTCTGTCATATTTACCCAACTTCCAAAAAACAAATAAACCAAAAAAGAGCTTTATTTTTATAGGCTGTTGGATCAATGTGGTAAGAATGAATGTCCTCTAGATAACTGCCAACTCAAACACAAAAGATGATTGCAGGAATGCAATTCATGGCTTCCTGAAGGAATTATCATAAACTATAGATCAGACCTCAAGAATTCCAGCCCACTTACAGCATTTGGAAACGTGCGCTTCCTGACCTAGAGGAGGCACAGGTGCAAGACAGCGTTGAGTTCTCAAGGATAAGCATCAGACAGCCTTGTAGACTTCGCGGTTTTGAGCTTGAAGCCACTTCTTTTTCCAATCCTGCCTTCATCTTCTTTGCCTCCGGTGTCAGAGTCTCTTCCCACATCACTGTCACCTTTAACATTGTGCTGTGCTTCTCTTCCCAGCCTGGCTGCAGAATGGAACAGCCTTCCTAGAACATACTTTCCTTGATATTCTGAAAAGGGCGGAGTCTCTGTATTCGGGCAGGAAGTAGCTCAGCAACAATGCCTCAGAGTCACAGGCAGAGCAGGAGGGGTGGAGGGAGAGTCCTAATGGTGTATGAGAAGGATTGTGGTATAAAACCATGATATAAAATTTTAAGTCTCCATCAGTGTTAAATGGGCAATTTCCAGCACGGTCTGGATGGCTGCCAACTCATTGGTGTATAATTCCATGAACACAGATTTCCAAAAGGCATTTTTTTATTGAGATGATTTGAATAGTAAAAGTATTTTTTCCCTCAAGTCCTGATTGTAGGGAGAACAGTCTTCTTCCTCACTCCATGGTCCCTGCATCTGACCATGAAATAGGAAGTACTATTCTCTTGAAAGTATTAGGAGAAAATATTCTGTCCTCCCTCCCCTCACTCATGCTGCCCACAGAAGGAAGGCCTTAACTGACTGGAAGATGGTCACCAGAGGAAAGGTCACTGGCTTCTGTAAGGAACCACCAGCCGTTCAGGTTACGCATATTCACTCCTGGCTCCTCCCTGTAGTAAGCCAAATAGGTGATTATTTATCAAAAAAAATAGAGCTGATATTTTGATCTTTCCAAACTATTCCTCAGAATGTTCAGGAACATGAAGGAGAAAGGTCTCCATAGAAATACTCATTACCTTACTGGTTTAAGTCTTAGATTGATGAGTGTCTGTCTCTGAGCCACAAACTGCCGAGTAATGTAGAAACTGTTGAGTAATGTGGATGTTTGAGCCAGAATGAGGTACACTTATACATTTAAGTAATACTTATTGAACTTAGCACAGGAAAGACACTTATCAAACAAAACTAACAAGAGTGAATGAAGATAAAAATAGCTAATACTGAGTGAGCATAGACTGTGTCGGATGCACACTCAATTGGTAACATGCTCCATCAGTCAGGATCCTTCAGAAACAAAATTCCACTCAGATATTCAACTCAGGGGCCTTTAACGAAGGGACTCTTTACAGAGGACTGGGCAAAGTTAAGAGAACAGTCAATGGATACTAAAGCACCCAGGAGTCAGAATTCGGTGAAAGCCACTAATAATGGCACAGAGGCCAGAAGGACAACAGGAAGAAGAATGTAGCAAGGACCTAGTAAGAGCTGGTGCCCCAGAGGAGGGTCAAATCTACCGCCATAATGTGCCAGAATCAGGGCACTTAAGCAGAGAGAAAACAAAGAAGAAACACCAACTGCTTCCCTTCTCCGGTCTCTGGTCAGTGCCTTGCATTGGCCGGAAGCACCAGAAACTAGCCAGCCAGGGAGTCTGCATGATCCAATGTGCAGGGCTCAGCCTTAGGGCACAGAAGACAGTAGAGAAAGACAGAAAATGGGTCGGTCCCAGCAGGGAGGGAAGACAGCAAATGGAAAGCAATCAACACAAATGCAGAATAAGAATTATATTAATTTTCAAAACTATCTTTTGAGATAGTTAATCTCATCTTAAAAGTAAAAAAAAGTGAAATTTAGAGATGGTAAATAAATTGTTCAATTCCTGAGTCCATGGGTTTAACGACTAAATTATTCTAGATGCAGAGTATATGCCCCCAAATGTTTGCTTCAATAATTAATTGATTGAATAGAAGCTATATTTGATGTAATTAGGCATGCATTGTCTTTATAAATATAAGCTAATTAACCATAGCAATTATTGGTCTGTAAAAAAGAGATGACTTTTCTCCCCTGAGATATCAAATGCCACTTAATCAGGATTAGGAAACCACTGAAGGAACATTCAGGATTAGAGTTGAAAGGCAGAGGAAGGGGAGATTCACTAGAAACAAAGAACTCTAAAAGGCAGGTTTTTCTTAGGCAGCCAACAGAGCCTAAGCCCCAGCTGAGTTCCCACTAAAATCTTTCCTCGTATCTCTGGTGTGATTCAGGCAAAGTGTCAATCTTGTGTCAGAGCACGCAGTTCGTGCTCCTCCATGTGCTATTCTCTGGGCCTGAAATACCTTTCTTCCCTTTCTTTTCCTGATCTAATTATCGAACTTATTTTCCAAAGCCACATTCAAAGCCATTTCCCTGTGAAGTCCTCCTGAAGGCTAGGGGTGTATCTTACACGTCCGTGTACTACTCATGCCTGACAAGTAGGCTGAAACATGTAAGGCATTCTGTGAATATGTTTAAATTAATTAAACCTAGGAAAAATGAGAACTGGGTCCTGAAGGTTGAAGACTTTTGGGGGAAGCAATATAGAGAGAGACAGAACAAAAATGGGGTAAATATTAGCAGAAGATCAAATTGATATAGAATAAAGAGCTGTCACTAGTTTATTTCTTGTACAGCACAGAGCCATACCCTTTCTTCCCCTGAAATTGCCCACAACACCATGTGGATATCTGCTCAGTCTACTGCCCAAAGTCTCCCTGTGTATCTCCTTGTTACTCTTTGAGGAATTACACACGTGTTACACACGTGTTCACTTTTACATTTTATCTTCTCTCTCCTAACTTACAGCTAGCTAGTTTGATCACAAATATACACTATTCCTCCCCTAACAGAACAACTCCCCTTTAATATAATCCTTTTGTGAGTTTATTCATCTCAAATTTGACTAGTCTTAAAATCCATTATCAAAAACTTCTCTTGCTCCCAACTCCACCCACCCCTCCGCACTCTCAGATTTACATGGAGCTGATTGCTGTATTAGTTAAGGCATCAGACAAGGCATAAGGAGAGGCTATGATGATAAAGGAGATATGGTTTCTGACACTAGGACGTTTAGGCTGTAGCAGGAAGGGTAAGAAAAGATATAGAGTAATTGATCTAAAGAGTAGAATTTTTGGGGTACAAAAATAATTGCTAGGGGTAAAGAGATAAGAGAATTCACTTCTAATAAGGAGAACAGGAAATACTTCATGAAGAACATAACATTTTTTTTTTCATCCAGTTTTCAAAGTGCCATAGACCTCATGTCTATGAACCAAGGAGAGAATGATAAAGGTTTTTCCTATCTCTTTTAAAGGGATAAGAATAGGAATAGCTTTCAAAGTTAGGGTGATGTTAGAAGAAAGGAGGACACATGCATACCGTAGAGGAATGATCGATAAAATTATCCCAATTCAAGGGAAGCAGGTGCTCAGAGCTTAACGTGACTCAGGAGTCATGACTCTCTTTGCTTCCCACCCAAGGCCACCATGTTGCACATGAAGAGACACCACACATATCACAGTCTAGGTACATGGAAAACAGTATGGGGCCTTAAGGAGTCTTTATATATATTACATATATATATTTTACCTTATTGCTTTCTCATGAAAACACCAGAGATATACTATGTGTCTTTGATGTTCTGTGTGTATATCTGTGCTCCATACACAAAGGAGTAATATTTTTTGTTCCTCCTCTTACCTGCCCCCCTCAATAAGAACAAGTTTTCACCCTCTTGGAAGTGATGTTATCTGTGTTGAGAGTGCACGATGGAAAAGCGGTACCCATTCATGTTACAGTGGACCATAATGTGAATGGTTCTCCTGGAGGGGAGAAACCCAGCTCCCCCAGGCCACTTTGAATCTCCCAACCGATTAGGCAATAATTTAGTGATTATATATTTGATTTTGAGCCATTTTAATTTCAGTCTCAAATATTAGGTTGTCTTAGTTGACATCTAAGTCACACCATGAATAACAACCAAAACTATTGCCAGATACCAAGAAGAATTCCCCCATTTTTCCAAGGCTGATGGAACTTTATTGAAAAGTTCTAAATCACCCATCACACTGGCTTTTGAAGGTGTTGCAGACTTTAATGAAGGGTTAAGGTTGTGCATCCTCAATTCCCGTCACTTGATTATATAGGACAGGTGGCCTCTCTTTATTCTGCAGCTCACACACCTTCATATCCACAGATTCATTGGTGTCATTATTCTGAACTGGCAGAGACTTTGAAATAGTATTCTTTCATTCTCACTTTTCCTATTAAACTTTTTCATAGAAGAGGTCAGTATAGAGATTTATTTCCTTGCTAATGTGAATTATTTCCCAAATACCCAAAGAGATTAAAGGTTGGAGAGGTTATTGTTCATTACGGTTGTCAATAACATTTTTTCCACTATGGTGAGTCATGTATCACTATAGATATTTTAGTTTAAAATTGAAGAGGTTGTATTTGGGATTGCTAGCCAGACTGGTTTTTTTTTTTCTCCCATTTTTCAAGTATTGTTCTTTGTTGTGGCAAACAACTGCAAAACACTTTCACTTTTCTTTAATGGAAAGATCTGTCTTGAGAATAAATTAGTTTCTCAAGGGCCTATTCAAACACAAAATTCAATGTCTACTTTCAAGTTTGTTAAATGTAAAGAAAATTCTCACATAGAAAATAAGTCTAGACTCTGAAATCTCTAAGGTCCCATCTAACTCTTAAGATTCCAAAAACAGTATTTCTTTCTGAATATAGCAAGAACCTTGGCAGATGTCAGTGTACCAGCTTTAAGTGATAAGCTAGAACCATGGTGGAGATTTTCACCAGCCACTTTTCTCCTTAATATTAGCCAGACATCTGGTCAGCACCACACCCATCAATCTCCTCTCTTGCCTTGATTTTTGTGGTACTTTATTACAATAAGATTAGGAGATTTTATTGCATAAAGTTTTAAGGATGTGTCCACACTGAAAAGGAACACAAAAGTACTTAAGAAACTCTTCTTTAAAACACCCAGTATTTCCTAGAGTGTAATTCCTCCTTTATCCCCTAAATACAGGCCTGATTCTATCACACCAGGCCTTTAGTAACTTCAAATTGCCCTCAGCAGAAAGTAAAAATTCCTTAGCACAACATACCAAGTCATCTCAACCTGACCCCATCTAGATTAGGACCTCATTCCAGGCTGGCCTTTCTCTAACTTTTTCTATGTTGCTGGGCTTTTCCAAACAAGGCTTTTTATTTTTTAATCCCCATTTCTCTGACTCTCTGCATGTTGTTCCTTCTGTCTGGAAATTAGTTACTTCACCCTCATGCTAACCATCAACAGTTAACAACTGACACCTCCCTCCTTTAAGAAGTTTCCGCATAAATGAGTCACACTTCTCTAAGGCCATCACTCTCTACACATTCTCCCTCATAGCTCTTCTCCAACTGGATCTCAGTTGTTTGTATGCAGGCTCACTCCTGCTAATAGGCAGTCTCTTTTGAGGGCAAGGACAGTGTTAACTCACTAAAGTGCTTATGACATTATGCATTTACTTATTTATTAGGTTGAACTATATAAAACTGCTGAAATTTAAGCATTTTTGACCTATAAAAATGACAATACTTACATTATTTATGCCCTACCTCATCCTAAAAACACTTCTCAAAACCCTGTCAAAAATATACTGAGACAGACTGTATACTCACCAAGTATTTCATTTAGACCCCTGTATTTCCTGACTCCCTTGCTTCTGGTTTAGAGCCTTGCAGCCAGGCCTGGTCAATGAAGCAACAAAAAGGCAAACAGGAGTCTGTCCCTCGGTGGCTGAAACAGTGAAAATAGCAAGTGCATTTCCAGGCTCTCTCCTCTTGCTGTAATGACCAAAGAGACTGCAGGTTCCAGATGGTGCAGCTATAGACGGTGACTCTTTTTAGCTTGAATTGCTAACTGACACATGGCACAAGTCCCTACACCAGCCTATAATGTACACAGGAAAGAAATAAACCATTGTTGTGTTAAGTCACTGGGATTTCAGCTTTAATTCCTGGCTAATCTTACATTTAACCAAGTGAAACAAAACGGACAAGGAAATGAGGTAAAGGGACATAAAGACAGAGAAATAAAGACAGGATAAGATTAATCCCAAAGTGCAAGCCATTATGTCCTCTCTCTAGTAGACGTGTGATACGTATTTGATTTGAGCTTCTTTGTGGTCCCCTCAAAGTGAGAAATACCATATCTTAGAAAGTTCAATGTCTCTAAAATATGAAAACTAACTTATAACAGTGCTTTAAATTCTGGATGTATATTGAATGAATGAACTCTCATAATCATTGTTTAATGTGTACACCATACATCAGGAAAATAGAGAATAGCGACATTAGCTCTGGAAAGATTCGAAGAGTCTTTACAAGAGTGGATCAGAGAAACCTCCCAACTGTATTGAGCCTGGTGTAACACTAGATCAATTACGTTTCTGTCTCCAGAGGTATTAACCTTGATTTTTCCAATGAGCAAAGGATTCTAAACAAAGAAGGATGATGTTGCGGTAAGCCACTCACTTTGTGCATGCATTTTTAATAAGCTCTTTTTAAAAATATCATTTTAGACAGTGCTCAGCTGCATATTAACAAATCCACAACAAAGCGTTTTATATTAAAAAATGTTTAGCTCAGAGGTGAGAATAACACCTCTAATAATTTTGTGAGCAGTAATTTATAGGGCATAGAGACTGACAAGAAGATATTAACAACTTTATTCTCCAAACGCTTGGTGAAACTAAGACAGTCATTATCTGAGTTGTTGTCTCTCCAGTTACGTATTTCCAAATTAAGACATAAAGGCAAAATTGTTATCTATTAACAATATATGTGTGTACAAGCATTCGAATCAGAAGTCTTGTGAGATCGTGGATCATTTTTATTATCTTCTTTATACTTTCCTTTGCTTTTTTCAAAATATTTAATAAGAAACTACACTATTTTTTATAATCAGAGAAATGCACTTTAATATATATAAATTCAAATGTTTTGGCATTTTGATCTAGCCTGTTCTCAGTGCTATGCACCCACCCTCTCTTCCTCATTCACAGCGTTGAACTTAAAAGACAGGGATCATATCATACTTACCACTTATTACCCACCTTTACTACCTCTGTGATTCAAAGCTCCTTTGAGGACAAAAACTCTTTTTATAGATAAGCTGGATAGGTCTGTGAAATACAAAAACCTCTGCATTCCCACTGGCAAGGTTCATAGAGAAGACACTCCTAGTTTACTTCTAGGTACTTCTGCTTCAGCTAATGTGCACCAGCCCTCATCCTCAGCAATGCAACGTCCCTGTTGACTGAATACAATCTTAGGTCTGTTCTGTTGTCTCTTTGCTCAAAGACAAAAATCATTCAAACTCTTTCTCTGCCCTTTTCATCCATTATTGGAGCTATGCTATTCATTTCCAGAAATGTACCTCCAATTTTGTTACCCTATTCAAAGCACATGGCATCTCTTCATGGTGGCTATCTTCTCATACAGTGCTTTAGCAAAGCAGAGAGAAGAATAATATGAGTTCTTTTTCGATATTAGCTGATCTAAAATCTGGAACAGCAGTCTTTTCACTTGGTGTTCAATAAGGAATTATAAAATCAATCTATCAATAAATTATACCATATTGCAATAATCTCTTGCTCTGTCTAAAACTTAGGGAAAGAAACTTAGGAAAATAAAAGGAACACCTCTCTGTTCAAACCATTAGCCCCTCCATGTTTTAACTAGAAACATTTTTGTGTGCACGTGCGCACACACACACACCACACAATCCTGCAGGTAGGGCTAAGTGGCTCACCAAACAGTCTTCGCTTTGTGCTCCCAAATCTCCAGTCTCAGCTCAGGCCCTTTTGTTTCCATAATCCAGAGACCCAATTCAACTCTGCCACAAAGGAGCTACCTCACTTTTCCCAGAAGAAATGCAAAAAGATTGCATCACTAATACTTTGCCAGACAGAGCTGGTAGTATATTTAGTTGACACAGTCTCCTGGAGGGCAATTTGGCAACAAACCCAAAGGGTTAAACTTCTGCATAAACTATGACCCCCAAATTTTACTTCTAGTAATTTATCCTAGGGAAATAATAGTGGATGTGTGCAAAGTTTGTTTAGAAGAATGTTTATTATACAACTGTGATGTTCCCAGGAGAAAATATGAACAGTTTTTGTTTCAAGATTAACAGCATATATTGCAAGGTGGTGTGATTGTATCTTTTAATTTCTTATTGACAGGTTTTAAAAATGTACTTGAATTTTCCTGTAATAAAACTGTAATCACACATAAGAATTCCAGTTTCTGACTTGAGGATAGGGCTTGTCCACAAGCATTCAGCAGGACTGAGTGACTGATTCAAATAACCTCACCTTTCATGTAAGACTTTTTCCTTCAGAAGCAGAAGAAGGGTGCTGTCAAGCCAACATTCATTTAGGAAGTGTTCTTCTAAAGTAAAAGCAGGGCCATGTGCCCACACTGCTACGACAAGCAGGGGTTTTTTTTAAGTCATTTCCCACTTGAACTATCTGTTAAAGTCATTCTTGAGCCACTCAGTTTAGTAATCCATATTTGCTACCTTGTATGGTTATAAAATCCCTCAGTAGGAGTACAAATACGGAAGTATTGTTTCCATGTGTTAGTGTTCCTGGGAATATTCCTTGGCCAAAGGGAATAGCTGACACCCAGTGACTGGTTGATGGCAGGGTACAGGTGTCTGAAACTCTTGCCTCGGTTTATAAAAATCTCCGAATTGGTGTTTCAGTTCTAGAGTTTCCTGTAAAACTGACTGGGGCAGCAGCATGCTGCAGCCAGGTCTTATCTATTCACAAAACCCAAGTTTTAAATATTCAGGGAAAGTACACTTGACTTGGTTATCAAAAGACATGGGGGCTGGAAACAGGCTCAGTAATTACCTTATCCTCTTGAGCAAAGATATTTAACCTTGTGGAGCCTCATTACTCAAAAATGGAATAATGCCTACTTCATAAGTATATTATAAGGATTAAATAAGAAAGTGCTTGACTCACAGTAAATATTTGCTAAAATAAGAATATGCTAGGAAAAGTAGTAACTGACTACAGGAAATTTTCTCAGAGTGTCCAGTGAGCTCTTGGCCATTTTATTTTACAATGCCCTTTTTCTATTTCTTCTGGCATTTTCTTGACTGGTAAGGTCATGCACTGGAAAAGAATATTGCAGTAGGAATAAAAAGACTCGGGTCTCAATCCAGGCTGTGAACCTGTGATATGGAATAACACTTTCTGGGTTACAGTGACCTTAACTACACAAGGCAGGATGGCTCTTTAGTTTAAGGTAACTTCAAGTTACAAAATTGTATGATCTTATTTTTCAACTTTTTTTCATATAAATTTCCATTGTGGATCAAGCTTGAACCTCTCTAGTTCTCCTTTTCCCCAGGAAGCAGCATCCCTTCCCAAGTAGATTTAAACATTCCAGTCACAGCTTAGCTATGAGAATATAATAAAGGTTTAGAGAGGGCTCTCTAAGAATGCTGTGATGCAAACTCCGGCTTAAATTGCATCCAGTGAAGCCACTGGCAAGCAAATCTTTCTCTTCCTCAGTATCACAATCAAGTGTTGGAAACTAGTTGGGTTTAATTTACTACGTGTCTCAACTGACCTTCCAGCTCACTGGCTAAGCTGTTAGGTTTGCCTTGATGTCAGTGAACTTTGGGTCCCTCTAGTTCTCCTTCTGGGCCTTGGGCATCATACAAGCATCATTCACTTTGATTGCCTCAGTCCGCGGCCTTTCGTTTTAACTCATTTGAGCTTCTTTTTATCCTCCACAATAAAATATCTTTCACATTTGAGATTCAGCACCTCAGATAAGAAATCAGTTAAAGTATCTTAGGCCATTTTTCTGTACCTTGAAAAGATGTTATTGCTATGATAAATTGTTTCCTTTCAACAGAATTTCCTCTCCGAGTTTCCTGTGTTTCTCTTGGTGCCTTTGATTATGCCTGATTTTGAATAGCTGCACTATAGATTTAATACAATAGATATATACTGATGGTCCAGGCCAAAATTGCTTTGAAGACCATGTTTGTAAACTTAACTGGTACGTAGCATTTACAGAATGTTAGTTTTTAATTATGAGGCCAATATCTTGCTTCCAATATTTATTTCAGAACAGAATTTCTATAATTCACTTGAGGCAACTTGGTAAGGAGGAAATAACTGACTAGACTGCTGAGTTATAGATTGGCTCCTGGTTCTCAGGGCTCTAGAGAGCCCCTATGAGAGAAACCCCTATGTGAACCATGTAACAGTTTGAAACCTCTTATTTCTGGGAAGGCTTGCATGGTATATGAATTTTAAGAGAAAAAAAATCCAAGGCAGTTGTAGAATTACAACTTCAGGATTAGACACTTGAAAATATCATAAAACATCGCTTCTGAAAGTGTTCTCCAGCCATTCTTTGGAGGCAAAGCCCTTGCTAGCTAATAAAGCCTTCTGTAAATGCCGGAATGTTCAGGAAGATTGGTGGCTCCCTGGAAGTAGCTGAGCTTGTAATGAGGATTAGGACAACTTTGATGTGTTGGGCTACAGCAGGCCCATATGGAAGACATACTTCCATAGGTTGTTGAGTGAGATTTCACAGACTAAACAAAGTTCAAGGAGGCTGTAAATAGTGGAGGTGATCCTGACAACGGTTGGAATTTAGCCAGGGGCTCACCTTGTCCCTCACTGTGGCTTCTGCAGTGCTATCCAAAGGTCATACTTTCGGGAGCCAGTACAAAATGTATGAGAGGATCTTGTGTTGTGTTGAGGCAAACTAAAATAAAGCAAACTAAAACAGAATAATCATTGCTTTTTTTTTCTTTTTTGGTCCTTATTTGATAGAAGTAAGTTCCAATTCTAGTGCCAACATTTACCAGCAACATTTACTAGAAAGTTGAAGGAACTTTCTAGGCCTTGCTTTTTCTCTTTGACAAATTAGACAAAATAATGTATACCTTATAAGGTCATTGTAGGAATTAGAATCAATAGTTTATATAAAGTGATGATGAAAATGGTGATAGTGATTTTTAAACAAATACTTATTACAGAGTTTGACACACAGTAAGAAATCAGTGTTCATTTTTCTTCCCTTTTCATTTTGAGATGACTTCATACCTAATATTTACAGTATAGTCTTCCTATAGCTTTTCTCCCCAAAGCCCCAAAGAAAAGTAGACTGCATCTTTCTCTCAAGAGTTATCAAAAATCTTCTCTTAGCAAGATACTCTATTGTGTTTTGTGCTAAGAGGTGGGGAAAAAAAGGCCTTTGGAGTCAGAATATTTGATTTTTTCCTCTTCCACTATTCTCTAAGTATTACTGAACATCTGTCTTAGAGTAATTTTTTCTCTTGTATTAAGAGAACATTAACTGCACCAAAGGTCCTGAACCTTACTCCATCTAAAATATGAGAGAGGCTACCATTTAAGAACACTTACAATGTACAAGTGTACTATCTCATTTAATGCTTAAAATATTATTATGTAATTATTGCTGCCATTCTTATTTTTAAGATGAGAAAAATTTGGCTGATACAGGTAAAATGCAACTGAAACAAGGGCATGGAACTAATAGGCAACAGAGCTGAGATTTAAACTTCTGTCTGACTCTAAAGCCCATGATCATATCCACTATGCCCTACATCTCCTTGGCAAAGATAGAAGCACTAAGAAAGCTTATTCTCTTAGGGAGCTATAAAATAATAAAAATCGAGTGAACCAAATGTCAACTTGTTCATTAAGATAGGAAGTACACACAATATAAAAGTGATAAAGCGGTTAACTTTTTTTTTTTACAGCCTCAGTGTTCCGTGAGAGAACTAAACTCATCAATCTTCTTCCCAAGTAATCTTTTCAACATCAATAATTTCCTAAAGTAAATTATGAACTGGGAATTAATCTAATGAGTTTTTCTTCCTAATGACATAAGCCTCGTATCACTGTAGTTTCCCAAGCAAATTACCATTTAAGTTATCAAAAGATGTGGACCATAGTCCCCTGTGGAACTCAAGAGTTAAAAACAAAATTTAATCATTAGAATTTCTCATTGAAGTGGACACTTTTTGTTCTAAAACCACCCCCCCTAAAAAATGATGTGTTAACATAGCCAGCAGCCTTATCTCCTTAGCAATTTAAGAATGTTTGTTTCTTGTCATGTGTTACCTGCTCCACAAAACACATGCCACCAATATAAAGTATGGCTTGTATACATTTTTAAATACACAATTATAATTTTCAATGAGCCATGTACGAGAGATATGAGTTCATGTCATTTGCATAAAGTGTCAGTCAAATTGGCAGCGAGTTCACCCTTTTGCTGTCCTTGAAGCAGAGCACAGACTGCTGAATCCCAGTGTCATTAGTGATGACAATCAGAATAAGGACCAGTCACTTTTAACTGAAAGAATGAAAAATTGAATTATCTCTGATTTGTCAAATCATTTCGCAGAGTAACGATACCATTAATAAATCATATTAGTCCTACAAAGGGATCAGAATTCCGCCTGTAACATTTATGGGGGAAACAAGCCATTCTGTTTAAGGAAGAGGAGGATGAAAGCAAAAGATTTGGTTACTTCTTTAAGTATATTAGTACTGGAAAAGGATTAAATAACTTGAAGCATTATCTTTCCAGTCAATCTACATTGTTTGTTTATTTTTTAATACTCACCCTGGACAAGATGCTTCTGATCAGGGAAACAGTTTTTAAAAAATTGAGTTCTCTCTATGCTAAGGGATGAGTAATTCACAAAGCTTACAGGAGAGGTGGAACTATGATACTGAAGGATCTTGAAACATATGAGGAATGGTGGAGGCAGCTGGATTTATGTAGCCTCAGGAATATTCAGCAGAGGATATGCTGGATGCTTTCATTTATTTAAAACCATCATACAGAGTGGACTAATAAACAAAGGCAAATGGTTAGAAGACACAAGGAAGCCAATTCCTACTCATCATAGGAGACTTTGTAAACGTTAGAGCTGAGCATTACTGTCTACTTCGAATACCACTGAAAATCTTCAAACATAAGTTGCGATTGAGAACATTAGGGGGGGAAACTATTGTATAGAAGGAAAAACCAGATAGGTGGCCAGTAATGTTTCTTCCAGACCTAAATATCTCTGTTCTAGAGATGAAAAAGATACAGTCATGAAATAACCCAAGAATCATTTTAAAAGAATATGACAGAAATCAATGCATACAAAATGGAGAAATTCAAACTGAATGTGAAGTATTGTCACAGGTTGGGTTCCTCCAGAAGGTGACTGTGAGACTGAGTTTAGTTTGCTGAATGCTTATCAAGGAGCTTTCTTAGGGACAATCCCCAGAGAAGGAAGGAAAAGGAAATAGGATTAAGCAGAGAGTGAAGTCAAGCTAAGAGGCAGGACCAGCGACAGCCTCCGCCTAGTACAAGAACCCCCCTTAGGAGTTGCCCTGAGTTGGGTCAAGATGGCCAGGTCCTCATAGGCTTTTGTTAGTAATTCATTGGATGGGGATCCTGGGCAGGGCTGTAACCTTGAGCAAGGTCACTCCCTGCAGCTGGGGCAGACCTTGAGAGGGCTGACAGCTGAAGGCCAGCATCTCTGCTAACAACTGAGGCCGTAAGTCCTGCATTGAAGGGGGATCTGGGTGATATATCACGGTGTCCACCAAATCCACCTTTACGCAAATTGAACTTGTTTCTTCATATATAATTTGCAAGCAACTTCTACAGGATTCTCGCAGTCCTCTCTTTTTGAGTGAACTTTGCAGGAGGAAAGTCCATAGGACAAGCTGCAGCCACTGCAGGCCTCCAGCCACAGCTGACGCTCATTGTCTCCCCCCACCAGGAGGCGAACGCGCTCCATTCTAGGTGCCCCGTGCGTAGCAGTAATTAGCTCCGTCAGCGATGGTAAGTAAAAATCCCTACTCTTGGGCACAAGCACAGACCGTTTTGTACTCTGTGCCTATTGTGTAGAGTACTGTGAGCCAGACTCTTCAAGGGGGAGTCAGGGATGAGGGGCCGCTAGCATCAGGGGCACCCAGGTGTTTCTCATCCCAGGACTCCCAGGCCGACCCCCACCCTGCCTATATCTTCTGCAAGATTGGGTTTCCTCTGGGAAGGGGGGTTGGGGCAACAGCACCTGGGCCTAATTCTACGGTTCGCTGAGCCTCCCGCGACCTAGCACATACCAGTCCATCCTCTCCCTGCCTCTCCAACAATACCCGTATGTACTCCCTCCCCCTACACGCTGTAAGCCACGAATCAAACGCACCCTGAGGGCTCCTGTTTGCCTTCCTGGGAAGCCCCACACTCCGCCCCAAGCTCCCACCAGACCCTGGGCCCCATGCTCAGGTGCCGCTGGTATTCAAAAGAAGCGAACATTTCCTGCTGGAGAGGCTTGGGTGAGGGGGTCAGCTCCCCGATCACAGGGTATTGGCAGTAAGGCTGAGTCAAAGTGCGCTGAGGCTGTTCGGGAAGGCTCCAGGAGCAGGCAGCGATGGTCTCCTGGGATGAATTCAATAATCTTGGCAGCTGTTCGGAGGAAAAACTGGCTCCCAGGAGGATGTAACAGTGCTGTCGGGTTGCTGCGGCATTTGACCTTGTTAGAGGTAAGCCTGTGCCAGCCGGTATCCTGGGGCTTTGGCCCCCGGCGTCCTGGGCGTCCTGGAAAGTGATGGACTCCCAGTGCTCACCTGTGCAGGTCTGTGCCCTGACCAGGTCTCAGATGTGCCCGCCCTTGCACCTCCGTTGGGACAGACCCTTGTCCCTCACTCCTTACTGGGCCCATGGGAGGGCTGCCGTCACAGTGTGCGTCTGACCGCTGGGTCAGGGGCTGTTTGTTGTGAGGAAATCATTTTGACATGGTCTCCTGAGACTGAGCACACGTGGGCAAGGGCATGAGAGAGAGGCAGTGTGTAACAGCAGTGGACTCCGTGTTATGTGTGTAACAGTGGGCTGATCAGGGACCTGAGCATGATTCTTGATGAAGCATTTTTATCTTAAACAGGATTGTTGCTAGGCCCAGCTGACCTGTGTAATCACTTAGTACCGCGTGGATACGTACTCCCTGTCCACAAGGGCTCAGTAGCACACCAGGAATTGTTTTTCAGAAGATATTGAAGTCTCTGTTGCAGATGGTGTGGCCTTGCCCTATGGTTCTGTGTTGTGAATATCCCCCAGGGGCTTGTCATAAATTCCACCTGGTATCTTTTCCCACAGCTTATAATGCCACAGGGTCGGCCTGGTCTGTTTCAGGTAGCAAGGCTGCTCCCACTGTAGCCTGGCCTTGCTACAGAGCTCTTCGTGTTTGGGGCTCCCCTCAGTTTCCGCGTCACTTGATGTACAGGTCAGCATTGTATCCTTGGTTATTGAACATACTGCCGTCAGAATCTGAAGAGGCTTACCAGTCATTGTGCCTCTTTCTCTGTACTGGGAGGTGCAAGGTGCAATAATTTATCTTTTACTTTGTATGGGATGTCCTGGAATGCCCATTCCAGTGTTACTGATGTGGCCTACCCATGTGTCGTTAGGATTCATCTCCTGTCTCCTGGAGAACATGTGTCTTAGCAAGGTCTCTCATGCGCCAGCCGTTCTGTCACTCGTCTTGCCCAGTTAGCATGATGTCATTGATACAGTGGATCAACATGGTATTTTGCAAAATGTTTAGATTATCCAAATCTCTTCATGTTATATTATGATAGTGGAAGGAAATTTCAACATAATTCTGGAACTAAACTCTAAATATATACTGTTGCCTGTTATCTGAACTAATCTGATCCCCTATTTTGATAATGATGGGAAAGAGTACATTTGCTAAATCAATGGCTATATTCCATGTATCCAGGGTTATTTAATCTGCTCAAGCACCACCTGGCCTGGTGACTGTAATTAGGGCTGCTTCTTAGTTGACTTTGCCTTAGTCTAATGCTGTTTTTCTAGGATCGACCTTGTTATTCCAAGGGCCAGATCAGTGAAGCAAGTGTAGACATGGCTGGAACCACCAACCCAACATTCTGTAGCTTGTTAAGAGCGGCATGAATTTCCACCAGTCCCATGAGATGTGGTATTATTTTTGATTTGCTATGTTGGACGTGAGTTTTACAGTATCAGAAGCTTCCACTTAGAATTTCACACCTGAACAGCTTTTACCTCACAGGTCTAGCATCCATGGTAGGTGTTTAGGTGTAGTGCCCTTACTAAGGACGTCTATTCTGATTACATTGGGGGCCAGGAAAATGACCGTTAGATGGGTCCATACACCCAGTAAACCCTTTGAACCAGTTTTTTTTTTTTTAATTGAAGTATAGTCAGTTACAAAGTGTTGGTTTCTATTGTACAGCATAATGTTTCAGTTATATGTATATGTACATATATTCCTTTTCATATTCTTTTTCATTATAGGTTACTATGAAATATTCAGCTAGTTTTCATTTATTACCTGCCTCCATATCCCCCCACTGTAACAGATCATGATGACACTGTAGACTTCCAGGAATCAATTTAATTCAGACTCTTTACCTATCATTCCATAAACTGTTTGATTATTTACCTTCCCCTGGGGCACAGTTATCCTAGCATAAAGTTGAGTCTTCTCTGCTAATCTGAAAATCTTTGTCTTCTGATGTGTTTATACTATTTTCATTTAATGTGATTATTGATATATTTGGACTTTGACTTACCATTTTCTTGTCCTTCTCTCCATCTTTCTGTTTCTCATTTTTTTGTTTCTTGCCTGATTTGTTGTGGATTATTTGAATGTTTTAGTATTCCATTTTAATTTATCTACATGGCTTTTTGATTGTATGCCTTTATTTAGGTTTTGTTAGTGATTACCATATGGATTGCAATGTACATACCTAATTTTTCAGTCTACTTAAAGGTAATATTTTACGTCTTCAAGTGAAATGTAGAATCCTTATGGCTATGTAGGTCTCTTTACCCTGTTCTCTTTATTTTGTAGTTGTCATGTGCATTACACATGACAGTAAGTGGAGGGGTAGTAATAGGACATGAACTAGAAAGCAATAAACTAAAGAAGAAAGACTAGGCAAGAAGGAAGAGTGGAAAAGCCTCTTAATATTTATAATTCTAACAGAAAGACAAATTCAGTTCTTAGGTTTTGGGGGAAAACATACTGAAGCTTGAAATAAAATAAAAAACTCTTATTTTCATTCGTCCTATCAAATGTACAACATCCATAGTAAAAAAAAAAAAAAAAAGTCCCTTAATTTCATTTATCAATATGCCTCTTCATTTTGGCCATAGAATCTGACAAGGTGGAGTGGGGGTGGTCCTTTGCAGAAAATATGTATGTTTAAGATCAGAAAGACCCATTGAAAATCCCATCAGACGATTTTATAATTTTTGCTTCCATAGTCATACATATTTTAAAGAACTAAAGGAGAAAAGAAGTTTATTTATATTTCTATTTATCTTCTGTTTCTGTGTTTCTTTATTCTGAAATTCCAGGTTTCTCTGATATAATCCTTTTGCCTACACAACTTCCTTCTTTTAGAGGAGGGGTCCTGGGCACAAATTCTCTTTGTTTTACTTTATCTTAGGGTATTTTATTTCTCCTTCATTTCTGAAGTCTTATTTTATTTGGATAGAGGATTCTGGACCAGATAACTTTTTGTCTCAGTACTTCAAAACTATTTTCCCACTGTTTTCTGCCCCTTGTGGTTTCTGATGAGAAATCTGAAGTGGCATTCCCTGGTATATATAGCATGTTGCTTTCCTCTGGCTGATTTCAAGATTCTTTTCCTAATTTTCAGTTTTCAGTAATTTTGGTTTTGATGTATTGGGATATAGTTTTCTTTGCATTTATCTTGGTTAAATATTACGAAATTTCTTGTATTTGTTTAATTATATCTTTTACCAAATTTTGGAAATGTTAAGCCACTGTTTCTTAAAATAAGCTTCTGCATTGATTTTTCTCTTCTGTCTTTCTGGGACTTCACTGATACATATGTCTATTTTTTTTTTACTATTGTCCCACATAGTTGTTGAGGATTTTTTCATTTTTTCCAATCTTTTTTTCAGATTGGAAAATTTCAGTTGGTATATTGTCTAGTTAATTCTTTTCTCTGTTCTGTCCATTTTGCAAGTGAGCTGTAAAAGTGACTTTTGTTAATTCTAATGTACTTTTTGAATTCTAAAATTTCCATTGTTTTTCTTTTTTATAGTTTCTAGTTCTTTGTTGGGAACTTCTGTCTTCCCAGTTATTTCAAGAATATTTTCATGAAATATTTCATGAGTCATGGTTACAATGCTTTAAATTGCTTCATAATTCCAGCATCTGGGTCATCTCAGGGTTAGCATTTGTGGATTTTCTAGCATCTGTGAGTTTTATTAAGATTTTAGTGGTACTTTCTATATCAAGTACTCTTCAATTATATCCATAACTTTTTGAATATTCTATTATGACATTGTTAAATTATTCAGAGAATGTCGGCATTTTGTTTTAGCAGCAGCCAACCTCATTGGTTCAGATGCAAGTCTTCACCGGTCTTTGTGGACTGGACTGTAGTTTAGATGTCAGTCTAGTTTGCAGAGTTTATGCAGTGCTATTTGTGCCAGTCTGGGAACTCATCAGCGGTTTGAACTATAGTGTGACAGCCTATCTCTCTTGTTCTTATGACGAAGCATAGGTCAGTTCCATGCTTGTGCAGTTCAGAGGATGAGCCTGGCACCTTATACACAGATTTAGGGATCTCTTACTGATGCAGGAAAAACAGATGTGGGGCATGAGGAGGGCCGTGTCCCAGGCTTTGTTTGAGCCCCTGGGACATGCCCCGCCAAGTGTGGGTCCTTGGCTTCGCACAGGAAAGAATTCAAGAGCAAGCCACAGTTGAGTGAAGGTAGATTTATTCAGAGACATACATTGAAAGGCAAGAGAAAGGCCATGAGGTGTGGGGGTTGGGTGCTCAGATTAAAAGTAGGTACACACTCCACAGAAAGAGTGTCGGCCGGCAGAAGAGGGAGAGAGAGGGGGTGGCAGCCACTGCGCACCATGTTGCCAGTTTTTATGGGCTCAGTGGCTTAATTTGCTAATAAGTGGAAGGACCAGTCTAACTAGTCTGGGGAAGGGGCTGGGATTCCCAGGAAGTTGGACATTTCCCGCTCTTTGACCTTTTGTTGCTAGCCTTGGGACTGCCGTGGTGCCTGTGGGCATGTTATTCACCATGTTAATATATTACAATGGGCGTGTAATGAAGCTCAAGATCTGCTAGAAGTCAAATCTCCCACCATTTTGAGCCTTAAGGCCTACTGGGGGTGGAATCTTTCACCATTTTGATGTTAATTACTGTAGGATTCCTTGAATGGCTGTGCCCTGCCCCCTTCCTGTCTCATTACTACAAATCCTCTCTGTCTGTGATTTTCTACATACTCTCTGCCACCAGGAGGTCCTGTGTACTGATCCTGTGGCTGTTAGGCTAAAGTTTTAGTGTTCTGTTCTGCCATACACTTCCTATTATTGGGTTTACCTCTTCTGCAAAGTAGTGAGAGAAAAATAAAAAAGAAAAATAACCTGAATTTCCACCGTACTGTTTGGACCACAGGGACTTCCTTTCTGAGTTCTTTTTGTCAGAGAGAAGGATTTTATCTTGCAGTTTTAAGTGCCTGAGTGGCCATCACTGCTATCCTGTCTTTGCAAATGCAGTTTTGTGACTGGGTCTTGCATTGGGCTGGGCGAGTTTTTTTTTAAACTGGATTTTCCTATGCCAGTCAAAACCACAATGAGATATTACCTCATGCTCATTAGAATGACTATCATTAAAAAGACAAGAAAAACAAGTGTTAGGAAGGATGTGGAGAAAAGGGAGCCCTTATATACTATTGGTGGGAATGTAATTGGTGCAGCCACTGTGGTTGTGGTATGGAAGTTACTCAAAAAATTAAGAATAGGACTACCATATGATTCAGCAATTCTGTTACTAATATATGCAACCGGTATTCCAGGTTCTTGTCCTGTCTCAGAAAGAATTCAGAAACAAGACTTAGAGGTTAAAAAAAAGGTAAAGTGAGGATTTATTAAAGGATGGATAGTACACTCTCAGGGGAGAGCGGGCAGGCTGAGGTGAGCGGCTGCCCTGAGTTTCTTTGGCAAGTTAGTTACATAGGGTGTAAAAATGAATGGGCGGAATATTCATTGGAGAGGGAAGGGTTTGGGGTCGTATTCCCTGATTATCATCCCAACTCCACCTTCCCGAAGGGAGGAGGGATTTTTGTCCTTATTTAGTGTGGATCGGAAGTGTCATGGCATCGGTGCATGATGGGTACTTCTGATCTGCAAGGCTAATTTTATTGAAATGAGGGCATAATGAGCAAAAGGTTACATTCGGACACTAGAAATTCCTGCCTTTTCTCACCTTTGTTCTTCTCCAGGCCACTTGTCATCCCAAAAGGCATGATCCCTTATCAGCCCCAAGGTTCCTGCTTTTCTTTCTCTGCCCAAGGATCCCTGTTGCTTACATGATGTGTGGTTTCCTGCATTTGGCCTGTGCCCCTCCTTTCTGCCCAATTCCTGCCATTTGGTCTGTGTCCCCCTTTCTCTGCTCATATCTAGCTATCTGCCTGCTCTAACAATTCCACTTTTGGGTATTTATTCAGAGAACACAAGAACACTAATTCAAAAAGATACCTGCACCCCTGTATGTTCATTACAGTGTTATTTAACAATAGGCAAGATATGGAAACAACCTAAGTGCCCATCAATGGATGAATGGTTAAGGAAGATATGGTGTGCATACACACACACACACACACACACACACACACACACACACACACACACACACACACACACCAGAGTACTATTCAGTCATAAAAAAGATGAAATCTTGCCATTTGTGACAACATGGATGGACCTTGAGAGTATTATACAAAGTGGAATAAATTATATGGAAAAAGACAAATGCTGTATGATTTCACTCATATGTGGAATATAAAAAACAAGTAAATGAAAAAGCAAAACAGAACAAAACAAAACAAATGAAAACAAACACATAGATACAGAGAACAGAGGAGTGGTTACCAGGAGAAGGGGTTAGGGGAGAATGAAATGGGTAAAGAGGGATTAGTTATATGTTGACGGATGGAAACTAAATTTTGGGTGGTGAGCATGCTGTAGTGTATATGGAAGTCAAATATAATGTCCTACACGTGAAACTTATATAATGTTATAACTCAATAAAGAACAGACCAAAACACAAAACTGGAATTTCCTCTACAACTGTTCTACGGGCCTCCTTTCCACAACCTTTGAAGAAAGGAAAAGAAAAGGAGAGAGAAATTCTTGGTGATTTTTCTGTCCATACCCACAGATTTGGGATGCCTTAAAACCTAAGGTCATGGGAGTCATGGGAGGAAAAATAACAAACAGGGGCTCAAGGATATATTGCTTATTCTTCGAGTTTCTGTTTCCGTCCCAAATTTGCTTGCTATTATATGCTGTTGAGAGTTCTCAGTTAGTGCCTTTATGCATTTTGTTCAGGTTTTTAGTTTTAATAAGTTTGGGAGAGAGGGGGTAGAGGAAAATTGGAATTCAAACCTCAAAAAAATTGAAGTTTGACAAATTTAGAAATAAATTAATGTGAACTTCACAAAAGAATGTTAAGTATTATTAAGTCATTACTATTCTGATAAATTAGGGTCATGACATTTAAGAAACTTAAAAAATAACTGTAAGGAACATTTAGTAATTCTTTTCTTATTAGACCCTTTTTATTTAGTTGGTTAGTTTTTGAATTATCCTTTAGTTTCAGTTCTTCCCATGTGTTAAGTGATTTCACCACTCCTTGACAAAATAAGGACTGGAAGTGTTTTGTTTGACAAATGGTTCATTTGACCTACTTATAAATAAAGGGAATTATTTGACATTTCTAAAGAGTAAAGATCTCTTAATTTTCTGTATTAATTTTTCTTCCTCAACAAAATGACTTCTTAAGTATTAAGAAATTTAGCCATTTTTGAGAATAAATTGCTTTATAGCAAAAATGGTTTTAATATCTATATACCACGATAAATTACATAATAGCATCAATATGCTCTATGAACAACTTTAAATTTAAATTTTAAATGCATTATAACAAGCAAGAACATTGGCTGTAATACTGTCCCTTGATGCTGCAGATGATGCACTAAATTAAATACTTTTCATAATAAAAAGGAATGATTTAACTTTTAATAATGGCCATGCCTCCTATAATTTCTGCCTTTTCAAATTCCCATAAATATTTTAATCTTGATAATAAAATTTAAACTAAAAACCTTTCTCTATTCCAGCCCCTACTAACAATCATGCTAAGCAAGTTACTTCATCTGTAGGTGCTGCAGCCTCTCTGCTGTAAAATTGGAATTGCACGCACCCACGTAGTCATTTTACATGACTGTTGCTAGGATGAAATGAGGATAAAATATCTGTGAAGTGGACAGGCATAGTAATTTGGAGTTATTAAGGATTATACTGTGTTACTGTTTCTCTGTGCTTCCACCATATCTTCTTAACAAATTCACTCACTGTTGATAGATGACATTTGTGCTACTCTTGGTGTTCCCGGCCAGGCCAAATATGACCCCCGTGAACGCGTCATGTGGGTGCCCTTCTTAGTAGAATCCTCACGTGTTCTCCATCTAGAAGAATGTATTGGGTCCACAACATCACTGTCAGTTTCTACTTACCAGTTATTTTTAGAAAGGCCATCAGGACAAACTTTGTAGTGATGATATTACAAAGCTGAAATGAGCCAGAGGGACCAGTGAATTATTTTCAAGATTACAAAGGGAATCATGCATTCAATATACATTTCCCGAGTTTCAACTGTATACCAAGGACTGAGCTAAGATCTGGAACTCAAAATGCAGAAAAATGTACCTGCCTACAGATTGGTGGAAAGATCAGAAATCCCTAAACTAGATGATAAGTTCTTTCAGGAGAGGCACCTTGTTTCATTCTTGGTGCTCTCAGCATTTAGCAGATGCTCTGACATCTGATAAAGTAGTAAGTTAAATTTTTGAGTTAACTTTCATGGCTCATTTTCGTTTCCAGGTAGCACCATCTTTAGGACACCGTGGACCACCCTTCTGATCTAAATTAATAGACCAGAGTCCCCAGGCCTTCCTCTCACAACTTTCTGACGGGGAAGGAATGACAATGGAAATCTCTCCTTTCCCATTTCTATTTCCTTCTTTGTACCATAAGACAGGAGACAGACAGACACAGCAGGGTTACAACGCTGTACAAACCTCTTCTAAAGGGGTGTTCCACTTTTAAAAATCTATTTGTATATTTTTAAGCTCACTCCCTTTCTACAAAATATAATCCAATAGTAGAAAATGAAACTGTTTTGATAGAATCAGGACAGTATCTTACAGCTACTTGGCTTCTCCCAGCCCTGTGGCAGTATATCTGGGAAACCCTATGGAACCCAATTTGAAACCCGTCCTTCTAAAGAAATACCACTGCTTGTCCTATCAGATGTGAAAAATGTCCTGTTGAATGGTGTCTGCACAATCTGTCTTTTCTTCAGTGCCTCCCATTTTCTCTTATGTAAAAAATCTTGTCAGAACAACATAAAGACCATTACACTAAGCAAAAATCACAAATTATATTCTTTGTTACATTTTCATTAAAATAGAGGGAGTCAGAGGCCTGCCATTTATCAAGAAAGAAGTTAGTGATCCTATCTGTCCTGAAAGCAAGTGTATTCCTAGCAACTCCTTCAAAGTCTCGTGGACTGCAGGGAGGGACACGCCCCCATGAAAGATTGGCTTAAGCCTCCCTGCTTGATGATGGCTTCTGTCAGTGTGTTTCAGAGAGATAATGGAAATCCCAGCCACATCTATTGTCTCTCCATTTCCCTGTTTTAATCCATACAGCTCAGAGTCTTCATCTCCAAGTGCTCCATAGGAACAAATACAGAGAGAGAGAGGGAGCAGATTAAGCCCATTATCTGAGGGGGTACCGGGAAATAATTGAGTTTGAAATCAGAATGTGTATTAAAATATATTACATGTTCAAAGGGTTTTAAACTGCTGAGCGTAGCCTGCACTCTGCCCGACCAGGAAGCCCAGTCAGAGAGCCCAGGCAGGCCTGGAGTCCATCTCACAGCAGTGCTCCTTCGGGAAGCCAAGCCAGAAGCCTGTCCACCTGCAGAGGATAAGCTTGAGCCCCACATGAGCAGGGAGCCTGAACAGTGACCGCAGGCAGCCTTAGAGCCCAGCCTGTGGTACCACTTCAATGAGTATTCGTTCCAGCACCACCACCCAGTTAACTCAGGTCCCTTCAGACACTGACCCGATGTCCCACAAGTTTAACTCAGTTCTGACGGTGTCTACCTGGAGACAGCATCGGGTTCCACAGGGCGAGGGCTCAGTCCCACGGGACTGCCCCCACTTCAGATGCCAGTTACAAGTTCAAGTCCCAGTGTTACAGGAGCAGCTCTTATCAGTCCTTCTCAACCAGGTAGACGTCCTCCTACCCAATCTTGTTCCCTGTAAGATATAAACACTTTTTCTAAATCCTTGGTGTTTTGGACTCAGCCCTCTACTCTTTTGTTTAAATGTTTTACTTTAATAAACATCTTCAGTATAGCATAGTAAAGAAGGGTGTGCAAATCATGAGAGTATAGCTCGATTAGGGTGAACACGTCTACCCAGAGGCTGGGGAGGGGCTGTGTTAGCTCCAGGATACCTGTGCAGGGTGGGGCAGGAGTGGAAATATTGGAAAAGGAGGGAGTCCTGGGGATATAACCTGACGTTGCATTTATGTAACTCCATTCCCAGGAAAGCAGCACATGTATAGCAAATAAGAAGGAATCTCAGTGCTAGAAACTGGGCCAAGGAGGGAGTGAATAAAGGGGGTCAGGAAAAATTGTTCCATTTGGCATGGAGGTGTGTTGGGGGGTGTGTGTGTGTGTAAAAGAAGGCAAATGGCTAGATGAGCCCTCGGAGATGAGTCTTGCTTTTTGGTTAAAGCCAGCAATGATTTTTTATGAAGTCTTACCCACTACTTTTCTGCTGAGAAGCTTCATATTTCTCTCACGACTCCAAGGGTTCTGTTGTGCCCAGAGTTCCCTTGCTGTGTCCACAACTGCCTAACTGGCATCTGCGGTGACAGAATAAGGACAGTGCACCCTAGACCCTCCCCAAGAGTTAGCCTCCTCTAGGGTCAGTTTTTTAGGCTCTGCCCCGCTTCCTGTGCCCTTCTGAACACCTGTATTGTCCTGACCCTGATATACCTAAATCAGCCCCCCTTTATAGCCATGTCAAACGTTTTCACACATGATATAGATGTTTCTGCTCTCTGATGTTGAGGTAAGCCATAAAACATGTTCAGCACTGCTATTTTTAAAGTTCAAGTCGACCTGAGTCCCAGGTAGGCTGGGTTGAGAAAATCCAGACTATGAAGGTTACTTGTAGTTTTTATGGATCAAGAAAGCTCATTTAAGTGATAAATCTGGAGGACAATAGTAAAAATTGCCTATACATAAGTTATATCATGACAGGACAGCGCACAGAGTAACCCTAGTCTACACAAACTATGCTACCATGGGAAAAATTTAATTCTTTTTTCTTAAGGACACTTTGGGGTTATTATGAGCCATATTTCCAAAATATTGTGGGATTTTGTTTATGGGCTTATCCCCTATTCACACAAAGAGAAATACAGAGCTTGGGCAAAGAAAAAACCATATTCTAGAGGTTACTTTTTAAATTCATTTTATTTGAAATTAGAAATAGGTGAACTACAGAAATTATTTGTGGTGTCCTGTTTATCTGTGTCAAAAATGGACTTTGTAAACCCCAAATTCGTGTGACTACCAGATCTAATCTTTAAATTATAATAGTATTTGATCACTTGGATAAATGTTAAGTTCTTAAGGTGGTTAGAAGTGTGTGAAGCATTGTAGTTATCCTCGTGATTCTAAACCCATACTGAAGAAAATGGATTATTCACTAATTGTATTAAGGTGCTAGGAAAACAGATGAAAATATAATTCTTGAACTCAAGTAGTTCATGGTCTAACTTTGGGAGTCAGAAATATAAACAAACACAGTTCAGAGTTGTGAGGGCTATATGAGAAGACCGTTCAGAATCCTGGAAGCATGAAGAAATTCATGACACAAAGGAAGTCATGCCTAAGTTGGGCTTTAAAGAACGAGAGTTCACGAAGAAGAAGTGCATGAGGGGTGGGGATGACAGAGCGTGTGCATCACGTTACGGCCGCAGCAAGGTAACTGAGAGTGAAGGAGCCCTGTGGTGGAGACGGAGCCTGAAGTGCAGACCACCATGACCGTATCATTGTCCTTGTAGACTTAGTTTGTGGATAAGAGGGAATACATATAGAGTTTTGAAAGAAATACATGGTCAGATCTTTATTTTTAAAGGATACTGCAAGTAGTGTGAGCAATAAACTCGTGAAGAAATAGACAAAAGGACAGACAGGCTGCGAGGCCATTGCAAAAAGCTAAGTAGTAAAATTTACTATTGTATTTAATATATTTTCAGTATTATATGTTTGCAATTAAATTTACAAATGCTTTGAGAATTGTTCATTTCACTAACACATATTAGATACCTGTATCATGTAACAGGCATTAAAAAAATAGAAATATATAAGGATGTACACAAAGATTTAATGTTCATTGCAAGGTTACTTATAACAAAATCGGGAAACAGTCAAAGGCCCACAGTGATTACATTGGCTAAAATATCTATTTTTTATTTTATACACATACAAACATACACACTATACACATATATAGTATGTTTGTATACAATTTCTTTTTTTAAAAGCACATGATTTTTCTATATTTTCTTCCATTTTACAAAAAATCATGAACAATTTCCATAATTATTTGCCTTCTGAATGTAAATGTATTCCATCATGGTTACAGCATATATGTATACATGTAACATACATATAGAGAGGTTGCATGTAAACATGTGTACTATAACTGATGAATGCATTAAATCACATATAATATAAAATTTTATAGTAAAAGAACATGAAAACATCTGCAAATTATTCATATATTAAAGAAAAAATGTGAAGATATGCACCTTTTAAAATAAAAAAGTATATATTACATACTTAGAAAGAAATACCAAAAGTGTTTACCTGACAATGTGGATTGGTTATAACTGGATAATGACATTGTGTGTGATTTTTATTGTCTTATATGTGTTTTCAATAGTGACTTACATATTTTTGTAAAGAGAAAAATTTTGTTGTAATGGATATAGTCAAAATTTACCCATCTTTTTATGAAGTTGTAAAAGGCTTACACCAAACTTACACCAAACTATTCTATGACCTAAATCTGCAAGATGAAATATGAATAGATTTGCCTGCGTTTGAATCAGTGACTATACATGATGGTCACTTATAAATCTTTTGAACTTGGGAACCGCTAAGCTATTTGACACCTGGATCCTACCTCTGTCCATACTGTTCCTGCATTTCTGAATGTTACCTTACCTATAGACCAAAGTGGTTTATACAGATGAAGTCAGTGTGTCTCCAAGTTCTTGGCATAGAAATTTTCATCCTAAACCCAGTTTGCACCAATCTGAACATGCGCTTACTGTTTAAATGCACACATGGAGTTAATTTGGCCTATGGACCTGACTTTCTTTAACAGTATGTCAGTAAATTGGGAGCTCAATTGTTTCTAATTTCATTTTAATGCTTCTAATAAAATTTAGAGCCCGAATAAATTTAAGGTACCATAATTATAATAAACTATTATTACACAGAAATTTTATTTTGCATGAAATACAGATTTGTGACCACTTAATAATTAGACTGTAGACTTCTAATGGAAATGTAGTAAACCTTACTGTGTCGCATAACTTCTTTGTTTTATGGAACTCGGTTGTGCTTTGTAAACCTAACCTATTTGAGTTTTTTTTAGGTAGTTTGTCAAACAAATAAAAAAACCAGAAGGAAGGAAAACCCTTCAAGTTAGACACCACTGGGATACAGTCTGGACTAAGATTAGTTGGGAACCTTGTTTTGGAATCCATTTATTGTGTGATGCCACAAATATATGACATAATTGTTTATTCTAGGGTTTTTTCCTGTTTTTAAAGGTGATATATATGGTATATGGTTCTCTGTGATAATTGTGAGGATAGTCACCATGGACTTTAAAACTGGTGAAACAGGTGTAACCTTTGAATAATTTATCCAAATAATTATGTAAAAACAAATTTTGAATAATTTATACATTACACATTGCATGTTGAAAAACAGGGAGGCCACTTTTAATGTCATACTGCTGAGTTCAGTATAGGATGAAATAAAGATAAAAAGGTTCCTACCTCACTTCCTAACTCAAGTGATTGGTGAAAGCATTTAAATGGACACTGATGGGAAGTAGTGTATTATGGACAGGGAACACCCAGGCTTTGGTCATTTGATTGCTTTTTTCAGTAATTATTTTTTGCATTTGCCTTATTTTGTAATCCTTTAAATAATTTCAACAATGCTGATTTCATTGGTCTCTATTAAACATTTTAAACTGCATCTATTTAATTCTATATCTTAATTCATCCCTTGAGTAGTTGGACTGTTTCTTGGAGGGCATTTTTTTTTGGTTTCGTTTTTTTGTTTTTAGCCCTAAGAAGACTACGTGTGCGATACTTTTTAAGCTTCGCTTAACTGAGATGATGTTTTATTGCTTTCTTAAATGATTATCAACTTGGCTGAATATAGAAGTCATTTGTTACAACTTTTTCCTGTATAGCTTCTATTCAAATACCTTTTGATATATAATATTATGAAGGAGATGTCAACGCCAGTCAGAGATTTTTCCTTTGTCAGACATTTTTGCCAAATGTTTATGAATTTCTAGTACATTTATTCATTTATTTTTATTGAAGTACAGCTGATTTACAATGTTGTATTAGTTTCTGGTGTACAGCATAGTGATTCAGTCATACACACACACACACGTATTCTTTTTCATATTCTTCCCCATTATAGTGTATTACAGGATATTGAATATAGTTCCTTGTGGTAAACAGCAGGACCTTATTATCTATCTGTTTTATATATAGTAGTTAGTATCTGCTAATCCCAAACTCCTAATTTATCCCTCCGCTACCCCCTTTCCCTTTGGTAACCATAAACTTTTTTTCTATGTCTGTGAGCCTATTTCTGTTTTGTAAATAAGTTCATTTGTATGATAAGATAATACGAAATAAGTTCATATGTATTCATATTTTAGATTCCACATAGAAGTGATATAATACGGTATTTGTCTTTTTTGTCTGATTTACTTTACTTAGTATAATAATCTCTGGGCCCATCCATGTTGCTGCAAATGACATTATTTCATTCTTTTTATGGCTGAGTAGTATTCCATTGTATAAATATACCACAGCTTCTTTACCCAGTCATCTGTCAGTGGACGTTTAGGTTGTGTCCATGTCTTGGCTATTGTGTACAGTGCTGCTATGAACATCAGGGTGCAGGTATCTTTTTGAATTAGAGTTTTCTCTGGATATACGCCCAGGAATGGAACTGCTGGATCATATGGTAACTCTATTTTTAGTTTTTTACAGAACCTCCATACTGTTTTCCATAAAGGTTGCACCAATTTACATTCCCACCAACAGTGTAAGAAGGTTCCCTTTTCTTCACACCCTCTGCAGCATTCATTATTTGTAGACTTTGTAATGATGGCCATTCTGACCAGTGTGAGGTGATACCTCTTTGTAGTTTTGATGTGCATTCATCTAATAATCAGCAAAGCTGAGCATTTTTTCATGTGCCTGTTGGCCATCTGTATGTCTTCTTTGGAAAATGTCTGTTTAGGTCTTCTGCCCATTTTTTTATTGGGGTCTTTGTTTTTTTCTTATTGAGTTGTGTGAGCTGTTTCTATATTCTGGGAATTAAGTCCTTGTCGGTTGCATTGTTTGCAAATATTTTCTCCCATTCTATAGGTTGTCTTTTTGTTTTGTTCATGGTTTCCTTTGCTCTGCAAAAGCTTGTAAGTTTGATCAGGTCCCAGTAGTTTATTTTTGCTTTTACTTCTATTGCCTTGGAAAACTGACCTAAGAAAACATTGCTATGATTTTTGTCAGAGAATGTTTTGCCTATGTTCTCTTCTAGGAGTTTCATCATGTCCTGTCTTATATTTAAAGTCTTTAAGCCATTTGGAGTTTATTTTTGTGTTTGGGGTGAGGGAGTGTTCTAACTTCATTGATTTACATGCGACTGTCCAGTTTTCCCAACATTACTTGCTGAAGAGACTGCTTTTTCTCCCTTGTATATTGCCTCCTTTGTCAAAGATTAATTAAGCAAAAGACTGTGGGTTTATTTCCGGGCTCTCTGTTCTGTTCCATTGATCCATATGTCCTTTTATGCCAATACTATGTTCTTTTGATTACTGTAGCTTTATAGTATTGTCTGAAGTCTGGGAGTGTTATGCCTCCAGCTTTGTTCTTTTTCCTCAGGATTGCTTTGGAAATTCTTGGTCTTTTATGGTTCTATATAAATTTTAGGATTATTTGTTCTAGTTCCATGAAAAATATCATGGGTAACTTGATAGAGATTGCATTAAATCTGCAAATTGCTTTGCATAGTATGGCCATTTTAACGATATTAAATCTTCCAATTCAAGAGCATGGGATAGTTTTCCATCTCTCTGAATCCTCTTCCGTCTCCTTTGTCAGTGTTTTACAGCTCTCAGCGTAGGTCTTTCACCTCCTTGATCAGGTTTATTTCTAAGTATTTTATTTTTTATTGTTTGATGTGATTTTAAAAGGAATTTTTTTTTTTTTTTACTTTCCCTTTCTGATATTTCGTTAGTGTAAAGAAATGCAGCAGATTTCTGTATGTTAATCTTGTATCCTGCTACCTTACTGAATTTATCAGTTCTAGTATTTTTTGTGTAGTCTTTAGGGTTGTCTATATAGTAACATGTTGTCTGCATATAATGACAATTTTACCTCTTTCCTTCCAATTTGGATCCCTTTTGTTTCTTTTTCTTGTCTGCTGTGGCTGGAACTTCCTACACTACGTTGAATAGAAGTGGTGAGAGTGGGCATCCTTGTGTTGTTCCAGATTTTAGTGGGAAGACTCAGCTTTTCACTGTTGAGTATTATACTGGCTGTAGATTTATCATAAATAGCTTTTATTATGTTGAGATAAATTCCATCTATACCCACTTTGGTAATGATTTTTATCATAAAGGGGTGTTGAAAAGTACATATATATTATTTTACATTTAAATTAGGTATGTTTACATATTATTTATACATGTATTAAAGGTTTTATCCAGATGTTGTTCTCTTCATTAAGCATTAAACACTCAGTGAGACCTTTTAAAGTCAAGCCTTTTTTCACCTCAGGCAAATATTCTTTCCTTACATCTTCATTTTTTTCTGGAAAATTTGTTCTGGACTTTTCCTTAGGAACTAATTTTTGTGTATTAGGTCCCTTTTGGCCAAACTGTTAATTTTCATTACTTATTTTTCTCTCTTTACCTTTTTTTTTTTTAAGTAACTGAAAGAGTACCTCATGTTTGTTTTCCATAATATTGATTTGATTTTTTAGACTGACCTTAACTGCTTCTAATGTAAATTATAATTCTGTTTTTCTTTTTAGTATCATTATGAATTTTCTTATCTCAGTATTTTCTTTTAGTTTACCTGCTTCTCAGCACAATTTTATTTCAAGCTTTTCTTTTATTTAATCATATCTTATTTCATAGAGTTTATCTTGTTTCATAGATATTGAGAGAAAAGGAAGCACCTAATTCCTGATTTTTTGATTTATTGTTTTAAAAGTTTTAAAGCATATTTTCTCTGCATTTTAAGTACTTTATTCTTTGTATTTTATATTGCAGAATCATATTATACACAATATACTGTTAAGTGATTTTTTGGTAAATTTTTTACTTAACGGCCAGAAGTGTCTGACAGCCTAGTGCTTACATATAGGTAGGTGGTTATTTATTTCTTGAACATTCTCACTATCCACTTTCATTACTGTTAGAATCTTCCTCTTATTTTCAGATGGATGGCTAATAAATTGACGTAAATGTGTATGATCGAGTCAGATGTGGCTGACTTGGAAACAGAATAGAGGCGTGGATAATTCAAGCAGGGAAATGTCATATTATTCACTAGGCTTCTTCTGAGTTGAATCAATTTTCTTTGCGTAACTTTCTTTGTATCCCAGCATCTAGTTCAGATACAAACTATGGCTGTTTCTAGTCTTCTTAACAATGTTTTCCTCATAAACATTATTTTTAAAATGTGGAATGTACTACATAACAATATATATACCTAACAATAATATGGATTAATTGTTTGAATATAAAAACACTCATAATACCACTATCCTGTGATTTCATGTTTTGCACAATACCTTCCAAAGCTTTTATGTAATCTTTCAAAATTATATGTAATAAGAAAAAAAGTAAACATGTAGTATCCTTCTAGGAGCACTCCTCAGTCAGGAAAAATGCACATTTGTGTTTTGACCAAGAGAAACTTCCTAAGACGGGTGGGGCTGAAAAGAGTTCGTTCCTCCCTCAGGGTATAATTTTCTTTCTACCCAGAGTGGAGTGAGGCAGGTCAGTGGACCACGATGCCAAAACTGAGTCAACATCATCTGAACATAACTCACACTATACAGAAGCTGTGCCGCTCATTGTTGAAACTTAACTAGCTGTAGGAAAAGCAGCAGAAAACTTGACACAAGACATTGCCTTGAATTCTTTTGTAAAAATAGTTGAATGGGCTCAGAGACAAACTAATGTTCTATGTTTACAGTAAAAGTGACAGAAAAGAATATAACCAATGAGAGGAAAATAAGGGTGAACCAATGTGATACTGTTCAATTCGAAATCTTGTCTTAGGCTAAAGTCGATTTGCCTTGTGTAGCTTGAGAAGCCCACTACACACAAGGAACAGATTGATCGCAATACTTGGTTGAGAATGCAAATCAGAAGTAGAATGCATGGTAGAATTTCTGCTCAAACTAATTAAATAGGAAGGTCATTTCCGTATCTCCTGGGTCAAAAAGAAACCTGTTCAAATAAAACTTTGAAACTTTGTAATACTAACACAGTGGAAAGGGAATTGTTAATATTAATTAGGAAAGAAAGACTAAAACAGAAGTGTTCCAAAGGCCATACCCTAGAAATAAGAGTGTGGGTGGTGAGGCGGAGCAATATTTTTCTTTTTAATTAATGGTATAAAAACAACTTGAGTGTTTCTGCCGTGCACATCCATTTTTCTTATAATTCAGAATACATAAAATAGTTAAAAGAATTCTAATGTTGTAATTGAACGTTTGAAAATAAGAGGAATATCCCAGTTTAATTCTAAAATTCCAGCACTACTTTCTAATTTTGTTTCATATGCATATAGAATGGAAAAGCGGTATGTGGTTTAGGGCATTTTTGCTTTCTAGGGAAATGGCGGATAGCAGCTGTATTCAACATGTAGCTCCCCCCACCATATTTTCTAACAAAAGTGATCCACAAACTGATGCCTCTCCCTCTCCAAATACTTGCTGCCTACTTATCATATTTTTTGAGTCATACCAATCAGAAAGAAGGTGCGGGTATTAATAAGCCCATTTGGAAACCTTTTAACATTAAATAAAATATACATGCTGTTAAGAAAATACCAATTGAAATGGAGTGTTTTCAAGGAAAGCCAGGAATTTGTATTATGATACCTGGCTTCAGAAGCTAAAAATTAAACCTGAAAAATCTCTGAGCATGTATTCTCAGGAAAAAAATGTAAAAACATGAAGACTGCTAATTGCAGTTTCAGTGGAATCCACCACATCTTGCACACGGTTGAAACAGGTCTTTGCGCCAGCACATTAGTCTGTGGTTATCATCCTGAAAGACTGAATGCCAAGAAATTCTTCCATTTGTGACAGCTGCTGCATTTATAAACTTAATGTGCAACGAGCCTTTGATCTGGGGTATTTGATAATGTTCCCTGGGCTGTAGGGGAGAGCGTGACTGATTTGAGGGATCCTGCAATAACTAGAGTCGTTGGCATTATTGTCACAAACTTTTGATACTCTTTTAGAGAAAGGAAAAAGTGTATGAGTCAAATTGCTCGTTAGAATATTTTTAGATTCAAATTTCCTTCCCAGACGAGCAGTGGATGCAAGGCTTCTCCTGGGCTGTAGTTTTAGAAACTGAGGCTGGGCCTGGGAGTGAGGTGGGAACAAGGCCTTGTTGGCAGCGGGTGGGAAGTGAATAGTTTTGGACAGAAATTGTCCTGCAGAAATACTGACAAAGGACCTACAAGAGCATGCCATTTAAGACCAGGAGGCCAGGCAAAAGCGTGAGAACCAAGTATGTCAGGAGGACTTGAGTGGCTGGTTCAGGAGGGAAAGTACAGAGGAGCGTTCGTGAGGCAGGAGTGAGACGACGAGGGGCTCCTGAGAGCGAGCCTCGTTGGCTCTGATGCTGTTACCTGGACTCCCTCTTAGGTTAAGCACCTAATACACGGCAAACCTTGTTTCCATCTTGGGTTGCTGAGTTAGGCTTGTTTTCATGTCTGTAGTTTAGGTAAAGCAGGAGGCACCAAAAATTTTTGTAGTAGAATTTCATTAGTGTGTTTGGACTTTTGAAGAGTTAGTGAAGTAATAATTCTCCCTCTGTGAGTTTGCGTTTGAATATATCAAACTTACAGTTTAGTTATAGATGGTGCCTTTGTAACTTAAAGCAAATCGGAGGGCCTAGACTGTTTTAGGTGTGGTTCTTTTTCCAATGATTTTGCCTTAAATGGAGGAACATCTTCTGCTTGCCTTTGTAGTATTGTTTCCCTGTTCAGGAACATTTTATGTCTCTCATTATTGCTCTTGTTAGAATTGTGCTCAATTTTCAAGGTTAGGTGATGGGTCCACATCCATAGCCGAATAATTTTTGTTACATCTTTTTCCTCCTGTTTGAATATTTTCCTTTTATATCTTAGGGGGGAGTTTCAATTTTATTCTCTTGATCTCTGATTAGCTTTTCTAGCATCAATTTTCCATTCAAATCAATTTAAAAGGACAGTTTCAAGTCAAATAGACTTCTCAATCCAGTCCTAGAATGCCTTTCCAGCTTCATTTTTTAAAACATTGAAGTAAAACTGATATGTAACCTTTTATTAGTGTTGGGTGTCTAACAAAATGATTCAGTATTTGTATATATTGCAAAATGATCACCACAGTGAGCTGAGTAAACATCCATCACCATACATAGTTAACAAAATTTTTTTCTTATGAGATCTTTTAAGATCTCTTAGCAACTTTCAAATATGCAATACAGTATTATTAACCATAATCACCATGTTGTACATTATATCCCCATGATTTATTTATTTTGTAACTGAAAGTTTGCACCTTGAGACCCCTTTCACCCATTTTGCCCATCTCACACCCTTCATCTCTGGCAGCCACCAGTCTGTTCTCTGTATCCATGAGCTTGGGTTCTTGTGTTGTTTTAGAGTCCACATATAAGTGAGATCATACGGCATTTGTCTTTCTCCGTCTGACTGATTTCACTTAGCATAATTCCCTCAAAGCCCATCATGTTATTGCAAATGGCAAGATCTTTTTATGGCTGAATAATGATCTGTTGTGTATGTGTGCATATCACATTTCCTTAATCCATTCATCTGTCAGTGGACACTAAGCTGCTTCCATGTCACGGCTGTTGTGAATCATGTTGCAGTGGGCGTGAGGGTGCGTGTCTTTCTGAGTCAGTGTTTGTGCTTTCTTTGGACGAAGACCCAGAAGGAGAATTGCTGGATCATGTGGTAGTTCTATTTTTAATTCCTTGAGGAACCTCCTGTGTTTCCTACAGTGGGTGTACCAATTTCCATTTCCACCAAGAGTGCACAAGGGTTCCATTTTCTCCACACCTTCCAGCTTCGCTTCTTGACTCCATTTACATAATCTATAATCCAGGCACATACAAATATTTTCAGTTCCCCAGCATTCAGTGTTTTTCATGTTTTCATGCCTTATGCATGTTCTTCCCTCTTCCCTCGAATGGCATTACCTTTTGCTTCCAGTAAAGGATCGTTCCCTTCCTACCCTTGGACAGAAGAACCTCCATGCCTACGCTGTGTGGTTTGGCTACAGATAATGTAATGAACCTCTTGCAGACACTTCTGCTCTACCTCTTGTCCGAGTGATATTTCCTCAGTTATCTTTCTCTTTAAAATGACAGATTTTTAACAAGAGCAATACTTGCCATTTATGAAATACTTGTTGCTTGTCAGGGACTGCGCCAGGCACTACGGATAAAGAGGTGCCGCTGCCCTCCTGCTCTGCGGGGGGCTAGCACGGAAAGAATATGGCAAGTGCTCCAAGAGAGGTCTTAAAAACACGGAGGCAGTATAGAAGGGGCAGTAACTCACTCTATCTGGGCAAAGCTTCTGAGATTTCAACAATCTAGAGACAACTTCTAGGCAGAGATTGGAATAAACAGCTTCCGGGCAAAAGAAACATATAAGATAGCATGGAGAGTCTGAGTAATGGCACAAAGGAAAGAACTGAAGTAACGGGGACACAGAGTGAGCAGGGGATTTGGGCAGCACACGTGATGAAGAATTGGGCTGGGCATAAGACAGCCTGACGTCCCGTGACCTCTCTAGGCTTAAACTGCCTCAAGAGGGAAAAAACAGGGTTGAATCAGATGAGCTCTTTAGGAGATGTGTGTTTGGGGATTTTAGGCACTGATAATGCTAGAATGAGCCTACTCCCTAAGACCAAAGTGTTTAAAATTCATTTGGGGAGACTTAACCTGTAGGACAACGGGATGTACACCGTAACTGGACGTGCACACTTGGCCTATTATATAGAGAATGATTTTTATTTATGCTGGTGGGAATAGGTTTAACATGTTTTTTTCTCATACCTTATACATTTCAAGAGGGTGCAAACCTGTACCAAGTTCTAACTTTTCAGTCAGTCTATCAGTTTGGTATTGTCAGTTTCACATTATGAGAGAGACACAACAAATACATTACATTTGACACTTTTACAGGCCTTTGAGAAATTAAAAATGAGATCCCAAATGGGAGAGCTGTTCCAGCTAGCTTTCCTTAGTCCCCAGATAAGTCAGGAAGGGTGTTCTGAAGCTGTCACCTTTCAGGGGGGTTAAGCAGCTGTATCCTCCATAAGAACACAGAGAAGCACTAGTGATAATGCTCCTGTGGAAGGAAGCTTGCCTTTGTCAGAGAATAATGATCGTCTGTACAAGTTATGCAAGTTGTCTTCGCTATAGCACAGTGCAGTCTTTTTCAGACTGTAATCTCAGGATCTCTGGGGAGGAATCTCAGGATACGTTCTCAGGGGTCTGTAACGCCTCCACAGTCTGCTAAGTTTTGTGCTTTTATTTTAGCAAATTTAAAAATAAATACATACATATTTGGGACTCATCTCAACAACTTGCATCTGAAGTACTGCAGGGTGATTTCATTTCTACTTGGATAACAATCTCTTTAGCATGAAGTAGAGGTATTTTAATAGGCCATGAAATAAAAGAACAGAGGTGTTCCTAATATGTGTACCTAGTAGGTGATCAGCAAATGACATTCTAGCACAGGATACAACGTTTGATAGTGGTGAAGAGTGAGGAGAGCGGTGGGGAGAATGAGTCATTGCAAGGTTCTCATTAACACGCTGAAATCACAAGAAACTGCTCTGCTGCTGCTAATATCATTCTCTCTCTAAGCAATAGCTATTTCACCTTTATCTGTGTAATTTAGATAAACGTTACTGAGCTAAACTTTTTTATGGCTTATATAATACTTATTTTTTATGTTTTGTTATTTAACAGTTTTATGAACACAAAAAGCAAAGGGAGTTCATTTCAAAGTTAGGCTCCTACCTATTTAAGTAAATCTTGTGTGGAAAGTTTTTTTTTTTCCCTTTTGAATAGTTTTTACATTTTTAAGTAATGTTTTAGGAACAGCTGTGTAGTTGAAAGATCAAGAACCTTGGAATTAAAGAGGTATTCAAATTCTGACTCTGCTGCACCTTCACCGAGGAAGTAAATTAACTTCTCTGAGCCTGTGTGTTCTCATCTGCGAGAATGATCACAGCAACTTTGAGTTGTTAAAGTCAGGTGGCAGGTGAAATTATGCAAAACGTGTGCTTGTTTTCTTCCTTTCTTCTCTATCCTGAATCTGCTGTTTGCCATTTAAATGTTTCAGTACCAACCCACAGGAAAGAGCATGGGCCATGGATTAGCAGCAGTGTGTGTGTGTGTGTGCGCGCGTACGCGCACACACACACACACACACAATTTGGTTCATTTAGCCTGATGGAAAGTACTTGAGAGAGGGAGTGGAAGATTTGGTTTAAAGTACTGGAATTATTTATAAAAGTAAATTACTCAGGGTCTTTCTGGTTCCCCAAAGCACGGGTAATCAGGATGTGCTTAATACCTGCCTTCTTACGCTGAGCTGGAAGCAATCTCAAGATAAAAATTTTTTAATTTTTTTCCCTTTCTTCAGATTAACATCAGCCTTGAATTTTTAATCCTACATAATTAGCAACAAAGCAAACTTCTATACCCAATCTACTAAGGGATTTACAGTTATGTCTCTGAGTAAAGTTGATGGATGTGAAATAAAAACCTTTCAGCTTTGGAATACAATAGTTTAGACAACTTATATAGTTTTCACACCTACAAAAATAGACTAGGAAGTAATAGATAATATACAAAAGGGCAGATACTATCAACTCTTTCAATTCCTTTGGAGGAAAAGCCTCCAGCATGAAATCTTTGCTTATGCAGTTTGTGAGACTTCATCACAAGCATGGTTCTATAACAGAACAGTAACTTTTCAGAGTGAATATGGATCAGTCTCATTCTAGTCAACCTGATAATCCAGGAAATATGGGACATAACTTAATACCATGGTCTCTTCCATCTTTCACTTTTGATTCCTTATACTCATTTACTAAGCAAATAATCTTTGAGATCAAGGCATTAATAGGTTATGAGCTCTAGAGAGAGGCACGCAGCAGTTTATAATCTGCTAAAAGAACTAAAACCTGTTCAGTTACTATTTTGGAACATTTTTTGATGCCATTTGAAAGGGGCTGGGAATAGAGAAGCATCCACAGAGGTAGTGACTTTTGAGTAGGATCTTGAGGTATGGGTGCACTGCTGATAGGATGGTATAGAGTGACTGTTCCACATGGAGATGAGCATCGGCAAAAACAAAGCAGGAAGCAGTGTTCAGGAGTGGCAGCCATTGCCGACTGGGTGGAGTAAGGTTTGTTCCTAAAGACGTTAGTTGAAGATAGGCTGGACTCCTCCGGTGGGTCATTAGAGGGCTTAAAATGCCAGCATGTTTAAATAGGGTAGCTGTGTCTACTAGGACCAATGCGCAGAACAGAGCAAAAGTGGGCCTTGAGGTTTAAAAGAACTTCAGGTGCTTAATGACCATCAAGTTAACAGAGCTCATCCTATAAACCACGTAAGAAAAGCTGTCTTGTAAAGGACAGATAGTATGTGAAGCCTCAGGCCATTGACGAAAACTCTTAAGAAAAGGGATCACTTATGATCAAGAAAAGGGATCACTTATGTCTACTATTCTGTCATACCTTTAGGAATTAGTAGCCATATTCTCACTTGAGCCTTAGGACTAAACCACCATCTTCATTCTCTAGAATGGATTTAAATATATCACTCCTTACTCCCACCTATGCCTGACAAGTAACCAGAGAATCTTGTCTACGCAAAATTATGCAAATATTCTCTCGGCTCCAGGTGCAAACCCAGAATACCTAATTCATAGTTTGTTACATCATAATGGCTAGGAATATGGGCTTTTCAACTACATAGTCTGAGTTTAAACCCTGCTCCCATTCCTTTCTAGTATAACTTGGGACAGATTATCCAAGTGGCCTGTCTGGAGTTGGAAATAATTATGTAGTTGGAAAAAGGGAGGAGTATTAGATAATGTAGATATTCTTTCTTGATACCAACAACAAAATGCAACAAGACAGCTTCTTAAAATCGCAGTGTGGAATGTGAAACTCTATCAATAATGTTACCCTGTAACGTGAAAGTCCAGTGGTCCTTCCTGTAATTACAATGGCCATTTTACCCATGCATGATTTTCTAACACATTGGTCACTGGAAAATACCTCTGAATTATGCAGATCTTCCAAATGTTAACACATTTCATAATATAAAAAAAAAATCCATTCGTTGTCAGCAAAGTCTTTAGTATTGAGAAGATGTCAAACTCACAATGACGAATACAAGTTAGCCAAAATTCTGATTTTAATTTGAAAGCTACAATTTTATTATTTGCAACAAATGTCAGGTCCTTCTGACAGGCTCACTGTGTTCACTTTTGAGACATGTCTACCAAATACCATAGACTTAATAACCATAGTTTGTCTCAGTCATCTGTTCAAGTGAAAATGGAATTCCATTAAAAAAAGCTACTTCAGGCCCCAACTGAAACTGCATTTCTGCAAAATAACCACCATCTTGATAAGCAGAAGTGCTTTATACATAATTCTCATTTTATCACTCAAATTATTAAAGACATGCACTCAGGAGGTTGGGACATAAAATAATGTTTACAGCTTCATTAAAGACAGTCAAGTGAAATTGCCACAAAAAAATTCAAATGCATGGCAGTGGAGAATGCAGTCAGCACTACTGGCAGTGTGGTAGTGCCCTGATTTACCCCAAGGTGACAGTTTGCCTTATCATTGCCTTTGCACTATTCATGCAAATATTAAACACATGAGTTACAAGTTCTTTGTACATTTTGCATGTAACTCTGTCAGCTCTATCCATTGAAAATAATTTCTCCTAGTCCATGATTTTTTTCTTATGTCTTTTAAAGAGATGTTTTCAATTTTAATGTTCCATTTATCCCTGTTTTTCTCTATGGTTTTTTGTGTCCTAGGAAATCTTTGCCTAATCTAAGGCCACCAAGATTTTCTCCTGTTTTCTTCTATTACTTTTAGGTCTATGACTCATTTTTAGTTATTTTTTGTGTATGCTGTGAAGAGTCAATGCTTATTTTTCCATATAAATATCTAGCTGTCAGTAACATCTATTGAAAAAACCTGAAAATGGCTTATCTTTTATAGATGTTGAGATTTGGCTAATATTTTCAGGATTTTCGTTCCTATGCTCATGAGAACTATTGTTGTGTAATGTCTTTGTCAAGTTCTAGCATCAGAAAAACACTGGCCTCATAAATTAAGTTGGAAGTATTCTCTCCTACTTTCTGAAAGACTGTAATTATGACTGGTGTTATTTCTTCCTTGAGTGGTAAAATGTTTAAGTGAAACTATATGGGACTGGGGTTTTCTTTGTGGAGAGCTATTTAGTATCAGTGATGTGAGGCTATTCAGGTTTTGTCTCATGTCAATTGTGGTGATTTTTATTTTCCTAATAATTTTCCATTTTGTCTAAAACTGTCAAATTTACTGGCACAAAAAGTCATAATTTTGTATTTTAAGTAAGGTAAGATCCATACTGGCAACTCTTCTTTCATTCCTGGTACGAGTGATTTATAATTTCTCTGGTTTCCTTGATTGGTCTAATTAGAGAGCTACTGATTTTGTTGCTTTTTGTTAACCAGACATTGGTTTCATTGACTTTTTTTCCACTGTTTTTTTGTCTTCATATATAGTTGATTTTATCCTTTATTAGTTACATCTTTATATTTTATATTTAATTTGAGCTTACTTTTATTCTTATTTATCTAGAATAAAGATTAGGGTAGAACCTTAGGCCACTGAGTTTGTATCTTTTAAAATTTTCTAATAGAAGCACTTAAATATATCATTTTCCAACAATTTTTGAAAAATTAAAATGATACAAAGTATGATCCCTGACCATAACAAAATTAAACTAGAAATCAGTAAAGCTACCTGGAATATCCCCAAGTGTTTGGATATTAAAAACACTCCCCAAAAACCCAATAGTCAAAGAAGAAATACCAAGGTAAATTAGAAAATATTCTGAACTTAAGGAAGATGAAACAGCAATGTATCAAAATCATGCAGTTGAGGTTTTAGCTAAAAGATTTAGGAGGGATTTTTCTTTTTATAGCAATAATTGCTTATTAGAAAAAGGTCTCAAATTGATAATCTAAACTTCCACCATAAAACTAGAGAAGAACTAAGTCCAAAGCAAGCAGAAAAAAGGAAATAAGCTAAGAACAAACTCAATGAATTGAAAACAGAAAAATAATAAAGTCAATGAAACTAAACTCTGGTACTTTGAAGACAATAAAATTGACAAGCCTCCAGTAAGACTGACAAAGGTAAGAAAAAAAGACACAAATTACCAGTATCAGGAATGAAAGAAGGGACATCAGTTAAGACATCAAAAGGATAATGAAGAAATACCATAACGTCTGTACACAAATTTGACAATTTAGATGACATGAAACAATTCCTCAGAAAATACAAACTATCGTAAGTCATTTATATGAAACAGATACTTTAAACAGCCCTGTTAACTATTCAAGGAATTGTGCTTATTTCACTCCCCTCGCCCCAAATCTCCAGGTCCAGATGGTTGCACAGGAAAATTCTACAAAATATTTAAAGAATTAACAGGAATCCTATACAATCCTCCCGAACATAGAAAAGGAAACACTTCCAAATTCACTTTACAAACCTAGTATTACCCTAAACCCAAAAAATAGAAGGAAAAAAAAATTATAAGACAGTACCCCTCATGAATATTCATAAAAATCATAACCAAACCATTAGCAAATAGAATTCAGCAGCACATAAAAAGAATTATACATCATGATCAAGTGGGGTTTATCCCAGGGATACAAGGCTGGTTTAATATTTAAAAATTAAGCAGTGTAATCATAACATTAACAGGCCTAAAGAAAAAGTTATTATGATCATATCACTGCAGAAAAAGCATCTGAGAAAATTCAACACCTATCCATGGCAAAATCATGATCAGACTAGGAATAGAAGGAAACTTCTTTAACTTGATACAGAACATCTACTGAAAAAGCCCATAGCTAACATTATATTCAGTGGTAAAAGACTGAATGCTTTCCTTCTAATTTTGAGGAAAAAAGCAAATATGCCAGCTCTCATCTGTTATACAACATAGTGCTGGAAGTACAAGTGAGTGCAGTGAGGCAAGAAAATATAAAAGGCTTACAGACTGAAAAGGAAGAAACTGCCCCAGTTGCAGATGACATGACTGTGGGAGTTAGATTACTCTACCATGTTGGAAGAGGGATTCTCAAGTCTGCTTTTGCATTTGCTACTAGCGTACCTGAAATGCCAAAACAAAAACCCAAAAAGTACAAGGAATCCTCTCTTCAAATGTTTGAGGTTCTTCCTAAAGATAATTTTCACATGTTGTGCATACTACTCATCCAGATTTACTTAAATTTACTATGTACAATAAATGCAGATGTCTGAGCTGTCAGAGAGGTGATATATAATAGGTTCTGGAGACTGACTACCGATACTTGTACCTCAACCCTTCTGGTCACTCACTGTGTTAACACTGGGGGCGAGTTTCCCGACTCCTCTGCTTAGTTCAGTTTCCTTAGGTATATAGTGCTGATGATAAAGGTACTTACCTCACTGCATTATTATTAGGATTAAGTGTGAAAAGATGTACAAATGAATAGTGTCTGATGTACAGAAACTTATATTAATAGATATATATTAATGTTACTCATTATTACAGATGTGTGAAACAAATGACCCCATCCCCCTTAATGTGTTCCCTCTAAATCAAATGATGACAACTTTATTCACAAAAATTTAATATTTGAGGGTTTCCATCAAAAAGCAAAACTGTACATAAGACAAATTAGGAAAGCAAACAGATTTGTTAGCAAAGAAAATTAGTACATATGGCAAAATGTCCAATCCTACAAGTTATTTATAAAATGCTAGTTAAAATAGCAATTAAATACTATTTTTATAACTAGTAAATCACAAGTATTAAAATTAACAACCAGTGCTGACAGGTTATGGTCAACAGGTATACTATACTGGTGACAGTGTGAATTGATGTAATTCCTAATTCTTTCTGGCAAACAATTTGCAATTCATTTGAAAAGAAGTAAACTTACGTTTATTGCATGTGATATTGGACTTCCTATATAACTCAGCATTTACAGCTTTGTCTCCTCCTCCCACAGTGGGCAGAACTAATTCCACATTCATTCCTTTCCAATGTGCCCCACAGTATCAGCTATCTGGGTGTCACCTGACATTCTCAGATATGTATCAGGATGACAGATAAGAAATGTGAAATCCAGGGCCAGGAACTATGAGCATGTATAGGAAGAGGATACCACAAAGGAACTATGACTCAAGTGTCAAGAAGAAATGTGGGGCCAAGGTCAGATTAGATCATGTCAGAACCTTCCAGATTTGGAGAGTTGAGACACTGTTCTAGCAATGCATCAAGAGATACTAAGAACCATATAAAGCATCACTCTCAGTGTTTGTTAGCGCCATCATTTGAATTCTTAAAGGAAATTCATACTTTTGAACTGGAAAGCAGAGGACACTGAGAAATAATTATCAAATTTTAAGAATCCTTTTGGTACAGCAGATGGATCTATTTATTTATATATGTATCCGACTAAAGGAAAAAGATAAAGTTGGTTTAGTCTGCTGGCTCCTACATTTTCACTCACCAATAGATTGTCATTGATTGGATTATGAAAAGGCTGACAAAAATCTTTGAAAATATTTGGAGACTTCAGATAAACCTACAGCAGAGAGCAACATGCAACACATTCTCCCAAGCTTTTATTAAAATAATCTTTAAAAGATTGCACAGACCAATTACTAAGCATATAGAAACATGATATTCAGCATTAAAATGAGAGAAATCTTTCAATATCAGTTTCCCATCTGAGTCTAAATCAGGGATCTGGCACTGTGTCATCAAGGAACTAACCAGAAATAGCTCAGTGCTCGCCTAAGAGCTCTGTGTTCCTTTTGTTGGTCCAGTTACTTGCTTTATAATTCTTCTTTACCTATATGACATTATTAGCAATAGAAAACACACTATTACTACCTTAGGAATTAACTAATTATTAAAAGCTGTCAGCTGTATTTATCCTATAATTTAATTTCATCTGTTCCTTTGTAATTCTGCTTTTACATACAAAATCTACTACCAACTACAAATCTCAGGTTCCCTAATCTATAAAAGACTGGTATAAGAAAAAGCATTTGATGACATGCATAAAATCACAATCACAGTAATTGGACCATAGTTAACATTAATTCAGAAAAGAGGAATTTATGTTCATTTATAAGTGATTACATAAAGGAAGAGAAAACGGGTTAAGTAACAAAATATTAAATTTTTATATAAACATATGAGATAAATCCCAAGTTCTTAAAAGGTTTGTGTTTAAAAAACAGGTCAAGCTGAAGGAGTAAGTTTGTCCTTGTAATTTCCATGTGATCATTTGGGTCCTTTTGCCTTGGGTTTGGTTTCCTTTGGAACTTTCCCATTTTGACATTGAGTAAATCTGGCTACTGTAGAAACACCATCCACAAACTTGGTTTTGAAAAGGACATTTGCATTGTTGAACATACCTTCCTTTAGGGATACCACAATGAACTTAAGGGAAAAAGAAAAGCAAAGCATAAAAAATATTTTGCAATATTCTTGTTCACTCTTTTTATACTCGGAGTTAAGAATCATTGGGAGATATTTTGATTTTAAACTCTTGGCTCCAAGCAAATAAACATCCTCAAATGCAGGTAACAGCTAGTTATATTAGGCACCTAAATGAATTCTTTCCATATTCAGTTTTAGGAGTCTCTCAGTTGTACTGTGAGTGCCTCCTCCCCCACATTTACTGCTTCCTGCTGGTTGACTCCTTGTTGCTATCTACAGCTGGCTTCACTGTCTTCTTGTTCGCTGTAAATGCCCTGCTGAAATATTTTTCTCTGTGATACTTTAATAACATCAAAGACAGTTTCAGGTTCCTACAGCACTATCATTAGCTCAAATGGAACATCTATATAACTAAGAAAAGGTACCACTTCACTGCTATCTGTTGAAAAACTTCTGTAATAGACACACAGTCTAAGATAACTGTGTTAAGTGAAGTCCCCCAGAGCTGTTCAGTGCATTATCTGTACAATCTTATTTGGCAGCCCTAGTTCCTGCAGCAGCAGTTTAGTAGAAACAAACTGTTTTTAGCTTCACAGGGTTTTTCTCTACTTTCTAGAAGGGTTGAACAGTACCCCATATAGTGCCACATGATTTCTTGAGGTATTTTTCAGGTATATCCCTGAAACAGTCTTGTTTTGATTGTGCACCCCCTGGCAACTAGCTAGAGAAAATAATTACCCTAAACAATTCCAAATTATGGAAAACTCAGGTTCTCCCTCATGCTACAACTGACAACTATAATGCCAGGCTCTTTCTTTAGTAACAAATGAAAACCCTCTTTCCTTCTATACTCATTTGAATAGAAGCATATATTTAAAGAGATACACAAAGTTTCAGTATTCCTCAATCCTAAATACCTTATTTACAGTGACCACTATCAAAGAATAGTTTTAGGAAAACAAATACTAGAAGTATTCTGTGGCATTCTTTCTCATTCTTACCTGAGAATGTGTGAAATGAGTACGTAGCATCTGTCCAATATTCTGGGTGTGAGAAAGATCCAAGGCAGCATCTACCTCATCCAGGATATAAATTGGAGCAGGTTTGAAGAGGAGCATGGACAGTATTAATGACAAAGCCACTAAAGACCTAAAAAAAGAAGGCCGGAAGAAAAGCCACCAAAACTTGATTTTACCACTTTTTACTAAAACACTGAACAAACCTGCTATCCTGTTATCATTATTATGAATAGTGCAGATTTAGCTGAAAGATGGCCATGGAGAAAAGAATTTAAAGCATCAAACTTCAACACTGTTGTATTAAAATGTTTTACTTTACCTTTCCATTTTTCCTCTCTTCAGTGAGCTTTATTTTGAATAGAACAGGTATATATATATATATATATATGTCATATATATATATATACTATTCTTTCATGTCAGATAATTAAGATATGCTTGGCATCTAGTCCTTAAGAAAGTGTTTAACAGTTAGTGCTAATTTTCTTTCCTTCCCCAATTCCCTATTAGATGCCTAAGTAGCAGGTGACTGAGGGCTATATACTTACTTAAGACAGTTGCCTTCCTAACAGTGTAACTGGTTTAGGTGCCCCCTTTCAAACTTTTACTACGTATGCACCCACGTGTGCATGCACACAAACACATGCATACTCTTTTTTTTTTTTTTTTTTTTTTTTTTTACTGATACTATTTGAGAATACAGATTATGTACAGATTATGGCTCATTACTCTAAACACTTCACAGTGTCGGAAGTTCGAACAATTCTTATGTGATGGTTAATTTTGTCAACTTGACTGGATCACAGGGTACCCAGATACTTGGCTAAAGATTTTTTCTCCATGTGTCTGTGAGGGTGTGCTGGATGAAATCAGCATCTGAATTGGAAGACTCAGTAAAGCAGTTTGCCCTCTCTCCCTAAAGTGGACCGACATCTTCCAATTTGCTGTGGGCCTAACTAGTAAAAAGAGGAAGAGGAAAGAATTCATCCCTTCCTGCCTGATTACTTGAGCCAGGACATGCATATTCTGCCCTCAGTGCTTCCACCTGGTTCTCAGGCCTTCAGACCCAGACTGAATTACACCAGTGGCTCTCCAGCTTACAGACAGCAAACTGTGGGACTTCTCAGCCTTCCCAATAAAATGGGCTAATTCCTTATAATACATCTCTTCTTATATCTATATATCCTATTGGTTCTGTTTCTCTGGGCAAGCCTGACTAATACATCTTATTTAAAGTTTGTAGTTACGGCCACTCATAGATTCTATAGCTCTTTTTCAGTTCTCTCCTACATCTCCTTTAACTGTACCTGTTTTTGTTCCAATCTGGTATGAAGAATTAGAATTCTTACAATATTTCTCTTAAACATTTTATAGAAAACCCTTTAATACAAAATGTTTATAGTTATCTAATGTTGACTAAAAGTCACAGTAACATTTGTAACACACTTAATTCTGTAACTTCAAGTATCTCCTGGCATGCAGCACTAAACAGTCAATCTAATGCTTACTGTATTCCAACAGGGTATTTATTAAGAAACATGTAAGTAGGAGAAGAAAAGTTTATAGAAGTAGAGGCGGTCTGGGAAGGTGAAACCAAAATTTCTAGCAAAGGAACTGAATGAAAGAGTCCAATAAAAACCGACAACAGGGAGCCTTGCATTCACTTCTGTAGGAGGTAGCTGCGGGCACTCGAGCAACCTGAAATTATGTTTCATGGGCTTTTTCTATGCCAAATACTTAATGCATTGAGCTCTAAACTTAATCATTTGGGGAAAAAATATTACCAAGAGGTAAACTACTATGCTGAATTGTGGTTTATCTGGGGAAGAAAAGCTTATATCATCTTAATTACGGAAATAATTTTTAGGCTCCAATAAGAAAATAAGCATACATTCTGTATTTTCCTCAAATTTTTCTGAAACTTTGGCAAAAACAGTTAAAGATACTGGGATCTAAATTTTGGGACTTAATTTCAATTGACAAGCAGCAGAAACTGTCTTTTAGACTCTTAACATATTTAGGAATTTTATCAATAATGAAAAAGATAGAGTGGGCTGCTATTCTACTCATAAGAATGACAAAAGATTTCATAAGAGAAATTAACTGGTCTTAGCATTTCCTACACCCATAAAAGTTACAAGATGACACAGGGCACATGAGAATGATTCAAGGATTATGGACTGTACATCCAGCAGGGGAAAGAAATACAAAATTAATAACCATCTTCAGTGACTGTGTGTGTGGCTCTCCGCAGGTAAGGAGCTTCCCTCACTTAGTGAGAATACTGGGCTTTGTGTGGGTTTCCCTCCCTGCACCTACAATCAAGGAATTGCTCCTAGGGAGAAAGCTAAGGTAAACACTGGGCTCAGCAATCTTCTTTCATTTCGTTCATGTATCATACTCTCGGGTTATTCCTTTTCCAATGTCTGAAAATAATTGTTTTTCTAGTTTTCTTTTGCCTACTAAAAATCAGATGTTCTAACCAAAATCTGTAATCTTATATTAGGCTCCTTAAATTCTACATGCAAAGATAGAACAGCAAAACTGAAATAAAACTGGGCAGTGAAATGACGGATTATAATAAAATAAGAGGAATTACTGCAAAGGAATTACTCACCTCTGACCACCACTAAGTTCAGTTAGGTTTTCTTTCCAAGTATTTCCTAAGGCAACCTTAAACTCCAGGCCATCTAATACAGTTTGCCCTTCCGGTGGTGCAAGCATAGCATTAGCACCAGGCAAAAGAGTAGAAAAAATAGATCCAAAGTCCTTGTTCACCTGGGTTTAAAAAAAAAAAAGATATTAAAATATTAAAACATTATAAAAGGTATTCCAAGAAGAATCATGCTGCATATGTGTGCAGCCCAGCAGAAGCATTTTGTTGTCTGTTAGTCTGGCTCTCGGGTTGGCAAATGTGGTGTGTGTGACAGACCTAGCCGTGGCTACTCGTGAATGTTATCGTCTGTGGTGGCCAACAACACAGCCATGGAGTCTGGTGGTTGCAACAGAGACTGTATGTCTCTGAAATGTTTCTTACCTGTCCCTTTACAGAAATCGTTTATTGAGCTTTACTTTATAACTTCCAGAGGGAACTAGAAGCTAAACCTCTAACTCTGCTGTGAAGTTCTGATACTTCTGTAGGCCATGTTGCAGGAATCCTCCGAGATTCACAACTGGATAATAAAAGATACTGAACTTTCAGTTGGAGAAAAAAACAAAAACTCATTTTGGCAAAAAACGTTCTCATATTTTTTGTTTGACGGGTATAGTGAGCTAGGCCTGTGGTTAACCGGCCACCTTTAAAAAGCCTAAGATCAGGGTGAGGTCTCTAGGAGAAAAAGAGGCATGAGATCAAACTAGCTTTGTTAAAGGTGTTGAATGGTTCTTTTCTGTATGCTTCTTCTCAAAGCCTAAGAAGTTAGGTTATCAAGGGACAGGAATAGGACTGAGCACCAAAAGAAAAAGGCTAAAGAAACTATTCGGCTTATCCCCATAAAGCCACAGTAGGCGATTACACAGATTTAGACCCATATTCTAGACTGTAACTGGACAATTTCTGTGCATACACACTTGATCAATGATTTGAGAATTCAGACAACTGTCTTCAAAAACATGACTAATAATCTCAGAGTTCAGCAGGCAAATTTGAGAGCATATATGTGTGTGTGTGACCATGCACGCGCACGCACTCCCACAAGGATTTGACAGCCATGTTTTCTAGGGAAATCTCCAAATTCAAGTGCAAAATATACTTTCTATGAATATGAGTAATAAGGAAATCTAGATATAAACAGTGCTCCTAAATATAAATTTACTAAGGAACACACATTCTAAGAGCAACTGCACACGTGCTGAGTAATATCCTACACAGAAAGTAGATTCCAGTTTGATCTGGGATAGATTTCCAGAGCTAGGCAAGGTTCATCATAGTGGGGAAGAGGACCACCGCCCTTTTGGGGGGACAAAACGGAAGACAGCATATATTTATAAATGCCCTTTCCTTTTTTAAATTTGTTTGACCAGGCAGGAGAGAGGTAGCGCAAAACTGAGACAGTGGAATTCTGCTAAATCCCAAACATGACCATGGATCCCACGTGGGAATTCCTCCAAAGGGGGAAGAGAGAAAGGTGTCAGTTAATGGGTAGAGAAGAATGTAGCCCTATCATAAATAGAAAATAAATCAAATTTTAAAACTCCAATGAGGCTAAGAAGGAAACAAAAAAGCAAAAAACACAACCAGTGCCTAAAATACTCTGGCTTTGTGAATCAAGTTTGCTTGAAGCCAGAAGGAAGTCTATAATGCTGATAATAACAGTACCTATCTCATTAGGTTACTGCAAGGATTAAATGAGAAAATTAATATGAGAATACCTGACATATAATAAGCACTCAATAAATTTACTTGCATTAGGAGAACTTTGGAGATTGGGGAAAAAATGGGTTTAAAAGATAAATTTGTACTTGCATTAAATCCAGGAACTGTGGGGAAAAACAACAGAAGCAAATCTCCTAGACCTAGTGTTAAATCTACATGTTGTATAAGAATAATGGGGCCAACTTTCTCCAAGCATTTTTAAAAAGATAGACAAACACTACAGGGAGATAGTACACTGAAAATAAGCTGCAGAACAGGAAAAACAAGGTGACTTAAAGGGATAACTGTACTGTTCTTACTGAAAATAAAGTTCCTGCAGAATTAAAGAGAAAAAGAGGAAAAGTGGCCAGTTATATCCCAAAGGCCAGACCTGTTAAAGTACCAAACAGCACAATAACTATGGAATCGTTTGAGTAGGAGTCTTTTGCTATGGTAAAGAATACAGGGCAAATTTCACAGCAGAGGCTAAGGAACTACCCTAAAGGCGACAAATCTATGCAGTGAGGGGAGTAGAAATAGTAAACTTGAAATCTGCCGAAGTTGGGATAAAACAAAAATGGTAATTGGGATTTTGCTGAATATGAATTCTGTAAAATACTAAACTTCCTTGTTTATTACCCAGTCTTTACAGAGCAACAAAAGGGTATTTTAACCTTGGTTCTAACACAGGAAAAGAGAATCCCAGATTTTCCACTTTTTGACTATTATGAGCTTAGACAGGCTATTTCATCTTTCTAAGCTTTGGTTTCTTCATTTATAAAGTAAGAGATAATAACTATCAGAACTACAGAATTGTTTTAAGATAATTAATGGAAAATAGAGCAACTGCTGTATTATAATAATATAATTATTGTCTAATTATTAATCTAACATGTATGAAATGCTTTGCTAAAAACCTACAGAATGCATATTTATGAATTCTGAAATGCAAATAATAATGTAAGTGGTAAGGAATACACAATCTTACTACAGAAACATTCTAAGAACTAATATTTGACCTCGGTGCATCTGGGCAAGAGAAACCAGAGGTCCGAACCAAATGGGTCCCTTGGAGAGATTTTCCAACAACTGGAGTTCTCCCAGTGTGAAACTGATACTGCTTCCAGTGTCAAGCAGAAGGTGAGTGGGGGGTCAAGCAGATATTGGACAGTATTTTCCAAATATTAGACGACTCTATGATCTCATGAGAAGAAGACAGTACAGTGTCCCCTTTAAAGGTAGCCCAGACCTGAAACAACGTAAGAAGGAAAAATGGAGAAATCTAGAAAGTTAGAAATTTAATATAACTTAGGAACCAGGGAAGTACACTATGAGAGTGTGATGGCGTGACACAACTTACCTTTGCAATCAGTAGTAAAGTCCAAAAGGGCAAACTGCTTTTAAAAGTGTACGATGTTTTAATTAAGGTATGAGGATAGGCCTCATTCAAACACAAATCAGTTACTTCAAATTCATCTTAGATTAAAATCCTATCGACAGTATTGTTCATCCTTGCTTCATACAAAATAAATGATATCTTTGGTTCAAATACCTTCTGCCAAGCAATATTTAAGGCTTGATTTTTCTTCTGGTCAAGATCTTCTATAGTTGCCAGGATTTTGGATTTGTCGTTTTCGACAATTCTTTTCTTCTTCATCAAGTCATTATACTAAGTAAGATAAAAAGCATACTTAATTTGGAAAACAAAACAAAATTTTCTTTTTATTTCTGACTGAATTCTAGAATATGGAGATTTCATTATTTTATATGTTGTGTGTGTGTGTGTGTGTATATATATATACACACACAACTCCTATTTACCAAAAAGGCATACTATAGTAAGAGGTATAATGTAAACCAAATTGAGGAAAGTAAATATATCATTTCTATGTAAAACTCAGTGACTATAATTGAGAACTTATAGGACAAGCTTTTGAAATATTCTGACTCCACAAATATTCCTGTATCTTCCTAGCAGCCCACGCAAAAAGGGAAATGAATCTACCATATGTAAATTCAAAAGCAGCCCTGAATGCTTAAGAAGTGAGGTCAGTCTTAGCAGTGACACAAATAAAATTTCAATTCTTCACCTTGATGTAACAAGTCATACATAATCTGGCTTTTAATTTATCGCTGAATTTTTGGCATCACACTCCTCTCAGGCTCCAGCCATACGGTCTTTTTTCAGTTCCTTGAACATACTAAATTCACTGTAGCCTTATGGCCCCTGCATTTTTCTTTCTCTGTTTCTGACATAAACTGGTGCCTTAAGTTTCAGCTCAAACATCACAGACTCAGAGTGGCCTCCCCTGGTTAATGCAGAAATTTACTGGAAAAAATTTTGAGGGAGGCTGCAGAGGGATAATCAAACCACAAGTTACAGTAGCACTTTCTAAAAATCCTTTTAACTTATTTCTGCTCAAAGCCTCACATTTTAAGGAGGCTTCAAATTCTCCCAAAAAACTCCAGCCAGTCCTGCTTTTCCCTGCTGTCCCTCTCCTTTGTGGAGAGGAGGTTTCAAGAGTTTGACATTTTTATCCTATTCCTTGCATAATTCCACGTAGTTTCTTACATGTGGTGACACAAAATACAACAAAAAACAAAAGGCCAGCTGCTGATCAACAACAGGGCCTCCCTCTCTGGTAAGAAGATGGGAGTTGGTAAATTACTTTTAAAAAAATATCAGGATCCAGTTATCATCTAATAAAAGCAAATAGTAAAAGTAAACAAGTGTATGATGTTAAGTAGCTCAAATTCAGACGGAAGATTTCCCTTCCACAAATATGCCGTATATTGCGAAGTTTTAATGGAGAGGAATATTTCATAGATTACAGTGCGTTACTAGCCTGTTTGGTATCTAACATAATAAAGATACTTATTTTTTGAAACTGTCATTGACATGAGTTAAACCCATTACCACTAAATTTCTTAAAAGTGACTGAGCTCATAAGAACCATCACTTTTACAGAGCTCTCATTAACTCTGCTATGCAAATTCAAACAATTTACAGAAGTAAAGGAAAAATCACCCAGACTGCTATTTACTATGGAGCCAACAAGACTAGAAACTGCTTTCCCCTTTGGGTTTTCTAGGGACATGGCAGACTGTGAAAGGTAGGGGAGATGGATAACATTATTAAGTAACTGAAAGCATTAAAACAGAAGACACTGCTGGATTTATGGATCTGTAAAACAGCGTTTATGTATATAACAGTTTTAGTCATTACTTATGCAGAGGTTCCAGCCTACACTAGAATCAACGGAAGATAGCAGTTAGGGGTGATTGGTGAGGAAGCAGACAGCAGGATACAGGTGTCCCCACTTTTCAACACACCACTTTGCTTTTCTAAGAAAAGGTAAAAACCGAGAATAGCATTCAGCATGTGTTTTGCAGTGAGGCCTTGCAGAAGCAGTGCACAGCCGGAGCACCGAGTGGCACCATCAAGCTCCTTTACTGGGAAGGACACCGAGCATCTCAGCATCAAGCTGTCAGAGGTTTGCACTGGGTCTATGAGCAACTGTGCTTTACCTCAGGTTATTGTATGCATCTGTGAGCAAGGTGTATACCTTCCGGCGCACCATTTTGGTGGAAGAAAGGTTTCACAGGGATGCCTCAATTTTGGGTGGTGGGGGAAACCTGTACCCTATTTTTTAAAACCTTTCAAAAAGGCAAGTGAAAGAAATGATAGCAATGTGAGGACTTAACATGATCAAAAAGTGTTTTTATTTACACCAAGAATAAGAAAAGAGTAGATCATTTTTATGACTAAGGCTAAGGCCAGTGGAAAAGTCATTCAAGGCATAACAGATTAATTAACTGATGATGCAAAAAGAATGCAACAGGAAATAACTGAAACGGGAGAAAAGGAAAATCCAAAGAAAACAAGTATCAAGAGCGTCAAGCAAAAGACTGACTAATCACTGCCTCAGGGGCCACATAAAGCCGTCAGCGCTACTCTGCCATGCTCTAAAATGAGCTGACAGTCATAGGACTTACCCGCTCTTCAGCTTCTGTCAGTACATTCATAGCTCTCATGTTGACATTTCTTCCTAGTTTCTCCTTCATTTCTTGCAACTTCTGAAGTCTCTGACCAGCTTCTTTTGGGTTGTTAGTTTTGAAATCATAGGCGCTATTGGGTTGCCCAAAGAGGTGTTTCTCGGCATTAATCCAGTCGTAATCTTTCAGCATTCTGGACACCTAGCCACATACAATGATGATAAAAAAAATTATTGCTTACAAGCTTATATTTACAAACTAGTTTCTTATATATAAAATAGGTAAACAAGGTCTATTTAGCACAGGGAACTATATATTCAATACCTTGCAATAGCCTATAATGAAAAAGCATATGAAAAGGAATATATATAATTGAATCACTATGCTTACACCAGAAACTAACACAAATTGTAAACCAACTCGAATCAATAAAATAACTAAAAAAGTGAACAAAAAAACAAGAGCCAGTTTCTTAAATATTTAGTAACTTTAAACCAAACATTTTGGAGAAAAATCCCATGATGACTTATTTGAAAAAAATGAGGTTCATGGTTGACAGAGAATCTGTAATAAGTATGAATATTTTTACCTGGAGAATATGACTATATAGAAAAAGATCTTCCTATTACTTAAGCAGTAGAATAAGAGCCAACTTAGAGAAATAGTTACAAAATGTAATTATATACAATACATCTTCACTGTAATGAAATCAGTCAGGTGAGGTTCCGGAATTTACCAAATTCCATCTGTTGCTTCAAAAAACAACTTGTGAAAGTTAAAAGCCTTATAGGCACACTTAGGTCATAGATTTAGGAAAATCATGGAAGCCTAATCCTAACTGTTAATTCTTCTTGAAATTATAATCTAAGTAAACAACTGTCCTAAATATTGACTCTATCTTCCTGCCACCCTCTTTTGACAAGGCATAGTAAAATACTACTTTATAAAATATAACCAATTAAAAATTTTTAATTATAGTGCTGAAAGACGACTTTCTTCTATTAGAATTGTTTAAGGATTAGAGTCTACCAGTCAGAACCAACCTTATCAATCATCCTTATTAATTATGTGGGTACAGTCTCACCACTAGACTCCAAAGTAAAATGACCACTTCTAGTCTCTCTTCCCTGCTGACCTGTGAGCTCTATGCAGGCATTCTGTGTTCATGTTACTCATTCTTCTATCTTTCATGCCTGGCACAGTATGCAGTAAATACCTGATAAGCTACACATTTCAAAGAATCCTTGACTTTTCAGCAGTTCCACTTGCAAGTTCCTCTTTCTGTCCCCTTCCCTTAACTGTAAACAAAGGCTAGTAAATACCTATCTAGCATTTTCAATTATCAAAAAACTATTAACAGTGATATTAGCATTGGTAACGGTTCAGTGAATCCACTAATACCAGGCTACAAGGCTAACGGGAAATCAATACTAAAATAGTAGGATATTATGATGTGGCCATAAAAAAATTGTTTTTTAAATCAAGTAATGAAACTGAACAGGTACTCATGGGCTCTTTGAGAGGGTGGGAAACTGTTTTGTATGTTCTGATCTTTTTGAAGTTAAATTCCTTGTACTTTTATGATGCTAAAAAAGACTTAAAAGGCACTAAACTGTTATACAGCAGTAGGAAAACATGACTGGTGAATTATCAAAACCAGATAAATGTAGCCTCTTAACCAAGCAATGAATTTCTGCAAAACCACGTATTCTCTTTAAGTACTTAAGGCACTGTGATACAAGAAGGAAGAAACTTTGAGACCAAAGAGTAAGTGACCAAAACACTGTGGGATAACCTCAGGAAGATAACTGCTTAGCAAAACATCAGATTTCAAATGAGGCTGCAAAAACTGACTATACTGATCTTCAGAAGGACATCCTAAAAGCAGTTAAGTCCTTATTTTAGAAGTTGCCTGTGTCTATTTCTCTGTGAATTCTTTCAATTCAATCTGAAATAAGGAAAAGAATGTATAGTATTACTACTAATATATTAGTAATTAGTTCTATGCACATTCAGGGATAAAAACCAGTCATTTCCAGGGGAGACCACTAAATATTTGGTAAAAACATCTTGGAGATGGGAATAACACCTAAAATTAAATTTAAAAACAAAACATTTTTGCTATTTGGTGATTGCAAGAGGCAGTTAACATAGTTGTAAGCCTCAAAATTATATTACACAGTAGTTCTGCCATTTATATGAAATTCTTCATGTAGCAGTTTACTGGAGTATTTCAACAACACAGGCCAAAATTTGAGTAAGGGTAAAAATGAACAACACAACTTGCCTTGGCAGCAGCATCTTCAGCTTCCCGTTTGTGCTTGCTGATGTTGTGGTCCAGTTCCTTAATTTTAAGCTGAGAATCATTGTTTTGCTCCTTATGCTTTGCCACTTCTGCATATTTAGTTTTAACTATGTTATCCTGGGCTGTTATCACTTCTTTTTGCTTGGTCACTTCTTCTTGAGCTTTATTTACTGACTCCTGAAACAAATAATTAGAAGACAATACATAGCAAGGTGTAAGAGAGAGACATTTTTAGTTTTCTAACAGTCTTCTGGGAAAGACGGCAATGTGATTACAGGTAGATGGTCACCCAACTCTCTATATTTTATGTCCCCATTAAAATGACTAGTGAATTTACACATAAGAGGAAACTGGTAATACTCCTAGAAAAAAAAAAAAGAAATGGGATGCAGTGTTCATGCTGGAAGCAAAGTTTCTGCAAGATGCAGTGTACCTGGGGTCAGCTGTGGAGGGGGCACTACTGAAATCTGACCTCAGATTGAGGTCTCTCAGAAAAGTGGCATTTTGGGGTAGTTAACAAGAAGATAGTCTGACAGACTCGCAAATGGCGTTTATCAGGAGGGGCAAAGAACAGGGGTGGGAGTAGAGTGGGCTGGGATGTGCTCCTTTCCCTCCTAGAGATGTTAAGACTTTACCTGTGGCAATGGAAGGTCAGAGTGGTTCTAGCACATGTGTCAAAATAGAGATATGGAAGAAGAAGAAATTTTTTTGAAGAAACGTATCTGTGGCACAAAGAAAAACCACTTTCTCTAACGTTTTACAATCCCCTACTTTCCAAGGCTGAAGTTATTTCAACCTTCAAAGTATTAATTACAGCTAGGATTTAGTTTACCAACTGTCCCCTCTCCCCTGCTCCCTAAACCTTGTTGCTAGATCTTAAAAGTCGTCCTCGTACAGGTACAGTCAAACTCACACAAAAGTCTAAAAACAAAAAACCTAGCTCCACTCATTTTGGTAGGGGGAAAACAAAGAAGTAGAACAGCCTGCTAAAAGACTCTGAGGAAGAAGAGCTCTCTGTTCGTGTAAATACCAGTATAAATTTAGGAATTTTTTAGGCATGCTTATTAGAAAACATAATTTTGAGCAATACACAGTATTTGATAATATAGTTAAGTTACTGAATGTGCCATAAGTGCTTTAATATCCTTGTAATGTTTGTGTCACTAAAGATCTTTTGCAGAAGGAAGATAAACCACAACATTCACATACAAAACCCAAAACCAGAACCCATGACAAAATGTGTTTATGAAGATTCTCTCATGCCTGGAGGTTGAAGACTGCATTGCAGGTGTGACTGTTTTAATTTTTCACAATGGTAGGGGGTAAAAAAAGGAAATCCATCACTTAAGATTGAGCAAAAGTCAAATTTCAGTTTTGTCTGAACCTAATTTAGCGGGCAATTTCTCTTCTTAGCTCCCTGAGAGTGTCCTTAGGTACTCTTCTATCAGCAAAGGGGAACAATTTAGAATGTAGAGCCTGAACTAACAACCTTTAAAAACTAAGTGGTCCATTTTATAGTTTTCCACAAGGAGAAATAGATATGCCCTTTAAAGATAAAATCAAAACATATACTTATTTCTACATTTAGACCAAGGAAGGAGTGGCTTATCTTACTTCCATATTTCTCTTTAGACATAAACATCTAATTTTTAAAAATTCCACAACATGATGTCTATGAAAGATAGTAGAAAACAGAGGAACAAGATGAAAAATAATGATTAAAAAAAAATCGGAAGGAAACTAAAAATATTTTAAAAAACTAAAATTTACTTTGAAGGCAGAAAAGAAACCTTAGAAAATATATCAGCGACACAAAGCCGAGAAGCACTTTGATCCCTTATCTTCAAAAAAATAGTTCAAAGGTTGTTATTCTGCTATTGATTTGATAAATAATGTGTTAAAAACAAAAAACGTGAATGTAACCACAAACAGAATCAAGACACAAGAACTACCTTCTAAAATACTGCATGCTACAACAATTAAAACTAAAACAACCATCTCCAAGGAAAAAGGGGAAATGAAGAAACAGATAACAAAAGGCCAAAGCACACTTTACTACCGGGCAGGTAAATGGATGGAACACCCCCTGTTAAAGCTATTTACATTTTAGTGAACATGAAGATCAATGATACACTACTTACAAAAACACTACACAGAAACATGACAGAAAACTTAAGAAATCAAAGTTGTATCAAAAAACAAAAGTAGTTACACTTTGTACAGCATGGTCACAATAGTTAATAACACTACTGCATATCCGAAAGTTGCTAAGAGTACAACTTAAAAAGTCCTCATCACAAGAAAAAAAATTTTGTAACTATGTATGGTGACAGTGTTAAGTAGACTTATTGTGATCATTTCCCAATATATACAAATACTGAATCATTACATTGTACACCTGAAGCAAACATTATGCCAATTACACCTCAATTTAAAAAAATAGGAGTAGAAATAATATGAAACAAAACAGAATTCAAGGTCAAAATCATAGAAAAGGTCAAGATCTAATAAAGACATATCACAACATTAATTTGCAGGTGACAGAATGTCTTCATAACATGTGAAAGCCAAGCCCTTCAGCCCCAAGTGCACCCTTTACTGCCTGCTTCTGAGATGGGAACAGTTCTCCCTCGCCAGGTGCATCACTAAAGGCTGCTGCAGGGACACTAAAAGGAAGGGGCTTTATTTCTCGGTTCTGATGTGCCTTTATTAAAGGCAAGCTTATCACGTACAGGGGCTAGTAGCTTACACGGCTTTCCTAGCAGAGGGGACTTCGCAGCATTTTTTGCAGGCTGGGCATCTCCCCGTGGCCAGGTCCCCCTGGCATCTCAGAAAGCTATTTTCCAGCAAGTGCCCCCATGCAGCACTCTCCTACGTGTGGCTTCCCCAGCACTCCACCAACTCCACCACCAGTGGGCCACAGTTACACAAAGACATAACTAGGTCTGTTCCCAGCCCTGCAGGCAGAATGGGATCCTTTCCAGACCTGTTCCTTCCATGGATGCCTCTCCCTCAGCCCTACGGGTAATGACCGTGCCGTCTACCTGCTGTTGTTACATTCTTTAGAGTTTTCTTTACTTCTTAGCAATCCTGCATCATTCTAAACTCCTGTATAGCTAATCACTTTTTATTTAAACTTTAGTCAAATTACTGTGCAGTTTTTGACTTCTGAGTAGAACTGGACTAAAACAATTAGTAATATTATTTCAGAACTCTTTCTGGGTTGGTAAATCATCATTTTGACTCCCATTGTGACAAGAGGGAAGAGATGGAGACCTCTAAAGTCAAGTATCTTCAGGAGATTAACATTTGTAATTTTTCCAATATGGTAAGTAAATCTTACCTTATTTTTAGCCACCTCAGCTGCCATTACTGCAATCTGACCTTCATAGGATTTGATAGCTTCATTTACAGCTTCAAGCTGTTGCTCACAGGATGCATGCTCTCTCTTGAGCTCTTCCAACTCCAGGGTGATAGCTTCAACTTCCTACAAGAAATACAGCATCTGGGCATTCAACCATTTGTTAACTACTAAAAAATAAAAATATACATATCAACAAAATCAGTAAGATTCTCAAGCAAGTTAAGACCTACAGCTTCTTCAGCTACCAAAAATATGTAAGCTATTTCTGAAGGGGAAAGGGAATTAATTTTAATATATTAAAAAAATGATGACAAATGTACATACAGTTTTTATGAGTTCAAAGAACTTTGTATAAACTATGTCCTTTATTCTTCTATTCCTACAGGGAAAAACAATATGGAATTCTACATAATAGATAAATTAACAGAGGTAAAGCCTGTTTAAAATTATTCAGTAACAAAAACATTAGTTTCTCGATTTTCTTCTTTCCTCTATAGCCTTCAGTTTTTTAGAAAATACTTTGTGCAGTTATTTAATGACAGAATCATAAGGTGGGTTAAAAAAAAATACAGAAGATTTAAATGAAATTTTACAGAATAGATTGAGCACACAGCATTTGTAGACAGAAAAACACAGGTTTAAATTCCAGCCTTTGCACTATCCAAAAGATCAGACATCACCAGTCCACAATCAAACAGCAATTTATAAACATAACATGCTTTGTCCCACATCATTCTTTCACAGCGTACATTCACACAGATGATCAGCAAACAGAAATGTCAAGAGTGAATCTCTGGTTAAGCCACAGGTGTCACATGATAGGAGCTTTGGTCCACTCTTGAATGAAGCGTTTACCAAAAGGCAGCTTTGCTCCTTCTCCAAAATTAGCAAACCAATACAACCCTTACTCAAAATTATATGACACTCAATTACAGGGTTTTAGAGTAGAATATATTTTAATTTGACTCATAACAATTCATAATTTATCTCCTAAAGAAGCACATCTCACTTTTGGATTTGGTGATAAATTTTGATGCTGTACATTAGAAATTGACACAACATTGTAAAGTGACTACATTTCAATAAAAATATATATACAATAAATGAATGAGTGAACGAATTCTGATGAATAAAGCCAAGGCCAACCAATGGTGTTTGTTCTGCTACCTTCATTCTATGTTAATGTTAAAAGATAAGTTCCATTTCAAAAAAAAATTACCTGTTGTTTTTCTTTCATTTTCTTGCTAGAAGCATCTGCTTTAGTTTTGGCGCAATCTAGTTTTTTCTGAGCATCCTTCAGTTCTCTCTCTCTTTCAGCTTCTGCATTTTTCATTTTATTCTCCAATACTTCATATTTTTCCTCTGCTTTTTTTTGAATTTCTTTGGTGTTTTTTAAGGTCTCCTCACTTCCCTCTGCATCATAAAGTGGGCAAATATGCCTAAATGAGGTCTTCCAACTATTAACAGTTACAGATAATGGCTAACAAATTCAACTTTTAACAGAAGAAAAGGTATGGGAAGTTAGAGGCAAGAGTTTAAAAAAAGTTAACTGTTTTAACCTTATTTTAGAAATGGTATGTTGAAACACAGATCATGCCTAAGAGCCATAGTTGAATTATCTAAAAATCTGTAAAGAAATTATTTCCAATCACTTGAAATTAAGTAACATAAACTTTACTTACAACTTAAGTTGTTTCAAAACTTTGTTTAAAGTAAATTATGTAAAAAGATAATCTGTGATCTTTTTAATATCCATATGCTTTCAAAAACCAGAACTGAGAATATAACTATGGTGTTTTTTTATTTTTTAAGTTACAAGAAAACTTACAATTAACTTCATAAGCAAGTTTACTTGCTTGTTACTTGCTCATTTATTCAAGGAACCTCTTATTAAAGTAGAAAAACACTGTAAGAGCATGTCTAGGATGAAGTTATAGCAAACATATTACTTTTAAATTTATAAATTAAAAAAATAAAAAAGTAAGATATGAGTATATTATGGTCACAACTGACATACACTTTTAAGTGTCAGGACCTACATACAAATATTGCCCTGAAAGCCATGACTACACAATTTCCTACACTACCTTTCATTGTAGAGTATCACTGCAAGAATCAAAAGAAATAAAAATACACTTTGACAGAAAGGAAACGGAAAATACAACATACCAAAACTTACCTTAGATGCAGCAAAATCAGTTCTAAAAGTGAAGCTCATAAAAATAAATGCCTACCTCAAGAAATAAAAATCTCAAATACACAACCTAACTTTATACCTTAAGGAACTAGAAAAAGAAAAAGCCCCAAGTTAGTAGAAGGAAGAAAATAAAAAAATCTGAATGGAAATAGACTAAAAACAAATAGAAAAAAAAAATCAATAAACTAAGAGCTGGTTCTTTATAAAACTGACACTTAGCTAGACCGAAGGAAAAGAGAGACTCAAAGTCAGAAATGAGAGATGTTACAACTGATACCACAGAAATACAAAGAACCACGGAAGTTTAGCATGAACAATTTTACACCAACAAATCACACAACCTAGAATAAATACATTCTCAGAAAGATACAACCTATCAAGACTGAATCAGGAGGAAGTAGAAAATGTGAAAAGATAGATTACTAGTAAGGAGATTTAATGCATAATCAAAAAATTCCCAACGAAGTCAAGGACTAGATGGCTTTACTGGTGAATTATAACATTCAAAGAATTAATACCAATCCTTCCTTCTCAAAGTCCTCCAAATAGTAGACAGGAAGGAAACTCTTCCACACTTTTTTTGTGAGGTCAGCATCACCCTGATGCCAAAACCAGAGGACACCACAAGAAAACATTACAGGCTATTATCCCTGATGAACATAAATGCAAAACTCAACAAAATACTAGCGAACTGAATTCAGTAATACATTAAAAGGATCACACACCATGACCAAGTGAGATTTATTCCAGAGATACAAGGATGGCTCAACATTGGCAAATCAGTCAACGTGGTATATACAACAGTAACAAATGAAAGAAAAAATCATGGATATCTAATAGCAGAAAAAGCATTTGAGAAAATTTAACATCTACTTATGATTTAAAACCTCACAATAAAGTGGGCAAAGAGAGAACATACCTCAACTTAATAATGGTTATACATGACGAGCTCACAGCTGACATCATAATCAACTGTGAAAAGCCCAGTTCTTCCTCTAAAATCAGGAAGAAGACAAGGATGCCCACTCTCACCACTTGTATTCAACATAGTACTGGAAGTCCTATAGTAATTAGGTAAGAAAAATAAATAAAAGGCATCCAAATTGGAAAAGAAGTAAAACTGTCACTTTTTGCAGATGACATTATATACAGAAAACCCTAAGGACTACATCAAAAAAAAAGTTAGAAATAATAAGCAAATTCAGCAGTCACAGGATACAAAATCAGTATACACAAAAATCTGTAGTGTTTCTATACACTAACAATCCCATTTAGTATCAAAAAAGAATAAAGTATCTAGGAATAAATGTAACCAAGGAGGTGAAAGACCTGTACAGTGAAAACTGTAACACACCGATTAAAGAAATTAAAGACAGAAATAAATGGAAAGATATTCCATGCTCATGGTTTGGAAGAATATTGTTAAAATGTCAATACTATCCAAAAGCAGTCTATAGATACAATTCAATTCTTATCAAAATTCCAATGGCATTTTTACAGAAACAGAACAATCCTACAATTTGTATATAACCACAACAGACCCTGAACAGCCAAAGCAATCTTGAAAAAGAACAAAGTTGGAGGTAACATACTCCCTGATTTTGAACTATATTACAAAGCTAGAGTAATCAAAACAGTATTTTTTTCAATATAAAAACATACACAGATCAATGGAACTATTGAGAACCCAGAAATAAACTCATGCATACATGGTCAATTAATTTATGACAGAGGAGTCAAGAACATATGATGGGGAAAGGACAGTTTCTTTAATAAATGGAGTGGGTAAACTGAACAGCCAAATGCAAAAGAATGAAACTGGACCATTATATAATATCATACACAAAAATTAACTAAAAATGGATTAAAGACTTAAATGTAAGACCTGCAACCATGAAACTACTATAAGAACACAGGTGGTACTCTACCTGACATTGGTTTTGATGTTTTGGATTTGTCACCAAAAGCAAAAATGAACAAGTGGGACTATATCAAACTAAAGAGCTTCTGCACAGCAAAGGAAACCATCAACAAAACGAAAAGGCAACCTACTGAATGGGAAAACATATTTGTACATCATATATCTGATAAGGAAGGGGTTAGTATCTAAAGTTTATAAGGAACTCATACAACTCAATTAAAAAAAAAAAAAGCAATCTAATCAAACAATAGGCAGAGGACCTGAATAGACAATTTCCACAGAAGACATAGCCAACAGGTACATGAAAAGATGCTCAACACTAATGCATTATCAAAACTACAGTGAGATATCACTGCCTGTTAGAATGACTGTTATTAAAGACAAGAAATAACAAGTGTTAGTAAGAATGTGGAGAAAGGGCACACTTGCACACTGTTGGTTGGATTGTAAATTGGTGCAGACACTACAAAAAACAGTATGGAGCATTCTCCTTCTGAGTATTTATCTGAAAAAACCAAAGACACTAATTTAAAAGATATCTGGACTCCCAAGTTCACTGCAGCATTATTTACAACAACCAAGACATAGAAACAACCTGTGTCCACTAATGGGTAAATGGAGAGAGAAACTGTGGTATATACATACAACAGAATTACTATTCAGCCATATAAAGGGAGGAAATCCTACCATTTGCAACATGGATGGATCTTGAGGTCATTATGCTAAGTGAACTTAAGTCAGACAGAGAAATACAAATACCATATGATCTCATTTATATATGGAATCTTAAATATCCTAGCTCACAGATACAAAGAAAAGATTTGTGCTTGTGGGAGGCAGAGGGTGGGAGAGGTAAATGAAATGGGTGAATTTTTAATTTTATAAGAGAAAAAAATGAATGAAAATATTAGTGGGGGAAATAGGTGTGTGGACACTGTCCTAAGTAACAAGACAAATTTCAAACTACCATATACACTTAAATTCTGATTAAAGGTATAAGACAGGTTCTTAAAATTAGGGATAGAGATAGCTATAAATTGAATTATACATTAAAAATTTCTGTATAGCAAAAATACTATGAACATAAAGCTAAAAGACAAGCTTATAAGTAAAAAGATATCTGAAATGCAGATAACCTATAAAAATCAGAACTCTATATATGAGAACAACAGAAACAAACCATGAGCAACCCAACAAAAAGGGGCACACAGATAGAAAATTATTACATATTGTTATTAATAAAAGTATTTAAAGTAATTAATTCAAATAAATATATAATAAACATGAGCTCTTCTGAATACCTAAAGTAAGGATGTCAGTAGAAACAGATTAGCATAGAACATTTTTATCTTACCAATGATCTTTTTAAGCGCATCTAATTCTTCTTGTTGCTTGTGATATGAGCTTTGCTGAAGCTTGGTTTGTAATAAATCTGCCTCCTCAGTTTTCATCTCCCACTGCTGTTTCAGTTGGCGATACCTGAGAAAAAAGAGTTTATAATAAATGACGAGTTTTTCTGATGGTTGACACATACACTTAAACAGGCTCTTCCCTGAAACAAACTCAGATATAAACAATGTAAGATGCTACTGGTTACAAGACTCTCTTAATGACTCTCACATTTCTGAGGCATCAATTAAACTCAAGTCTGATTTGGCCACTGAAGGTAAACAATTCTAAATGACTAAGACCAACAGTAACTATCCACAGAAATATTAATTTTAAAAAACACTAATATCCTTTGAATAAATAGGTTTTCTTAAAAATAATCCCTTCTGCTGATCCTTGTCAAAAAGAGAAACTCCACAAAAGCTAACCACCACAAAAATAAACAATACATAACAATTATATACAATTTCAAAAATTTGGTTATTAATCCCCATTTCCAAATGTTTAAAAAAAATAATGTTCCCCACACTTTGTAAAGAGACCGATAGTTTAAAATGGAACAATACCGAACAAACATTTGCAGTGCACTTTTCTTGCAAATCCTGTAATTCTCCCCAAGTCCTGGCCTCTTGAAGTTGTTTCTTTGGAAGGTATTTTGCTAATTCAGCTTCAGTGAAATTTTAAATTACAGTAAATTCATAAGGATGCTTGTTACTAGAAATTCATGTTTGAGGAAAAAGGAAGCAACTTATAAAACATAAATACTCCCTTAAGTATTCTTGCCTGAGACTGCTTGACAGTAATTAAAAACATAATTTTAACTTAGTCTCTATTTTCCTATTCATTTAAAAATGTCGAGTATAGAAATCTGAAAAAAGATATAAGCTATTTTCCTGATGTGGTGTATTAAAGAATTTAGTTGACCCTTTCACTCTCATTTTTCAAGATCTATTTCCTTTTCCTCAACCTCAGTACCACAATTAGTTTACGGGACAATTCTGCAGAATTAATAATCCAGTACGGCTCAACAAATTAACAGTTCCAAGCTAAGTAGGACTCCAAACTCACTGCCTTGACAGAGCTTCCACATAACAGACAAATCCTTCTGCATCTTTCTCACAGGAAAAGTTCATTTACTTTATGGTTAACTTATGTTAACGAAGGTAAAAGGCAGGCTTACCATGCATATAATGTTTAAAAGTGGGCATTTTAATGTAATTTTTATCTTGGAATGAACAGTTTGACCGATTGTAACTATCTTTTCCATATATACTGTGTCCCAAAAAATGTCTTGGTACCATTCTAAGCTTTCGTAGTTTTAGAAGATGAATGCCAAAAACTTACCCTCAAAAAAATTATTTCAAAGTTTTTGATTTTTTTTTTAAAACCTTTACTCAAAATTGTGAATTCTGAACAAAGTGTTTGATTTTGATTTAATCTCAGTTCCCATTTGCCATCTTGAGGGACTAGAAAAAATTACAATTAAACTCTCAAATGATGTACTTTGTAAGTTTGTGGCATTTATACTCCTGAAGCTTTTAAAGCAAGTAAGGACTCTTCTGGATAACCATGTGATGAGTTCTCTCATTCAGGTGTTTATTCAACAGTCGTCTTCTCAGTGAGGCTTTTCCTGACCACCCCAACTAAAATTTTAAAGCCTCTTTCCCTGGAGACTTCCTATCTCCTTTCCTATTTTAGTTTTTTCTTCTTAGAACTTAGCATTATCTAACATGGTTTACCAAATTAACTTTTTATATTGTCTGTTTCCCCAAATACATGTATGAAAACAAGATGATGGAAGAGATTTATCTGTCTGGTTCACTGCTGTCTGTATTCCCAGCTCCTAGAAGGGAACTTGGCAAAAAGGAGGCACTCAATAGTGAATAATGTTAAATGACAAAAAAAAAAAAACCAAAAAAACAGGTTACATTAAATAGAATGATCCCAGTTAAAAAAAAAAGCATACACAAATTTTGTGTCATACACAAACAGAAGTAATGTTTAAAAGAACACATACATACCTATATCCACACCCACACAAAAACACTAAGTAAACACTAATTTTAGTAGTGACTTTTGACATGTACTTGTTTAACTCCTCCACAGGCAACCTAATGATGTTCAACATCTACAGGACAGCCACAATGCTGCAAAACTTGGTGTAGATACCCGATCAATGCTATAATATGTTACATAATTTCAAATCAAAGACTCAATTATCCTCTGGTGTCAACCTCCAGAGTATCTATGGGTCTACCCACTAATCCCAGCAGAATGTTAACAGGGTCTATCTCAGCAGAAAAAGGGGGATATTCGGCTGATTTCTCTTCCTTCTTTTTAATTAGCTTTCCCTAATTTCTTAAAGACATTATTTTTATTTAAAAAAAACCTGATAAACAAGTTAGCAACTCACAATTGATTCAAATAAAATCAAGGACATTATGAAAAAAGCCATAAATATTTCTTTAAACAAAACTGTTTTTTTCTACCATGCAAATCTTTGATCAAAAAATTTTTTAAATACAGCTTCATCCAACCAAAGTCTTACTTTTCAGCAGTGTTTTTAAGACCTGCTAACTCCTCTTCTAGAGCCTGTAGCTCATTCTCCTTGATTCTCAGCTCATCTTGAACATCTTTGAGTTCTTGAAACTTGGTTAAAATAGAAGCTGCCTGGGATCGAGCACCTGACAGAGGCAAATGGAACATTAAGTTACCACATATTTAGTAAACAATAAAGTTTTCTAAGAGAATTATACTTGAAAAGACTCATGAAGCTACAGAACTCATTTCATCATATGAATCTTAGGATATACATACTTGATAACAGATACTTCTAAATAGATGCAGTGGGTTATGTTTTCAAAACAATCACTGCCTCTGCCTACTGGGCCCATCCCTACCAGGCCCGTTTTCCTCCCTGCTAATATCAGGCTTAGCCATGTGATTTCGTTTGGCCAATGAAACAGGGAATGTGCCTCTTCTGAAAGTAAACTTTAAGAGGCAGCACATAATTCACCATTTGTTTTCCCTTTCCCGTAAGAAAAGTATGTTCAAAAAAAGGACTTATTTCTCAGTCTGTCTGGGTCCCATAATGAGAATAACATGAAACAGAGACAAGTGACCTGCAGTTAATGTACTGTAATTGTGGAATAAACTCATAAGCCACTGAGAGCTGGGAGCTGTTATGTGGTCTAAACTCTTGATCTAGCGGAGTAAACTGGTTTCACCGTACATGTACCATGTCTGGCAGTAGGTGTTAACAGGCTGAGGTGTTATGTTGGCAAGAAAACTCTAGGCTTCATGGGAGTATGTGAAGGTCAATCAGCAATGCTATTATGAACACTCTGTTTATATGATACGGGGTTACATATTTGCCATCTCTTAAACAGGAATTTCAAGAATATCCAAATCAATGGAATCTAAAATGTTTCTTCTATTTTAGATATTTAAAAATATTTGTGCTCTGTATCTTCCAACTGCAGATACTAGTCATATTATACTATACACTTAGTAGAGTATACTGGGGAATTTGATACTTGATCATGGAATTCATTGTATTAGCTACTGTTTCCTTGGCCTAGGAAGAAATTAAGACACTTGATAATCTCAGGAGGCATCCAAATCTTGTGGTTTGGTTAAAAGCACATACTCTGAAATCAGACTATCTGAGTTCAAATTCTGAGCTTTGCCACTTACCAGCAAATTACTTACCCATTCTGTACCTCAGTCTATACAACTGTATACTGGAGATGATAGTAATGTCTACCTCATAGTTGCTATAAGGATTAAATAAGTTAATTATTCAAAGCCCTTAGAATAGGGCTTTATACAATGATAGAAATGTTCTATATCTACATTGTCCAATTACCCATTAAGCATTTGCGGTTACTGAGCCCTTGAAATATGACTAGTGCAGTTAAGGAAATTATTTTTAATTTTATTTAACTTTATCTTAATTAAATGTAAAGAGCCACATGTGGCTTGTAGCTACTGTCTTGGACAGTACAGTCTTACAACACTGCCCAGTACACAGTAAGTACTATTCAGTGTTTGTTACTTATTACAGTCACTTGACACAGATCTGAAACCTCAGTGTAGCAAATATCAAAACAAGAAGAATACTATCATCATCTAAAGAATTTCTTAAGGCACCATCTCAAGGGTAGATTTAATTTTGTATTTTACTTTTGACAGGAGCAGAGGCACATACACAAATTAGAAGTCAACATGTTTCCTGAAGGAGAAGTGGGTAGTGAAACTACAAATGTACTGAATAAAAAGACTTCATTTTCCAGTGACTAGAGTATCTTGATAGGGAAAAAAAGAGAAAATAAACAGGAATAGATTTACTTAAGATGAATAAAAAAGCTATAGTACTGATTACTAGACTATGAGATCCTTGAGGGCTGTAACATTGTATAATTTCTCAATTAATATTAAGTATTTGTCAAATAGTAGGTATTCAAAACAAAACTCAATCCTGAGGTTAGGAATAAAATACTAGATTAAGACATTCCAATCCCAGTATTTTCTGTTTAAAAAAAAGCCCCCATTTTATTTAACACACAATATCGTAAGAACAAAATAATATAAAACCTACCTCCACTCAATGTCCCATGAGGATCAAATACTTCACCTCCTAGAGTTACAGTTCTGGTCATTATCCTTTTATCAAAAGCTACTTTTTTTGCATTATCCATATTGTCACAAACTAACGTTGTTCCAAAGACAAATTCCATTGCTTTCTGAAGTTCTGGTTTGTATTCAACCAAGGAAAGAGCCACATGAACATTATTAGGGCCAACCTGTGGGAAAACAGATTTCATTATACATAATACTCCTTTCCTTTCAAATATTATTTTATAAAACAGTAAGAACTGCTATAATAGAAACTTAAAAAATACATGCCCAGCTTTTGAACTTTCTAAAGTACTATGGAAAATGTAATAGTTTTAGAAAAAAAAATCTCAAGTTTAAACATTGAAAAATGTTTAGCTAGAGTACCAGTCATAATGAGAGTTTCAATCAAGCAGAAGCTACTACCAAATTTCTAAATCCAAAATGGCCTATTTGAACACCCTGTTTTAATTAAAGAACAGCAACTGCTGGATCAACACAATTACATAAAATGTTTTATTTCAATTATTAATTTGGTTTTTCTAAAGTTAATTCTTTTTCATTCAAATTAAGCATGCTGGGGCAGCCACCTGCCAGTTATGGAAATAAAAACACCATAATTGAGAGAGTAAAAAAAGAATTTAAAAAATCCCCCAGTCCTTTATTTTGACCCAACCGTCTTTTTTCAACCTTTGTTTATAATGTCGATCTCTGCTCATACTTTTACAACAACTCGGCATCCTTTATAGAGCTTAACAGCAGGAGAAATCACAATGAAGGCAGCTCCATGTAACCTACATTCAGCAGTGTCCTCTGACATAGCTGTTACCATTAAATGGGTCTGGCTGAGGGATCTTGGTGGAAGTATTTTTGTTGTTACTTATAGCCCAATTCAATTTACTTCTAACACTGGGACTTGACCTAAGGTTGAAATAACTTTCAAAGCTTTGTAGACTCTAGGATGAGTTTTCAAAGGAAGTACTGGCCAAAAATACCACTTTCAATTACTCTGTATTCATCTTCTTTCTCCTGATAGTATACATATCTATACTACTGTATTTTGAAACAATTTCCATTGAAGGCTCCTCAATTTCAACAAATATACTGAATATCCATGTAATACATTAATTATACATGCATTTCTACATTTCATAGACTGTCTTTTCAACTCATATACTCAGAATGCCTGCTCAATAACTGATATCTTTGTGTTATGACTGACTTCAGGTTTTTACCAAATATTATACAATCATAATAGCCTTTTAAAAGTATTTCCTTACACTGGTTTGTTTACTACTAACCACATCACTTTAGATCCACCTCAGCAGCTGACTGGGTATCCTGGCTACCTGCTTTGTAGTTCATAGGTTGGAATGCAGTCTAGAAGAACCTGAACAGAGAAGCATCTTTGCAAGACTGATTGATACCTTCCGCAACAGCTGTCGCTGTGGGCAGTTTAAGTGTGCCTGCCATGAAAAAAAAAACTGAAGAACTCTGGTATTTATCAGCTCTGTAATTCTAACTATGGAGAAATCAGAAATTTAGTATTTACTACCCCTGATAGTCATGTGACTTGACTTTAGGTTTAAAGATGTTCTAATAGTACACCTTTAAAATATCATAGAGAATTTTAGTCTTCCAACATTTCTATGCTCTTCCTATCTAATTTCACAACAGCCAACTTTATTTTTTTTGGTATCTTAACTTTTTAAAGCATGGTAACATAATAAAATTTTGTGGTTTGACATATGATTGGAATCCCAGTTTACTTCAAAGGACAAAGTTAATGTCTTGTAATTTTAAAAAAAGTAAGATGCAGACAAAATACATAAGGAAGACTTACAAGATTCTGAGCAACCCTCAGAGTTTCTGGAGCAATACATCTGGCTGAAATTTTATTGAGTGGAATGATAGTGTATCGACGCTTCAATTCCCCCTTTTCTAGTAGCTTTTTTCCAGTAACCTAAGACATTGTGCATTAGAAATAAGAAAACAAAATATTAATAACAGAAAACATTCAAATGGAAAGACTACAAGTTTAGGAATCCATAATCAAATTGTTGAGTGCCTACTATTCTGAATAATCAAAACTCTGAGACTGATAATATGCATTCTAGGCTCTTGAGTTAGCGTTAAGACTTCCTCTGGAATACAGTTAATCAAATATAGTCAATAACATAATAAAAAAAGCCATTCATGCTATAGTTTTACACTGTAAAGGTATAAGCAACCTTAGGAGAAGCTTAAAACATCAAGAAAGTACCCAGTTCTTCTAGGAGTACACAATTTTTCAAGCTAAACAACAACTATAGGTCTTCTTTAATTAAAGTCAATTTACCTCTGTGTCTACTACGACATTGTAGAGTCGGTCCCCAGCCACCAATTCTAAAGCTGTGGTTGCAGAAGTATCTTTCACACTGATCAGTGAAGCTACAAGTCCTTTCACACAATTTCTGTTCCAGTTCTTCTCTGGATCCCTAAAACAGAAAAGTGGACAAAAATTAACCTTAGATAAGCAAATAGAAAAGGTTGTACTTTACTAGTCTCTTTCTGACAATACATTAGATTAAAATACAAGATTCATATAGTTTTAACAGAATACAAATTTTAAAATGTTCAGATGACTAGCCAGCTACAGGCTGGTTTTCTCACAAATTAAAGGTTTGTGGCAACCCTGCAGTGTCACCTGATGGTTAGCATTTTTTAGTAATAAAGCCTTTTCAAATTAAGGTATGCATGTTATTTTTTACACATTATTCTACTGCAAACTAATAAACTACTGTTTTATAATCAACCAAAATATCTTTCAGTATATACTACATTTTTAATGTAACAAAAATAACTTTGATGTTCTAATCTTTGTAATACATATATTACTATAAGTATTCCACCAAAAAATACAGTAAAACAAACTGTAAAATGTTAATATAGCTGTTTAACATTAATGATAATAACCTTAAAGGAACTTTTGGACTGAGATTAAATTCCCCTCATTTTGGTCTTAATTTAAGATTAAGTGGCATCAGTAGCCTTTAAATTTCAGAAGAATTTCCTCTGCCTACAAATCTCAAACATTTCAATAAACGTTTAAGGAAAAAATACCAATTAAGGAAAAGCAGCTTATAATAATTTTCACACAAAAATATATCTTAGTTATTACTATATTAAGATTCAAGGTTTAACTCTCTTACCTGTAGGCAAATCGAAGATTGGGAAATCTGGCCAAGAGAGCTTCGTATGTTTCTTTCAATCTACTGATATCACGAGACAGCTGCCTACGCTTTTCCAGGAGGCTTTCCTCCTTGTTTTCTAAACAGTAAGTCATAAGTAAATTGAAACCAGTTTTAAAAACTCAAATATTACACTGTTTTATGGAAAATATTACTAACCCCTACCCTCAAAGCATTTCTGTAAACAAAATATAAATTTCTGGTGGGTAATTAAAGCATGCTTAACATTCAAATTTCTATCAAGTGTCAGGTGAACATTATTTCCAACACATAACACCATGTTCATTCCAAGAAACAACATATGAATTGTATACCTACTAACATAGAAACATACAAATAACATTTCTGAGTTGTCAAGTGGCACTTCAGAGTGACTGAAACAGGAAATTCTTAGTACTGAGTTTTCAAAAATTCAAAGCGCTGTTTTATACTCAGATATTTTTGTGACTATATTTACATACATATCCTATCCTAATACCACCTAGTATTAATGGGGTAAAAATTTTTCCTACTTGCTACTTCCTTTAAGTTAGTTTCTATCAATAATCACTACTTCTAATGATTTAACATCATGTCTTTAAAGGCAAACCTTCATAATTTAGCTTTTTCATTTCGGCTTCAAGTTTTTCTTTAAGTTTCTTCACAGCTTCTAATGCTTCTTGATCCTTCCTGTAGCCACTATCCATCTTCTTAACTTCAGTTTGCTTAGTCTTTAATTCTTGTTGGGCATGTTTCAACTTCATCTGAGCCTGTAATAGAAAAATGTAACAGACTATATGAGGCAGATAGTGTTAGTGATAAAACAGCCACGGATTCCAATTGGTTTAAGAGAAACCATGACTGGGACATTGTGCTGTACACCAGAAACTGACACACTGTAACTGACTACTAAAAATTTAGAAAAAAAGAGACATCAACCTTGAAAATATTAACTGCTTGGTCACTTGGATTAATATCTCAACAGATCAACTATTTCCCAATACTGTCTCCTCAAAAAAAAACTCAATAAAAACTTATAAAAAGTATATGCTTAAATCATTAAATAACTTGCAATTCATGTCCATCTTTTTACTATTTATAAAATATGACATTAGTGAGTTCAAAAATTATATCAAAGAATAACTGCCATTAGCTGGTTAAATAAAAAACAAAATAGAAAGCTAGAAATCACTTCCTTCCCTTCTTTTCTACTTAGATATGCGTATTTGTATTTATGTATATTTGTGAGTTTTATCTGACTATGAAACTGTATTGAGCAGTGAGAATAAACTTATACAGGAAAGGGAAGCAAAACTGACAGAAAAATTTAAATGCTAGAAGTCTGATATTTAAATGCAGTTTATATAATTGAGCACCTTTCTTTAAAACCATGAACTAGTATTCTAAGATCTTACATGAGTGTATCCTTTAAAACTGAATGTTGGGCTTTTCCCAATATAAAGTAAGTTAACAAAGAAATTGGGAAGACTTTAACATTTTTTTGCTATTGATTTCTTACAATTTATTTGTGACTATCCATCTTTAAATGAAAAAGTTGCAAATGTGTAACAGAAAATCTTGACTAGGATTAATAGACACACACATTTGGATATATTTTTAAAAACAAGTCCTCTATTAAAAAATGAATAAAAGAATGTGTGTGTATATATATATATATTTTTTTTCTTTCTGCCATCAACTCTTGTGTTCACAGGAGTTCTGTGTTGCACATCTAAATAAATTTGAAAACCATTACAATAGACAGAAAAGCCTTTGAAGATTATGAAATCAGAGTAGGGAAACCAAAGACTGGAATGGAGGTAAATGGGAGATAGAGATACTTACAAGGAGGATGTTGCAAAGTTTCAGAAACAAAGTTTTAAGAACTAGGTGTGGTGGGAATAGAAACGGAGAGGACATTTTTGTTTTCCTGTTAAAGCTTACAACTTCAACTTTATAATGTCAATACAACAGCAAAAAGATGGAAATAAACTGACTAACCTCAAGTATTCCATACAGTGTTGAAAACAGAAGAGAGCATTTATTGCACTTAAGATTTCAATTAACCTATAAAGGTACTTTATGTTTTATAGCATCTTTAACACCATCAGTAGGTAGCAATCAACATATTTGAATTTCGTTGTTTTAGGTACTAAACAGTAATCAAGTTCCTTGATATTGATCTGATTACTTTCAACATTTTACAACAACTGCCAAAGCATAATATGAAAGAGCTTCTCAGGAAAAAGAAAAACAAAATGCCATCACAAAGTGCTCTATGTCTGTATTTACCTGTTTGGCTTCTGTCTGAGCTTTACTTATGTCATTTTTACAGGCCATCATCTGACCAGCCAGAGTTGCTTCTGCTCCGTCTTCGTTGCTGGACAGGCCGGCGGAGACAGCATTGAAGTGCTGCTGCGCAGCAGCCAGAGCCTCGGCATCTTTATTACTTGCTTCTTGAAGGGCATTCAGCCCATCTGTTATCTTTTTAACCTCTTTTTCCTTTGCCGCTAAAGTTTTAGAATCCTTTAGGAAGAGTTTCAGATTGGAAAGTATTATGTTTTAGAAAACCGTCCATTTTCTTATACCCTTATATGTCATCAAATTTCATAGCAAGTTGAAGTAAGCATGGTAATTTAACCATCATAACTTTAAACACTGTAGTCCCATTTTGAAATTCAGTCTTTCTCAATTTTTAGGATAAATATATCTCTTATCCTAATAGAAATACTTCCATTTCATATGTTGTAGTCAAATCTGGGACATACGAGCTAAAACAGCATTGAAATTTAAACCACTTGCAAAAACTAAAAATCAGTTCCTCTAAATCTCTAAAATTGAAAAAATAGCCTTACTACCCCAAACTTAAAAGTAGAGATTTTAGGATTAAGAGCATGTATATGAAAATATTTTTATAAACTATTGAAAGTTCATAAAATTTTAATATTAAAATAATCACAGGCACAGCATTACTAATACTTAACACATTTTAGGTTCCAGTAACCAGGTAACAAACTATGCAAAATACCAGCACTGGGAAAAGAAAAAAAATCTAGTTGTATTATTTACATGGAAACGATCAGAAATTTTGGCCCACATAATTCATGATTCATCGGATGTTTATCAGATACATACCCAGGTACCAGGCATTGTCCTAGACATTAAAGACACAAGCTCCCAAGGGAGCCTATATTTCTAGGATGAAAAACATAATAAACAAATATATAAAGCAAGGTAAAGGGATGAAAAAGAATGGGACTACTGTTTTAAGAATGAGGGAAGAGCTTTTTGTGATGATGTGAAACCTAAATGAAACAAAAGGAGTGACCATGCTAACACTAGGGGGACAGTATACTTGGCAAGCTCTGAGGAATATGCTTGGGTGTTGGAGGAACTGTGGTTGGAGCACAGTGAGCAAGTGAAGGAGCCAGGAGTCATATTATGTAGGGTCTACAGACCATGGGAAAGACTTTGAATTTAACTATACACATTATTTTTTTTTTTTTGAAACCACTGAAGGATTTTAAGCACAAGAGTGATGTAATCCAACTTCAGCTTCTGTAAAGAACAGACTGTAGAGCAACAAGAGTAAAAGCAGGACAATTAATGAGGACACTCCCAGAGTATCCCTCCTGGGAGGTGATGGCTTGAACCAGGTTAGCAGTGAAGGAAGGATAAAAAGTGGTTGTATTCTGGATATACTCAAAGTCAATGGAATCTGTTGATGAATTAGAATCTACAGGGTTTGGGGGAAAGGGAAAATCCAGGAGGACTCTAGGATTTCGGGAGTGAACAACTAGGTTAACAGTAGTATCATTTACTTACATGAGGAAAACTCAGGCAGGTTTGGGTAGGTGGGGAAAATTTTAGGAGTTCTATTTGAGATATATTACATTTTAGGCTTTTTGTAAGTCATCCATGTAAAAATGTCAATTACATAACTGAACAAGTGAGTCTAGAATTCAAAGGAGTAAAGGCTAATTACTGATTTGAAAGGCACCAACATATAGATGGTATTCAGGGCTACAGGGCTAGACGGGATCACCTAAGAAATGAGTGTATAAATTGGCACCTCAAATCTATTATTCTCCAACTATTGATAACCATATTTCAAATTGTCAAAGACAAAAACCTAGAATTATCCTTCAATCTTTTACTTCATATTCAAAAACCAATCTACTGGGTCTATCTGTTGGACCTATCCTTAAAATACACATAAAAGTCCCACAACTTCTCTACTATACCCACTTCTACTGCATTTATCCAAAGGCTGCTTCTTCCCTTTATCATTAGTTTATCCTCGAAACAGCAAGAATAGTCCTATTAAAACATTAAAATGTCACTCTTCTGTTCAGCCAACTCCAGAGGCTCCCCATGTCACTCAGAATACAGATCAAAGTCCTTCATACATTTTGCAAACCACATGTGATACCATCCCCCCATCACCTTTCTGCATTCCTACTACTTAGTGATCATCAGCCACGTTGATCTCCAAGCTTTTCCAATGCCTTAAGCACTTGGGGCAATTGCTGTTCTTCTGCGTGGAACATCTTTCCCTACAGCCTGCCAATTTATCTACATGGTTCTTGAACCTCCTTTGGGTCTTTAATGAAATACTGCCCTCCCAATTAGACCTTCGATGTCTACCCAATTTAAAATCCCAAACTGCAACCCTCTCCACTGCTTTATTTTGTTCTCCACATCAGTAATCACTATATAACATGCTATATATTTCACTTATTTATTTCCTTTATCATCACTTTCCTCACTGGAATGAAGATGCATAAAGGCATTTTGTCCATTATCATTTTATCCATTGTTACAACCTAGCCCAAGTTATATCAAGGGTAGTTGTTGTGATCCATAGCAGATAAATATTAATAGGATGAATCTCCATACTGTTTTCCATAATGGCTGCACCAAACTACATTCCCACCAACAGTGTATGAACCAGCAATTCCATTCCTGGGCATATATCTGGACACCCCAATGTTCACTGCAGCACTATAGCTGCCAAGACATGGAAACAACCTAAATGTCCATTGACAGATGAATGGATAAAGAAAGTGTTGTATATTTATACAATGGAATACTACTTAGCCATAAAAAATAAAATAATACCATTTGCAGTAACATGGATGGACCTGGAGATGGTTATTCTAAGTGAAGTAAGCCAGAAAGAGAAAGAAAAATACCATATATCATTCATATGTGGAATCTAAACAAAGAAAAGAAAAGGACACTAATGAACTTATCTACAAAACAGAAACAGACTCACAGACATAGGAAACAATCTTACAGTTACCAGGGCAAAGGGGGCGGGAAGGGATAAATTTGGGAGTTTGAGATTTGCAAATGTTAGCCACCATATATAAAAATAGATAAAAACAAAAAACAATTTAAACACAATTTCTTCTGTATAGCACAGGGAACTATATTCAGTATCTTGTAATAACCTTTAATGAAAAAGAATATGAAAACTAATATATGCACATATATGCATGACTGGGACATTATGCTGTACACCAGAAATCGACATATTGTAACTGTCTATACTTCAATTAAAAAAACATTAACAGGATGCATAAATGTATACACTGGAATTAAATTAAGCTTTTTATTTGCTTACCTCAACCATATTTTTTTCTAGCTCTTTGCGTTTATTCTCTTCACTCTCCAGATTTTTCTTCTTGAGATCAAAGGCACTCTGAGATTTAGTATTGACTCGCTGAGCTTCTGCAAGAGCATCTTCTAAAGATCGAAGTACACCTCCAATTTCCTATAATCAAATGCACTCAATTCAATCAGTATACTTAAAATACGTTCACGTCAAATTTTTTTGGAAAACTTCTATATAAATCATTTACTTTTTATAAGCTATTTTATTGTCAAACTTTAAGATTAACAAATCAATACAGAAAATGCCCTAGTTACTGTACATAATTTTTTTTCAGTATATCATCTATTCTTACAAATATGTCTGACCTTATCTTTTCTTTTTTCCAACTCTTCTATTTCATGACTAAGTGCTTTTATTTTCTTATCATTCTCACATAATTCTTCTTGAAGCTTAACAATTTTATCCTGCATTTCTTTTAACTCCTCAGCTGAGCGTTCTTTGGTATCTTCAGCCAGCAAAAACTGATAAGCAATATATAAACGACTCAAATGTTCTATTTCTCTCATTACTTTTTGATACTCCAAGTAGGAAGATCTTTCCTGAAAGAGAAATCACCAATAAAGCATAACTCAAAATTCATAAACGAAGTTGGAAAAAATCAAAATATAGCAACGTGGATACAATTTTCCATTACAAGATATATATTGGATTTTCTCTTAGATTGAGTAAATATGGATTATAAATTTTAGGAAACTTTTATAACAGAATTTTGGCTTTTTAGACAGTGTTCTACCATCTCCAGTGAATCGTATACGACTGTTTGTTTTCATATATAATCAGGCAGTTGAGTTTAACAAAGAAATGCACACATAAGGTTCATAGACGGGGGATGGATAGCAAGAAGTCTATATAAATACAACCTACACACCACAAATGATACACTACTAAATGTATTTTGTAGTAGTATTACCAAGATGCCTACCCAACATTCATTCATGTAACTATTTGCTCACATATTACTAAACTTGATTTCCATAAGAACCTGCTGCAGCAGAGAAAGTAGACAATTAAAATCACTAATTTGCAGATGAAGAAACAAATTCAGTGATTCAATGACCTCTCAATGCTCTCAGACTTAGAATTTGGCAAAATCTGGAATGACACCTAGGTTTAAACTGTTATTTCAGTGTTTTCTACTAAATAATATGTACAAAGGGGGTACCTTCAAGCTCATCTTTAAATTTTTCAGTTTTTCCAACAACATCTATGCTACTTATATGGATTCAGAAGATAGCCTGAGAAGCATCAAATTTTAATGAGCATTTAATAAGTTCCTAAACACAATTTAAAAACAATGTGCTATAAATGCATTCTTTCACTGAAACTTTATGATACCAAAAGCTACAAAGATTATACAGAAAACACAGCCATGTGTTTTAACACCTTCCACTTACCAATTGCCCTGACAGCAGTAATAGTAGTGATAGCCCCTCTTATCCTAGAAGTTATTCACTCTGCCAAGAAAGGTTACTAAGAGTGTCGTATTTTTAGGAAATACTGTTCTGCTCAAGTCTAACTATCCCAGAAAATTCAGACTTACTTTTCGACAAAGAATTAAAATCTGGAATATCATCTTCTGAGACTATGAGAGCAACCTCCAAAACCATGATGACTGAACAGACATGAAGTACATGTCCTCTACAAGCAGAAGGCTGAGTATGGACTACAAACTCTTTAACTCTCATCTCATTCCAGAAAAAAATTCCTGAGAAGTGGTACACAGTTCATCCCTACATGTAAGATCTTGGATACGTCACCAATTTTGAAGAGACATTCTAGCTGGTTGTCCTCACATTACAGTATATACCTCTTTTAATTTTTGAATAGTTGGAGTAATTTCTTCTTCAAGTATCTGGAAAATAAAGGAAAATCATACTTTTCAGTATGTGAAGTACCATTAAAGAGATCTGAAAGAGGGAAGAAGGATAGAAGACTAAGGAGAGGAACTGTCGGGGGGAAATTTCCCTTTCTACAGCAGAGAAACTCTAAATGCAAAATTACTCTCTTCTCTAAAAATGTTTTATATAAATCTAATTACCGTCTTTATCTCTTTCAGCTTAGCCTCCTTTTTTTCTATAGTCTTCTGGGCAGCTATCTTTTTGTATTCATACATCCTGGTTCCAGCTGCTTCTTCTATCATGGACAAAATCTGGAAAGATGATTGTTATTAATGTTTTAAAAATCCAATACAATGCATCTCAGTGGAACTTACATTAAGGTTATTATTTAAGGCCTTAATCTCACTACGCATCTTAACAAAATTATGGACCATAAAAGTTAAGTATATAAAAATGTACAAATTAGACATAACCCTAACATTCAAGACACATCTCTGGACTTCACTCCAATTCTAAATCACTGATGTTCCAGAGTACATCTCTTTTAGAACTGAAGCTAGTAATTCTTTCCTCCTCTTTTCCTTCAAATACAAGCCTTGAAAAAAAAAAAAAAATAAAGGCTAACAACATTCAGCTTTCATTTTATAAATTTATACTTAAAACTGTTCCCAGTGAGACTTCAGCCATTTTGTTCCTACAAGGATGAGCCTTGGCATTTCACCTGCGTCATGTGCTTTAAAAACTTGGTCAAGTAACTTAATTTTCTCTGTCTGCAGAGTACTGATAGTATCCCACAGCATTGTTGAGAAGTAAACAAAATAATTCACGTGAGAAGCACTTTGAAAAAGGCAAACATTAATCAATTATAATTTTATAAGAAGGACACTTTTACCAGCACTCCTTTTTCAGAAGCTTCTGAAATTCACCATCAATCCCTGTCTCAAGAGGATTATTCCTCTGAAAACCATTTTGATTTCTATGTATTTGGCAGGTTTCAAATTGGAAGTTTTCCCTTAAGATGCTATCTAAAGAAAATAAGCATGACCTACGGTCAAACTGCACTAGTATTATCAGTCATCAGTCTTCTTAGTTCTTCTTCACAGAAAAAAATAACCAGAAGAGCCTTTGCTCTTGTACAAAACATTCCTTCCTTCATACCAACTCTTCTCCAGGGTGCTCCAAAAGAAAATTAAGTCTTAACGCCCTAAGCATTCCACTGTATGTAATGAATGAATTTCACTCAAATCTTTTTCTGTGGGGTTTAACTCTGACATGGAACACCAGTTGAGAAGGCTACTTTATACTGTTAAAATTTCTGTTAATACTGTATTAGGCACCTAAAACTCTTAGAAGAAAATGTAAGTGGTAACCTCCTTGATATCAGTCTTGGTGATAATTTATTTGGATGATACCAAAAGCAGAGGCACCAAAACCAACAACAACAACAAAAAAAAGTGGGACTATATCAAACTAGAAAGCTTCTGCACAACAAAGGAAACCATCAACAAAATGAAAAGGCAACCTACTGAATGGGAGAAAATATTTGTAAGTCATATATATAAGGAGTTAATAACCAAATACACAAAGAACTCAGCACAATTCAATGGAAAAAATTACAATTAAAAAAAATGGGCAGAGGATGTGGATAGACATCTTTTCAAAGAAGACATACAAATGGGCAAAACGTACAGGAAAATATGTTCAACATCACTAATCATTAGGGAAATACAAATCAAAACCACAATGAGGTATCACCTGTCAGAATGACTTATCAAAAGGACAAAAAGTAACAAGTGTTGGTGAGGGTGTGGAGGAAAGGGAACCCGTGTGCACTGTTGGTGGGACTGTAAGTTGGTACAGTCACTATGGGAAACAGCATGGAGGCTCCTCAGAAAATTAAAAATAGAACTAACATATGATCCAGCAATTCCACTTCTGGGTATTTATCTGAAGGAATCAAAGACACTAATTTGAAAGGATAATCTGCACCACAATGTTCACTGCAGCATTATTTACAACAGCCAAGACACAGAAACAACCTAAGTGTCCACTGAAGGATGAATGGATAAAGGATATGTGATATTTACACATATAAACAAATTAAATGTTTAACCATTAAAAAAAAGGAAATCTTGCCATTTGTGACAACATGGATAGGACTCAAGGGCATTATGGGAAGTGAAGTCAGAGAAAGACAAACACAGTATAATCTCACTTATATGTGGAATCTTTAAACAAAAAAACTGAACTCATAGAGAACAGACTGGCGGTTTCCAGTGGTGGGGGATGGGTGGTGGGCAAAACGGGTGCACACAGTCAAAAGGTACAAACTTACACTTATAAAATTAAAGGTCCTGGGTAGGTAAGGTAACGTATGGCATGGTGATCATAGATAATCATACTGTACTGCATATTTGAAAAGTGCTAAGAGACTAAATCTTAAAAGTTCTCATCATAAAAAAAAATTTGTATCTATGTGGTGATGAATGTTGACTAGACTTCTTATGGTGATCATTTTGCAATATATACATGTATCAAATCATTATGTTATATACCTGAAACTGTCAATTGTATCTCAATTAAAAAATAATAAAAAAAATCTGCTTAACAAGGTCCCATGACTTTTCTTTTACATTCTCATTTAATCCTCAAAACAGACCTTAAGGTAAGGATTATTGACTTCAATTTATGAATGAAGAAACTAAGGCTCAGAGGGCTATGTTTCATAATTTTTAAAAAATTGGGGCACAGTGTTAAATATTAAAAAACAAAACTATTTTCTTTATTAATCAATCTTAAATAAATGTTTCTTAGAATTTTAATAATGAAAGAAATAATGTTAAAAAACTGGTTACCTAGAAGATTAAGACAGTATCTGTAATTATTATTTTTACTGTCCTTAAAGAGTACTCTTACCTCTGGAGGTTTCATATTCAACACTTTTGTAATTCGGCCCTGAAAATAAAATGGCAAACTTAGTATAATAATAACAAATTACAGAAAGAGTAACCTCAAGGCATACATGTTTATCTGCACCAAAGCTGTTGTATCCTAATATACCAATCTTTTGGGAGTTATTTCTTCAACCTACATGAAAAGACGTTTCTTTTATTAGATTTGAGACTAAAGTCAGCTTTTAATTCTAGAATTGTGCTATCCACTTTCTCGTGAGTGATACAAATTACATAAGTTATTAAATGATACAAAGTTAACTCAGACCACATTGCTGAGACAGTTAATATTAATGATGTAGAAGTCTCCAATTCTAAAATGGGTAAGTATATAAATGTTAGCCTAATTACTGAATATTTCTTGATTTTTTTGAATGATATCCCTCCAAGATAAGTCAAAGAAAATTGCTTCTAGGCATTCTTCAAAATTCAAATGTATACAACATATTAGAAGACATAAGTACAAATAACTCACCTACATTTCTTAAGAGGTGCCCAAACACTAGCACAGTAGTAAATAAAAAATCCATATAGAAGCACTTCTGCTATAAGTTAAAAAATAAAAGATGTCAAAACTATCAAGAAAGATAATATAAAGACCACAACAAAATACCTGCATGATGAGAAAGTGAGGGTTGTTAACATTAAGGCCAACAGAACAGAAGAGATCCTGTACTCTGGTATTGTTTGCGTTTACTCCATTGATTAAATATTTATTTCTGCCACCAATAACCACCTTAAAAAAAAGAATTTTAAAAGATATAAATGAACACACACATCTTGAGTTAAGATGATAAATCCCCAAATACATTATCTTTTATTTGTTTGTTCTGTCTAACTAATGGTAAACAAAACCAATCCAGAATAAGTAACAGAGGAAGTGTGACATGGTCAAAAAGAGTATGACACTGAGTCAGGACAAATGGCTTCTAATGCAGGGACTTTTGCTAACCAGTTATGTAACCAAGCACAAGACTCCTAATCTCTCTAGCACTGGACTAGGTCTCTAAGATCCCTTGTAGCTTCACACTTCCAAGTGTGTATACAATACATTTTCCATCCCTGGTCACCCTCTTCCTCCACTTTTTTTAGCTTCCAAAAGAAAAGAAGTCAGATACTAAAAACCAAAGACAAATCGTTTGTTATCAATCTTTGTCAAGACTCTAAATGGGATTAATAAAAGACATGACTTGTGAATATCTGAAAGGAAAAGTATAATCATAGAATTTCAGCATGGGTTTAATAAGAACAACTTTTACCAGCCACCAAAACTGTTCATACTCTATTACAGACTTGCATTGTCATTTTTTGGGTATGATTGTCTCAATCTATGGTATTTTGTGGTCCTTAATGGCAAGATCTATTTCTCATTCCTCTTTCTATCTGTATTTCCAAGTGCATTCCAGAATGCCCAGCATGGAGGAATAACCCTCCAAGAGTTCAGACGATACTACAGAGCTACAGTAATCAAAACAGCATGGTATTGGCATAAAAACAGACATGGGTCAATGGAACAGAACAGAGAGCCCAGAAATAAATCCATAGACCAACGGTCAATTAATCTTCCACAAAGGAGGCAAGAATATACAATGGAGAAAAAAGACAGTCTCTTCAGCAAGTGGTGTTGGGAAAACTGGACAGCAGGATGTAAATCAATGAAGTCAGAACATTCCCTCACTCCATACACAAAAATAAACTCAAAAATGGCTTTAACACTTAAATATAGGACAAGACACAATAAATTTCCTAGAAGAAAACATAGGCAAAACATTCTGACATAAATCTTAGCAATGTTCTCCTAGAGTGTCTACCCAGGCAATAAAAATAAGAGCAAAAATAAACAAATGGGACCTAATTCCACTTACAAGGTTTTGCACAGCAAAGGAAACCATAAGCGTAACAAAAAGACAACCTACGGAATGGGAGAAAATATTTGCAAATGATGCAACTGACAAAGGCTTCATTTCCAGAATATATAAACAGCTCATACAACTTAGTAACAAAAAACAAACCCAATCCAAAAATTGGCAGAGGACCTAAATGAGCAATTCTCCAAAGACATACAAATGGCCAATAGGCACATGAAAAAAGTTCAATAACACTAATCATCAGAGAAATGCAAATCAAAACTACAGTGAGGTGTCACTTCACACCAGTCAGAATGGCCATCATTCAAAAATCTATGCTGGAGAGGATGTGGAGAAAAGGGAACTCTCCTACACTGCTGGTGGGAATGTAGTTTGGTGCAGCCATTATGGAAAGCAGTATGGAAATTCCTCAAAAAACTAAAAATAGACCTACCATATGACCCAGCAATCCCACTTCTGGGTATATACCTGGAGGGAACTCTAATTCGAAAAGATACATGCACCCCAATGTTCATAACAGCACTATTTACAATAGCCAAGACATGGAAACAACCTAAATGTCCATCAACTGATAACTGGATAAAGAAATTGTGATATATTTATATAATGGGATACAACTCAGCCATAAAAAAGAATAAAGTAATGTCATTTGCAGTAACATGGATGGACCTGGAGATGGTTATTCTAAGTGAAGTAAGCCAGAAAGAGAAAGAAAAATACCACATGATATCACTCATATGTGGAACCTAAAAAAAGAAAAGAGGACAGTAATGAACTCATCTATAAAACAGAAATAGACTCACAGACATAGTAAGTAATTTTATAGTTACCAGGGAAAGGGGATGGGAAGGGATAAATTTTGGAGTTTGAGATTTGCAAATATTAGCCACTATATAAAAATGATTTAAAAAAAACAAGTTTCTTTTGTATAGCACAGGGAACTATTTTCAGTATCTTGTAATAATCTTTAATGAAAAAATATGAAAATGAATATATGTATAAACATGCATGACTGGGACATTATGCTGTACACCAGAAACTGACACACTGTAATTGACTACTTCAATAAAAAATAAATGAATTAAAAAAAGTTAGTCTTAAAAATAAAAAAAAAGAATGCTCAGCATACAAGCACTTAATATTAAATATCAATTCATTTATTCCTCTGACAAGATTATTACCCATAAGTAATTTGAGAAAATCTTTATAAAAAAACTCTGATGAAGATACAGGTGTATGGATTGTATGAGGACAGGAATTTGAGGGATTAGTAAAAGACTTACTGAAAATCCTTAAAAGGTGATTATTTGACAGATGCTTAACGACAGAGAACAGGATTCTGTCCCAATCTAATCAATTCCCCCCACTCCTTTTTTTTTCCAATCAGAGGCTTTCATTAAAATAGAGGGAAGTCTATAAGGTACATAATGGCAAGCTGGAGAGTGACTGGGAATTAACAGAACTTTTAAAAATAAAACTTTGACAATCAAAACATAACACTGAGTATAATAAGAAAAAAGATTTAAAGGGACAAATGTAAGGTCCTCTACTGCTTTTAAAAGCCTGCTTAGATACAGAAATGGCAGTACATGGCTAATAACACGTGAAAAAAACTTACAGTGATTTTAAGTAAATCAGACATAAATTCATAATGTACCGTGAATTCTCCAACATCATATTGGGAAAAATAGAAGCAGAGTACCTAAAATGAAAGAAATAACAATTTCTGCCTAATCCTGTCCTAGCCAGACCAACTCTAGTATGTGCAATTTGAGATGTCACGGATTAAAATAATAAATAAATTTAAAAACTGGAGCAAATTTGTATTCAGTATCATGAGACAAGTGAAAGAACTACAACTCAATGTCAACTGGAAGAGCTAGAGAGACTTGGGTTAGAAAACCGATTTACAGAACATTTAAACATTGAATTATGGAATAAACTAACTTGTTCTTGGTGCTCTCAAGTAAACTAGGATTAATGTATAAAACATGAAGACAACACTTTGACTCAATTTACAGGAATAACCTTCTAATTAGAACTTTCCAAAAACAGAACGGGTTACCTCAGAAGACAGCAAGATCCCAGGTACTACAGGTGTTCAAACAGGCAGCGAAGACTCAAGTGTGGTTCAAGATTTAAGCATGGCTGAGTGCTTGTACTCATGGATTTCAGATCCCTTTCAATCCTCTTGGTAAATGGTGGAATTTACATAATCAAAATTTTAACATAAGGAAGATATTCTTAAGGAATCTAGTCTGTATTTGATGGATCAATTTTGTTCATAAACTTTCTCTCTCCAGCAGTCATATTGCCAAAAAAACCCGCAAGTTTTCAGGTAACCAAGTATTTAGTAGCCACTCACCTGCCTTGTTACTGTAATTTCATCATGAACCTCAAATCCTAAAGGACTTTGCTTTTTGTCAGAATTATCAAAGGTGATTGATACTGAGGCTTTGGTAATTCCAGCCTGCCCATTTTTGTAAACTAAATCTTGTAAATTAGAAGCCCGAACCTAAAATAAAAGAAAATGTTATCAGTTATAAGACCCCATATGGCACAAAATATCACCAAAAATGGGTTTCCTGCTGTTGGAAAACCACCCATGTAGTATCCGTTTAGCAGCCAAGGACAGGCAGTAGCATTCATAGAGAAGAAAGCAAACCAAAGGGGCAATGACCTGAAAAAGCCCACCTTTCTCCCTTGGGCTTTTTCAACTCTGAACTGAATTGTTGTCTACTTATTTCTCAACAAAAGTTCACTTGAAAGACTGAAGGAAAACAATGTCTAAGAATTTCACTATTCATCCAATCCCATTAGTAGATTTTGAAAAGTCTTCATAATTGGTGGGAGGCGGGGAATACAACTCTGGAATGAGAATGCCTGAGTTTCAGTGTTGCTCCAAACATCTTAAAGAGGATGAACCTTAGGCAATGCCTCTAAGTTTCTATTTTCTCACTTAAAATATGGAGCAATAATACCCACCTTTAACGAACTGTGGTAAGGTATATAATACTTCACATAAAAATGCAAATGAAGAGAATATTGGCAACAGTCTCCAAATTCAGAGGATTCCCCTGAGGTTCCTCAAACTTCAATTCACATAAATCAGAAAGTTTACACTTTACCTGAGACAGGTTGGAGATGCCCAGCAAAAAGCAGATGGAGTCCAATATGTTGGATTTCCCACTACCATTTAAACCAGTGATAGCATTGAAGAGGGGGTCAAAACCATTTACTTCAGTCCTCTGAGCATAGGACTTGAATCCCTCAAGAATGATCGACTTAATGTGCATTTTCACTAGTGACTTGGACGGGTAAACCTCTGCTAGAAATCAAACTGGCCACAAAGCAGTTCTGTACAAAGCAGAAATAAAAACACGTAAGTGGGATGTAAAATCGGAGTAATAAATGTGAAAGACTAAAACCTAAGGACGACAGCTCAACAAAAATGAAACAGCCACTGACCAAGCTACTTCCTTTCATGTGAAGTTATCTTTCCCTAAATTAAAAATACACTAGAGTTAGTGTCTACCTGGAAGTTAATTACACCATTAATTCAACCTGGAAGTCAACCACTTACTTTCTCAGGCCTACCTTCCACCGTTATCATACTCAAGATAACACAGACTACATTTCACATCTCATTCCCTTTGCCCATAATGCTCTTCTCCTCGACACGGGGATACCTCACTCTCCTTTACAACTCCCACGTCTTCGCTCAAACGTCACCTAACCGGGGTCCTTCCTGACTTCCCTACATAAAAGAGCACCTCTACCTATCCCCTAACTCTGCTTTTTCCTTCACTGCACTTAAAGCTGCCACAAAGCAGTACTTATTTATTCGTCTACCCAACCTATCATGTAATGAATGTCCCGTAGCATCTTCGCCTACGTCCACGGCTGTATGCTGGAACAGTGCCTGACTCCAGGGCGCGGGGCTGGGAGGTGCCTAGTAAATACTTATAAAGAGATTAAACCCTAGACAAAAGCCACCTGCTTTCACTCAAGCTTACTCCCTCGCTTCATTAGCTCTTTCTGTCAACACTTTCTCACCTTGTTCCAAGGCTGGGTAGGAACGAGCCATTCTGCCAGGAACCCCTTAGGACTAATTTTAGTCTGCGGTTCTTTTTTTTTTGCTACTCGGGCCCCCAGCCCCCACGGCCCCCATCTCCCGCCAGGAATACCAGGCTAGGCCCAACCAGCCGCGCGCACGCACCTGCCTCACAGCTGCGTCAGGCCGCCTGGGCTTGAAGCGCCCCCAAAGCTCCTAGGGCGGAGAGAGGGCCAGCTTTGCCCGGCTTCGGGGGCTACGAAGCGAAATCCACCATAGCGGCTACAAACGGGCCCCGCGCTCTGCACCGGGCCGGAACTATTTATGCCTTTGAATTTCGGCGCGAGCAAAGGACCCCACCTCGAGGGCCTATTTCATTGGCTGGTGCCTAGGAGATGCCTGATTTAAAGGTTCCATTTTTTTCCCTTCCATCAAGCAATAAAAATGACAAGGAGATAGGAAAGAAGGTCGCGAAGGTGGCGGCTAAGGGAAAAACGACGGCTTGGGCCTGATGACTAAAGAAGCTGGTGGCTTATGTTGAGATTGGCGTCCGGCACACCTCGGGCAGCCCCACGCCGCAGCCTCGGGGCCTCGCGCTCGCCGGCCCCGCCCCGTCTCATGCCCGGTCTGGCGGCCGGCCGCGTCCTGGAGGCCCCGCCTTCCCGCGGGCCCAGCGGGATTCGCTCGTGCGGGAAGCTGTGGAGGAGGGGTGGCTGCCTCCTGTGTCCTCGTTCTGCTTCAGAAGCCTGAATCTCCCCGGGCTTACTCAGACTCACCTAAAATGGAAGTTGCACCTTGTTGGGGGTGGGGAGGCGCCGAACGAATTTCTGAGGACTGTGTGTGGCGTTCTGGCTACGCCCCTCGCGGGCTTTGGATCCACGCAGGGCTTTGGATCCACGCAGGGTTTTCGATCCACGCAGGGTTTTCGATCCACGCAGGGCTTTCCGTCTAAGTTTCCCGCCCGGAAAGGAAGATAAGACGCGCTGCCAGAGCTATGCAGAGTCCAAAGGAGAAACTGAGTGGGCTCGATAGTAGGTGCTGGACGAATAGGAGTTCCCCTCCTTTCACTGAAAAGCTGAATAATGATAATGGATGGCAGAAGTAACTTTTCAGAGAATTTGGAGGGGAGCAGCTTATCACAGCTGATGTTTATTGAGCTTCTGTGTGCCAGCCTGGGTTCCAAAGGCCTTTGTAAATCCTAGTAGCAACCCTGTGAAATCAGTGATATTGTTCTCATTTTACAAATGAGAAACTGAGCCACAAGAGAGGTTAAGCAGCTTATTCCAAGTTGAAGTGGAGAAGCTGGGATTTGTTCCCAAGCTGTCTTGCTCTAGGTGCGCACTCAGATACTGTAGTTCCTTCTCTCCGCGTAGACTCCAGTACTAGTGATAAGAGATTATTGTTCACTCTTGAGGAAAAACTGCCAGTTTACTCACAGTTGAGCATATTGATACCAATAAGTTAGGAAAGGCTTAGTTTCGGAGTGAACTGTGGTGCTATTCCCTAGGTGATATATAAAAAGATGGTGTGGCCAGTATGCTATTTTAGGCCATATATTTAAAGTTGCTTTTTTCGCCCGCGATTGACTTGGCAGTATTTAACACTAGTCGAACTACCAAGAATTACCAAGAATGGGCCAATGTTTTGAAATTCTTTCTCTACTTATGAGAGTAAAATAGTTTTTATGGAGTTTTTGTTTATATAAGAAAGAATCCATTTATTTTCATATGCCACCTCCTCATAGTTAATCATTACAGACCTAACATCATTAGCTTTGTCTACCCTGATTCCTGCCTTTCCTACACTCCACATCTCTTCACTTGTATTGATTCTATTCAATCTTAATACATTTCTTTTCAACTATGTCCCCTTCATTTCATCACTTTGTGAGTAAAGAATTTTAATTTGCGAACAAAATGTAATGTGGGTTTCATCAAATTGTGAAATGAACAGTTCTTTGGGGTGAAAGTGTAAATGTTAAGACAGACATCATTAGCCTTTGCACTTACATAATAGATTAATAACTAGCTGACGTGATAAAAAAATGCAGATGCACTTTTGCTAGCTAAGGACTTCTGGGTACTTACAAGAATAGACATATCTACTCCCACTAAAAGTATTTATTAAAATGAAAATTGCTTATAAAAGGAGACATCTATAGCAGTTTTAGTCTTAGAGCATGTCAGAAGCACTAAGGACTTTGTGTTAGTACAGATGGACGTGAGGAAATCACTGAAGGTTTACTTACAACTCTGCCCTCTGAGATTACGGCAGGAAAGTGGGAAAGACCAAGGCACAAAGCCACTACTACCCCCTAAAGAGGTAAGGGCTGGAAGTAGATAGACTGTAGGGTAGTTACAAACAGCACTCTTCCTGTTTCACAACCGTGGATGAAAAACTTGAAAGCTTTTAACACTTGGCCGGCTAGTAGAGTCTTAGTCCTTATGTGGGTGGCTGCAGTACCAGCAAGGACACTGATAAAAACATAAAATGAGATCTAGGAAAAACATTGGGTCTTCTATCTCACAGGGCATTGGGAGGGACCCTCTCCCTGGGTGCACTTTTCTAATTCTGGAGTTGTACAGAACTTCTCCAGTTCTTCTCCAGACCTGTGTGAATTCTCTTTCCCTGGAACTTAGGGAAGGAGAAGAAAGCAAGCAAGCAGGCAAGCAAGCTAGCAAGCAAGCAAGCAAAAGAACGAACTTTACCTTCACTGCAGGAATAAGAAAAGTTCATTCATTTTGTTGAGAGATTAATTTGGGATTCAAGGGAATCAATTGATAATGACAGAAAGTTTATATTGTATTGAGCACCAGCAAGTATAACCTGTCTGACGAACTTGGAAAGAAGTACAGCTGAGCATAATTTAAAATGAGGAATAGAAGAGGTCATTGTATTCGTTCACTTATGGGATCTGGTTAGACATTCATTTTTGTTTCAATGGCAATACTGTTTTCAATACTACTTGTTCTATTTGGTTCTTTGTAGAATCTGCTCATTCTTTCATTATGATTGCTATTATTTTGCCTCCTTAATTAAGTTGAATATCTTTATTTTATCTTCTCTTTCAGGTGCTTCTATTCTTTCCAGCTTTTGAGTTGCTAACTATACTGTTTACAACAGTTGTTGACTTGTACTCATTGTGATTTATTTCCTCCGTGGTGCTGTTCTAGGATGGGGTGGTTTTGTTTATGGGAGTCTCATGCCCTGAATTGGGAAAGGGTCCCTTCAGAGCAGTAATGCATTTGTTTCTGTCAAGGTTCTTTGGCTCTTAAAGATCGTAGAGGATTTGTAAATGATTATTTCTCAGTTTGTGGTTCCTGAATTATACAGATAATGTAAATTTGTATCTTTTGCAGGTCTGGGGTTTTGACTTCTCACAAGTACCTTTTGTTTTATCTTCCTTTCCAAAGCTTTAGACAAAGAGCAAACTTCCTTGCTTCTTCCCCAGACTGGAGGAGTTTTTCCAGTCCCAATGACTGGCAGATCTTTAAGGCTCCGGGTTTTACCCAAGGGACTAGTTCCAGCTCCTCTGGCTCACTGAGGCTCAAGGCCTAGTGCTTGTGCACTGGAACCCAGTCATGGCTCATGAGTCCTATGGCCAAGTATAAACTGTTGGAGGGCTGCTTGTCAGTACCTGCTCTTCAAATTTTCGATTTGTTTCTGGCACTTAGAATTTTCTGAGTTTTGTTGTTGTTGTTATTGTTGTTGTTTGGTTACTGAGCTTAGTATATGGTTTATATAACAATAGTTCTATTTTACCTAGTATTTCTATGCGTTTATAAAGGGAATTTCAGTCAACCAGGTCGGAAGAGGTCTTCTCACTTACTTTTCATGAAGACCATCAGTGATCTTTGTTTTGTTCCTGCTGAGCTTTCCTTTCAGGTTCTCACGTTCCTTTTGCAAAGTAGCTTTCCCTAAAAAAAACAGAGAAAGATATTTGGCTCTTAAAACATTTTCATGCACTCCTCATAAAATCCAGTCTCTTTGTACTTCTTTCATATTTGTTCTTTCAGTTTTTCCAGCTGTCCTTGGCTTAATCACTTCCATGCTGGTTAATAGCCAAAGCTACTCATTTCGTCTCTCTTCTGCTTTGTCACACCCCTTCCTTTACAGGGATGATGATTCACTCCCTGTGCTCAAGTATTACTCATTTCATTGTTCTCCCTCCCATAATGGTTCCTTATTACATTTTATTTCAAATCCATACACATCTGCTTGATCTTCCTCCAGCTGGTTCCATTTTATTACCAACTCGATTCTTACTAGATTTCACTTGGATTTTTTTCCTACAAGATCTGCTGCTTTCGTAATTAACATTTCCTCCATGTGTTACATCATTCTGTAGTCCTCCAGTCACAGCCTTCAAATTCTGACTTAAATTTCTACTTCAACAATACTTACTAGCCACTAGTCTATGCCCTCTATAAAGTTCGATAAAATATATGTTTCTGTATCAGAAATATGTATCTCTTTACTCTGTATTCATTTATTCTCAACTCACTTTTCTAGACTCATCTCCTCAGACTTCTTCCTCACATTACCATGTCATGTTTTGTTCACTATTGTAAACCAAGCACCAACCAATGACAAAAAAAAGTGTTCAATAATGTTTTTAATGGATAGATGAATGAATTAAATAGGCATGTATAGAATGCATACCTCATTCTAAGAATTGTGCTAAGTTCTGGGATACAAAGATGATTAAGTTGTGGGCCTGTGCCCAAGGAGTCCATAGTTGAATAGGGAAGACATGTATAAAGACATTAACCAGAAGACGAGTGAAAGGCATTATAAGCAGAGAAGATTGCACAAGCTAGGGCATAGAAGTTAACATAACATATGAGGCAAGAAATAGGAAGATTTAGAAGATAAACATAATATATGAGGCAAGAAATAGCAAGATTTAGCATAGAAGTTGCACAGGAGTCAGATTATAGAGCATTTTATGTGCCATCTTAAGGAACTTCTTGACATTCCTGAAATATTGATTTCTCGTGTACATCTTTGTATCTTTGCACATGCTGAACTGGAAATGCTTATCTCCTCTCCAATATCTCCCTCAATGTGTATTTCTACTTATATTTCAAACCCTCAAACTGATCCATTTCTGGAAGAATTATTTGCAACCTTTTCTGTAATCCCTTAACCCTTTTATCTAGGTTGCTCCTCTCACCTATGTTCCTACTGTGACAGGCCTTTGTGACAATAAATACTGGTTGAATATAAATAAATCTAGGGGATTCATTTTCTGCTTTCTGATTAAGGTAAATAATAGATTTAAAGCACAAAAAGGACTTGAAAATGCTAAATATTGAAATATTTCCACAATAGAATCCACAGACTTTTCAATATTTTAAGGTCCAGTAGGTTAATGGTGGTGATTATTTCAGTGATCTGACATTGAAAAAATTTTTACCCCAACTAGAAGTGTTCTGTTTGTGTAATACCATGAGTGACCACTGTGACGTTCACAAGGCTAGGGAATCTGCCATTGAACACACATTACAGCTTTTGGCTTCAGGGAGCTCTCAGCATTGCTACTTTCCCTTGTCCTGCTCTTTTGACGTGTAAAATAAAAATAAGCTTCTACTATGCTGGGATAGCTGCAGGTTCAGGTTGAAAGGATATAATTCAAGTATAACCACTCCCTTAGTTGCTGCTGAGGTATAATTAACACCCCTCCTTCCTGCTCCTTTATTACACACAGACTCATGTTACATGTTACTGTATTTATTCATTTGTATATTTATTTCTCCCCACTGTGAGCACCTTGATGTCAGTGGTCTTGCCTTACCAGTGTCTGTAAACCTAGCATCCAGTCCAGTTCTTGAAAGAGTTGTGCTCTGTAAATGTTTATTGAATGGATGAGCAATTACATGAACATATGAAGATAATAAGGTGCTCATTCTTTCTAAACCAGAGAACACTTATTCTCTGTTTTTTAGATTTTTCAAATAAATATTGGTGATTGTTTTGTTGTTGTTATTTTTGCCCTTATTTAAATTCCTAGATAATTGCCTGTATACTCCATCAAACATTAATGTGTATAGAAACTCAGGAATTATCTTGATACCACTCTTCCTTTTCCCATTCCCACCTTACTTCCACCTCAGTCCAAACACTGACTTCCACTCTGCCTCTACTGCGCTTTGGGTGGCAGGTGGACAGGGAATCTCCCTGTTTATTCCCTTTGGGTCTTCACCCTCCCTCTATCTCATTCTCCTCAAATCTCACTCCCACCCATGAGGGTGGGGTCTTGCCCTTTGGTTCCCAAGGGACTGCAGATCAGGATAGTCTGTAACATCAATGTATCTCTAGGAGTTTGAGGGTCTTTTCCTTCATAATATCAGCATTTGTGAGACATTCACAGTAGAGTTCAGCTGGGGCTTCAGTAATCCAAATCTGGTTCTGTTGACATCTTTTGTCAATGGGCAGGGAGGATCATGTCTCCAAGTCTTTTCTGCCATTTCCAGGCCTCTTCCCCAAACCTCCTAAGGGTAACTGCTTGGGAAAAATGCTCATATACACTCCCTAAGTTACTTTATGTTATTCAACAATTCAACAATAATAATTATTATTATCTCTGTATTACTGATGAAGAAGCTAAATCATAGAGTTAGGCTTTGATCACAGAGCAGCACTGGGACTAAAATCCACCTAGTTATTCAACAAATGCTTGGGTGCTTACAAAGTCAGTGAACAGAACAACAAAAATTTCTGCCTTGTGGAGCTTATGTTGTGGTGGATATCAGTTCTTATTTTATTGATTATAAAGCATAAATTTTTACAACACTCTTATACTGCCCTAGGTGTAGCTGTCAGTCTTACTGCCTCAAGTAATTGTCCTTTCCATGTGACTCTTGAAGCCCTCAAGTCATTGAAACCCCAGCTGACCTATTTCACCAGATGCTTAGACATTCTCAGTCAAGCTTGGACTTACAGTGGGTACTCAGGTTTAGGTCAAGAATGAAATCTGAAGCATTTTAAAACTGCTCACAGGGAATGAATTCTTAGGGAAGAAGCAATGTTCTACTAGGAATAAATGCTATAACAGGCTAAAAGGTAGCTTTGTAAACATTGCTAAAAAGTAGATTCGATTTAGCATAGGTAGAAGTGCTGAGCAGGGCAACGGGAGGAAATGTTTTTAATAGGACTGGTTGGTGGCATCTTCTTTTTATACAAAGAAATGTTGCCAGCAATTCTGCTCAGAAGACTAATTTGGAGTAATTTTTATTTTGTACATTTTTTTATTAGTTAATGGGATCTAGGAGTGTAATAACCTGGTGAGAATTTCTCTGCAAATAACAATCAAATTAGTCTTATTCATGAAACTCATAAATAAGCTATAATTCAGCATTTTATGTCTTGGGAAAATAAAACTGGGGTCATGCTGTTTAAGAAGATAAGGGAATTTAATGGAACACTGGGGATTTATAGATTTATGATGAAGATACATTCTAACTGGAAGCTTAATTGTGATTTAGATTACAGATCAAGCTGTGCAATGTGCTTTTTTTTCAGGAGAAAATCTCTGGAGAGATAGAGTGTGCTTTTTTTAAAAGAAGAAACAGAAAGCAAATTAAAAAAAAAAAAAGATTGTATTTTCTGTTTTTCTTTTAAAATTTCTAGCTGCTGTAAGTCAAACTGCCCCTGAGTTCCTGATGAAGGTTGTTGTGAAATTTCTTTGTTTTACTTTCTTTGTGTTATTCTCACCCTCTATTCCAGAGCAGTTATTTTACTTGACAGTAACAGAAAGATGAAGACAGCATATCTGCCAGCAAACTAATATGGAAACCAGAGATAAAGTATTCTCAACCTTTCTAGAACTGTGGCATCCTATCATTTTAGATTGACTCACATAAAATCAGCAACTTCTACAGATGGAAGGGCCCTTTCAGAATTATAGTCACTCATTTTGCAAATGGAGAAATTAATGATTTTCTAACGATTTTCTTAAAAATGCTCTCTTTATCTCAAATTAAGCTCTAATGAGGAAATAAAATATATGTATAAATGATTTTAATTCACAGTATAAAGAAATTGCTTTCCTTTAAAATTAAAACAGAGTATCACAGGTTGACTCTGTAGGGAGGATTTTTACTTGGAAAGTGACAGGCCTAACGGCCCAGACTCTTCCTCTCTGACATTTCCCTTTCCCTCCGCGAAATCCCTCAATAAGTAATAGCACAACCACCAGGCCGGATTAGCTGCAGGTGGAGATGGAGTCTGGGGTGGGGAATGGGGACAGAAGGCCTGAGAAGGAATTAAAATGATCCAGTCTCCCTTTAAGTCTCTGAAACAGGGCCAGGTCAAGAATGGAACATTTAAACAATCCATGGCTGAAACTGTAGGAATAATAATGGGGAAACTATCTATAGAATATGGTGATAAAACAGAAGAATCTAGCTTACAAGATACAACAAGATTCAACAAGATACTCTGGGACTCACAGGCATAGTGTCATCTGTGTGGGACCCCA